>NC_090808.1:26291594-26664094 GCF_036512215.1 Solanum lycopersicum
TAGTTCTCTATTCAAGCATTAAGTCTTTTTCTTGCACACTATCACTTTGGGTGATGTGCTTTAGATCTACCTTTCTCATTCAGCGTACCACCTTTTCAAATGGAATCCACCAACCTTGTTTGGTAGATAAAAGTATAATGCACTATTAAATTGAATAGACTCTAGATCAGTATGCGATCACATCTTCATGCTCGGAGACCTACAATGTTCATTTTGCATTTCTTTTGTATTTTTTAGCCATTCTTTCAAGCTTTTGTTGTTCCTCGTCAAATTGACTTCATAGCTCCAAATCATCAATATTTGGTTAGAAAGGACAAAGTTAGGCATTGAGGACACAAATTAATTATCTAAATGGACCTTAAATGAGTTTAAACTAACAGTCATCAACACCCCTAACTTAAACTTTTGCTTGTCCTCAAGTAAATTATGATCGTCCATAATAGCAATCTACTAGGGTCAATAAGCAAGTTGCATGGCAAGACTTCCTCTCAATAGTATGTTACCTTAAATTATGCTAAAAATCTTCCAATGACTAGCTAGTTTAACCACAATCTCAATCTCACTTTAGAATCTTCTCTATTGCAAGAACAAGTTTCAACATACGCATTTAAGTGTCTTCACATCAAGAGCGATAACATGCTCTCCAAAAGAAAATCAACAGTGGTAATAGGAATGAATTAAACTCTCACTATCTCAAAAGATAAATAAACGCAAGTTTTGTTCATAGGTTTGCCCATATCTTCAAATCATTACACAACCTAGTTCATGCAATATCTCAAGTATCATTTAGGTTTGTAATGGGCGAGAGGGTTACGACATGGTCAATTTAGATTGGCGACTTTATCTTTCCAAAGCATTATTGCAATCATCATCAGCTATTCTAAAGTTCTTTTTTATTTGAGATTTGAACAAATTATTTAGAATTCCTCTTTATTTGATTCACTTTATTTTTCATTGTCATTTCCCATGAAATTAGTGATGACCAAAGTATACCCTAGGAATAACATGGTGTATAGAAATCTAAGAGTCCCTACACAATGCACTTACCATACATCATATAAGATAACATAAAATTAAGAGATTTGAAAAGACAAGTTCAAATGATAAGAGTTTATAAAACGTAGCGGAAAGTTAACATAGTTTCAAAGTCATCTAGTACATCAATAGTGATAGGGACATCACCCATACATTTCATACAATCTGAAAAGTAATATCAATATGAGATAAATCTTGATACTTAAAACATGAGGGATCACCAATCCTCAACTCTACTATACGATCACTAGTTATGGAAATACGAATCAGGTTCGTCAAAACCAACATTAATCAAAGAATGTAGGAAAGAGTATGTTTTAGTACATGAAATTTTGCCAGGTATGTTTGCTATGCACAAAATTATGAAATCATGCAAAAAGAACCCTTTTTGTGACATGAAATGACGAAGCTAAATCATGAGGTAAAAGGTTAGAAAATATAATTCATAAAACATGGTAAATAAAAGATAACATCTACAAAAAATTTACGTGATACTTCTAGAAGTAACCTTAGTTTATTATGGTAGGAGATTTACCTTTAACGTATATAGAGACAATTTAAGTTATAATCATGGAATCTAGTGCCTACTCTTCAACTAAAATGGGTGTACTTGATGCCCAGGTAATACCATGAATTTCTATCTTATGTGGATCCACTAGCTAATGTCTATCTAAGACAATCATCCTATGAGGGAACATAGGTATGATATAAGGATATTGTTACTAGAATCTCCTTCTCTACTAGTAGAAGAGCTTCTACCTCAATATCCTCTCGGTGCTAAACGTAAATCTCAGGGAATCGTCATTTTTTTAATTTGTCTTATCATCTATGAATAGTCACATAAGTGGCCAATCAAAGATAAAATCATATCATATTTGATGGAAAGTTACAATTAAAAATCTAATCCAAGCTAGGTTTATTAGATGGATCCTTAACTCTTGATTCAAAGTTTAGTTAAGAAAACCTTTCAACCTCAAGAATTCATTATGTGAGAAAACCCTTTCACAATCATGCTTTCATGTGTGTATGAGAAATTCTTTCACAACACAACAACAACAACATGGATATTCCCTCTAAAAGAACCTTAAATCATTTTCATAAGAACATGAATATCTTAATAAAATCTCCTTTAATGATTTCAAACCTCAATCATATGATCAATTTTAGAAAACATGAATGTCACATGGGTTCTTTGGTATTCAACTTAAGATCATGTAATTTCCTCAGTTCAAGTATAAAAAGATGCAAATCAATCAATATTATCATAATTGAAATGAATCCACGTCAATTGAAAAAACATGACCACAATTGAAGAAAAACAATTTAGAAAATTGGAGAATTTAGGAACCTTGTGGAGGAAAGGACTCCATAGGTGAATATTATCATACCTTGATGCCAGTATCTTACAATCATTGGTGAAATTGACGATTTGACTTGAAACCATAATCTTTTTTTAGTTTCTAGAGAGAGAAATATTTAAAAGGATGAACTTGTTATTCTTTTAGGAATTTGAGGGAATGAATTGAATTAGGAGAGTCTAGGGGTGGGGGTGAGGGTGAGGGTGGGGGTTAAAGCTTTTATGTAGGGTTATATAAGAGGGTAAAACAAAAAAGTATTAGGATATAATAATAAGGAAAAGATCCAAAAGCCCTGTTAAAAATAATTGTCGACCTCACTAACGACCAAACATACGGTCCATTGGTTAGACCACTGACTGTCCTGGTTGGTTGTTGTTGAATTTAGATAGTACTGATTTTTTGGACTCCAAACAACAGACCAAATTACGGTTCCTGGGTCCAACCATGGACCGTACATCAACATTTTTGGGTTTGAATGTTTAACTCTAAAATCTCTCTGTATGTTTGGGATTCACTTGCATGACCCACCCACGACTCTTGCACAGGAACACGGACCATCCTGGTTTACCATATCAATGTTTTGGAACCTTAACATTTTTGAAAAAAATGCACTGACCACTCACGAGGCTACCTACGATTCAGGTATCAGTCCATAGACACTTGGTGGCTCCATTGGTGTAGGCACAAGATCCTGCAAAAGCTGCACTGTCCTATCTTTTTTAATCTGAATGTTACATTACCTCCCCCTTCGGAGCATTCATTATGTAATGAGATTCAAGACATCATAAGCATGGTAAAAACATACTGTAACAGCCAAATATGAATGGAATCACATAAGTGCACATATACAAGGAGGAAATTTCAACTCCAAGCTAACATATGCTCAAAACATCATATCATAAAGTGCATGTATCTCATACTCAAATGCACATAAACATGTAGTAACAAATCATGTTAACACATTTTCTTAAATTTAAGATTTTTCAAGAATCATGCATAATGAGGAAACCATGGGAATATCTAAGACACATGACACCAAAAGAGTAAACCATGAGGACCAATTACCTCAGGCTAGAGTAGGGATGGAGGGAAAGGGATGAGGATAGTGGGACATCATATCAGCCTCAACCTCCCAAGTATAATCATAAATTAACTAATTACTCCATAAAACCTTCACTGAAGCAACTTCTTTATTCCTCAACTTCTCAACTTTCCGGTCTAAATCTCAAACAAAATTTTCCCATAATAGAGATTCTTATTAACTCTCAAACCTTCGAAGGGAACTATAAATGTCAAATCTCCAACATATTTCTCTAACACACACACATTGGATGAGCTGATGCCAAATCATTAGGAAAATTGAGCTCATAAGCGACCTAACCAATTCGCCTCAAAATCTTATATGGGACCATATAGTAGGGACTAGATACCTTTTCTCCCAAATCTCATTCTACCTTCATGGGTGAAATTTTCAAGTAGACCCAATCATGAACACCAAACTCAAGATCTCTTCTTCAAATCGGCATAGGACTTTCTCGACTTTGACACATTTTCAGTCTCTCTCTAATAAGCTGAACCTTTTTCATAACCTTATAAAATCAATTTGAATTTTTCATGACCCAGGGGTACTATATAGATGTAACACCATGTACTTAACCCCGAGAGTTACCATACAAGAATGCGGAAAATTGAAAATTTTCTTTACAGTCGAAGTCCTTTAGAAAATAAGATAGTGTATAACATCATCTCTTAAACAATCTATAATTCTTGGGTTCAAACACTAGAATTCAATATTAGGGACATAACCCTCACATAAGTCTAAAACATATAAGAAAGACGTAAGGATATAATAGTCAAGTCACTGAATACTATCAACACTCACCAATCTTCTTATTCTCTTGAATTACTATGGTTTAATACATCTGATATTTTCAAACCCTTAACTTCTAGAAAATCAAGAAATATAAGTTAGCAAAAAATAAACTATATATGGAAGCGAAGCATAAAAACCCTTAATGTATCGACCCGCAAGTACACCCAAGAAGAAGGGAGCACTCTTGATTCATCACAAAGCGTACTTGACCTTTCAGAGGTCTTATACTAGAGTCTTACCTATCATTGATTACGTAAGACATTAAAAGTAGTGTGGAATCAAAAATTTTCACGATATTAGGACATACCGAGTCTTGAGAGAATAAATTCCTAATCCTTCCTCCTAATCTTCCACTACCTATAACCTATACTTATAGAGTATAGAAAAAGTATGTGGTTAGTACAAACAGAGTACTAAGTATGACATTATGCAAAAACACATATAAAAGGAACCTTTTAGTAGAAGTAAGATTTCATGCTAATTAAGTAAAACCTTCATGAATATAGAAGTAAAATAACATATTAATCATCATTTAGCACATAAATTAGAACTTCCATAATTTTAGCACAAAAATGCTTTTTACTGTGAACTCAAGAAAATCATATAGTGAACCCTTCTCATTTCAACTCACAGTGAACTCATTTCCTTTGAAGTTTCATCCTAAGATTCACTAAGGTAATACATGAAGGAAATACCCATACAATCCCTTCAATGCACACCTAAATGATCCTTCAGAATACCAATTATAGACTTACTTTGAACGGGTAACAAGTCCACTTTATATAACAAGACGTTAGAGAAACATACTTGCAATTAAAGAATTAACATAAGTTCCCATCACCAAGAAAAGACCCAAGTTACAAAAGGTGCAATGTGAAAGTAGTATCCTATACAACTACTCCGACAAGCTGCTCCATGGGGATCCCTTAGGTCAAGCACATCGCATTCATCATTCATAAACTTTATCATAAAAGAAATAACTTTAACATTCTCTCTTAACATTAGAAATAATGTTACATAAGTTCATTTTAATTACATAATGACCCATTCATTCATTGCATGTAAAGACACATCAAGACTCCTCTTTCATGATACTACGTGTGCAATGGATATATACAGTCTCATACCCTACCCTAAGTAGTAAACTCTTTAGGAGACTTAATTCATTACATTATTTTGTGGGGGATAGCTTCAACCGACATAAAACATGATAGCTAGACATGGAATCCTGACGTTAACCCCTATCAGATGAGGGATCCCCACTTGCCAAGGGTAGGGTCATTCTCTTAGACATTACATTGTCTCTCCAATAGCTACGCCTATGTGGGTGCATATTTAAGGGATAAGGATATGGCTTCTAAGTAAATCATTCTCTAGTAACGAGGAGTACTCATCTCAAGAGGTATATTTGATACAACATCTCAACTCACAAAGTGTAACCACCCCTTAATCAAATTCTTTTGGACACCATATGGCAACTCACGAAGGGTGCCCATCCTCCAACGTATCTTAGAAAGCTATTGGGAATAGTTTGGTTTGTACTAGGCACTTCATCTAAAATCAAGAAGAATATCCACCCCAAAACTCCACTTTTTCATACTATAGGAATAGTAGGAGTGATATAGACACTTCATCTCTACTCACAAAGAGTATCCACCCTAAAATCCCCCATTCACATTCATTTAACTTCATTCATTCATTCATTCAAAGGGTGTGCGTGCGAGTACATGTGAGCACATCTTTCACATAATTACCATTTTCATAACATTGACTTCAAAACATGCTTACACCTTCATTCATCATAATTCACAACCTAGCATGTTTCACGTATACACATAATTCATTTAACACGATCTCTACAATCCATACATTTAAGCTTCATAAAGCGTATCAACATGAACATTATTATCATCTTTACTTTACTTCACATACTATGCCTTCATGTACATAATCATAATGCATACATTCAAACAATATAATCATTAATCTTCATATAAACACCGCCACCAAAAATTGACCATACCACTCAAGAGCATTTCAAATAAGAACTAGACAATATAACAACCTTACCATTTATCAAAGCTTTCACCAACTATTCTCAATTCCTGCAATAATTCATCATAAAATAGCCCTTAACTCAGTATTTAATCACAATATAAGCATAAATTTAACATTATCTAATCCCATTCATTAAACCCATTTCATAAGCTAAAAGTTGGAAATATGCATAAGCATAGGTTCATTCAGGTTTTGACTTGAAAATCATCAACTAATACAAAAAACAATATATTTGATTCATTAAAACATTTTCATGCAAGGACCCATACATAGAGTAAAAGATAGAAGAAGTTGGAGCTTTAAACCCCTTTCGAAATCTCTTACAAGTGGTTCCTTGAATGAAACAAGGTTCAAGTATGTCAAATCCCTAGACCACACCCTATAATTTTGAGCACAATCTCAGATTGTGACACGGTGTACTCGACCTCTCATAGGTCTCATACAATTCTTTCATATCATTCATCGCATATACATAATGAAAAGTAGTGCGGAAATAAAACATTTCACAAAATATATCATAATTTTTAGAAGATCTTTCTAAAAAAGTAATATAAAATAGTAAGTCTCAATATCATCATCGTAAGACACAAGAGTACTTGGTCCACGACCCATACAAAATTGAATACATAATACTACTAAGTCTATGACAATACTTCAATAAAAAACATAAAAGACGTATGTGCCCTCGAATCAAGTGACGACATACTTCTAATTAACTTGAGCGATCTTCAAAATCCATGTCCTCTGCCCAAAAGCTATTCATCTACCAAGAACTGTATAGATAGATAAAATCATGGAATTAGTACAACTACATGTACTAAGTATGTTTTATGCATAAAAATCATAAAATGGACATTTATTTGAAATGTGCATCTTTTCATTTAAATATTATAATATTATCATAAGAATAACATTTATTAACTTATAAACACATAAGAAATCATTACAACCAAACATCATATTTTTAAAACTCATTTTCCAATAAGCTAGGTTCACTGTACAATGAATTGCTTACATGTTTCAGTGAAGTACTTTATTTCCCTCTTTTATCACTTCATAGAATGTAATCCTTCTCACTAAATCCATCCTAACATTCACCTAAGTCACACAAAGAGAGACAACCCATACACCCTGTCTAGATGTGCCTAAACGATATTAAGATCAGTCATAATGAGAGGCATACACACCTACAATATATCAACATACAAGACATACATAATATGACAATCTCCCCTACCAAGGCCATCAAAAGACTTACTTAAGTACTCCTAGAAGAGAACACCAACACACCTCTTCAAGGCTACCTAAATAATCCTTAAGACTCCTAAATTTAGATCATTTCAAACATAACAATCAACTTCCCTAAATAGAGTCATTCTCAAGACTCCCATAGATAATACATTAAGAGATCATCCTATATGCCCTCTTCACACTTTAACTAAGGAATCCTTAAGTCACTTTAGATGAGGAACTCATTATTTACATATTTTATATAATTACGTCATTAGTTCATTAGTTCATAAAGATACATTAATTACATTAAGTTAATTCAAATAATGATCTTGGACAATATCTAGTGAGTCTTAATAACATCTTCAAAGCCTATTGTGCAATTTCTAGATTAAAAGATCCCGAAAATGACATAAGTGAGCAAGAGCCTAACATTGTGTTCATGATGTTTTATGGTCCTTAATTGATTTAATATGATTAATATAGGTAGTGTGTCATGTTTTGTGAATTTTGGAGGTCAAACACTCAAGAATGTCCATAACATTTGAAAGATGTGCCTTGAAATGACCTTGTGTGTCTAGGACTTTTTCGTCGAGTTTTACGTGTTTGATTTGGGCTAAATTCATGTGAGAGGTCCTAAACTCGTATATAGTCATTTTTGACTTTTAAATGTCCGATCAAAAATCTCCAATGACCAACCAAGTGTCCTTGAGGAAGGACCCATGTTTGTTGTCAAAACTTCCTAAGGCAGTCCAACCTACGGATGGCAATCGACGGCCATTGGACTCGTCGATGGCCCTTAGCTGGTGGGTGTCATTTGGTACTTATCCTGGGGAGCTGAGCTAAAAGTTTCAAGCCTTTGAACCCATCGATGGTGGACAACATGACCTGTGTGTGGACCTATGCCCCGTCGATGGCCAACCATCAGTGGACAAGCCTTCGTCCCTAACAACTTTCCAAAGGAGGATAACCATATCAAGTTTCTTAACCCAACGACAAAAAAACAAGGTTGTTTGTTTGTGTACAAACCGTCCATCGACTGCCAACCGTTGATGGCACTGGTTCCCAACGCATGTTCAATGTAAACTAAGGGGTGAACTTGTAATGTCACCCCACTTCCATATATAGATTTCGGAGGTTACTTAATTGTATTTTGGGTATTTTAATCATGTATATAAGTCATTAACACTTAGAAGATTTCATTCTTACAAATCAAAACCATAAAATCCCTTAGAAATTCCCTAAGAATACATTAAAGCTAAAACTTATGGAAGCGCTTGGATTGGTGATTTGAGTGGATATTCTTAATCAAATTGAAAGATTATATTTCTTGAGTTATGTGTTTTTATCCTTGAAACTCGTTTCATCAAGGATTCTAACTTTAAAAGATGTTTTCTAAAGTTTTATAAAAATGAATTGACCTATTTCATGATCTAGCATGGGTTCATGCATTGATGGTTTTTAATCATTGTTTAGTGATTGAATTTTTGTTATTATGGTGATATTAAGTCAATTAATCTATGAACCCACGTAATTGATGAACCCTAGTTTTTGACTAATTTATGGGTTACTTGATATTGGTCTAATGTTTTGATTCATGTGTAATTTCTTATGGGCTTTCTAATGGTATAAAATTTTTATTCAATTGATGTATAATTTGTCTTAGACTGTTTGATATATAATTAATTGGCTTATATTTCATTGAGTATTATAGTTTATGTATTGAACTGGTGTTCATGGCCATCGGTAAGGGCATTATGATGTTGAATTGGATAATTTGGTATTATCTTGAAGTGTTGAGAATGTAGATGTGGTACACTTCCCCAAATTCCTTTTCATTAATGTTATTTAGACTTCAATTATGTTGTGATTGGTTTTGTCCACTTATCGTGGCATTGTTATGTGAATTGATGTGGCCGTGTTGGCGTTATTTTAAGTATTTGATGTTCATGGCCTTGTCGGCATTACTTCATGTTATATAATTTATGTGATGTATGATCATATATTCTTGCATATGAAGGTATCAGTTAGTCTATTGATGATATTTAGGTAATCATGTTATGTTATAACTATGTGTTAAGTGTGTAGTCTTAGAGTTGATATATTGTTGTTCCTAACTTGGCTATATGAGTCTATAATTCTTATTTTGATGATTAAAGTGTAATGAATAGGTTGACTAAATGATTTTAATGTTCATTCCGAAGTGTATAAATAATGTTAAGTAATATGAATAATAATGATGTTGTGTCTTTTTTAGGTAGACATGTGTGCCTTACTTGATGAATGTATGAATGTCAATCTGTTGTGTCTTGACTTAGGAAGCTAAAAAGTCTTATTATTCAATGAATAAATATAGGTGAGACCTTGAATGATGATAAGATGGTCCTTTATGTGAAACCTTGACCTAAGTGGTAATGTTATAACTTGAAGTCTAAAACCGTAATGGTATCATTCATATAATGAATGATGGAACTAAGGTTGATTGGATGGAACAACGTCATATAAATCCTTAGGAAAGTCATTGTGAGCTTATCATCTCCATAGTGAGAGAGTTCTAGTTTACCTTGCTTTGGTAGGGAAAATGTAATTAGGTCATGGACATGATATGGGACTCATTTGTATAAGCCTTTGTGTGATTTAATATATGTGAACGAAGGCTAGCACAGAGTGAGTATGGTATAGGAAGTAGTTCTAGTTAAAGAATGATACTATATTACAAAGTATGCCCTTCATATTTTCTTAACCATTTCGATACATGGGATTTGTTTAAGTTCTACCATTGGCAAGTAGAAGAACCTTATCGGAGTGGGATAGAACTCCGGATTCCATGTTTTTCTACCATCATCTATGTCGGTTATTGCTTATTCTCATCATATGGGATACCTACTAGTTTGAGAAGTTCTATGAGGTTTAGGTGGTGGTATAAGACCCTATCTAGACATTGCATTATAGGCTTTGAAGATGTGAGTAAGAGTCCCTAGGTCTTCTCCAACACCATTATTTGAATGTCCTCTATGTGATGTATGTCTCATAAATGAACAAATGATCAAATGACTTAATAATATAGAGTATTTAAATTAATTATTACCTAGTTTAAAGTGGCTTAAGAATTCCTTAGTTAAAGTGTGAAGAGAGCATAAAGAATGATCTCTTCATGTCTTATCTATGGAAGTCTTGAGAATGACTCTAATTAGAGAAGTTGGTTAATATGTTTGACATGATCTAAACTTAGGAAGTCTTAAGGATTAGTTTGGTATCCTTGAAGAGGGTGTATGATCATTCTCTCCTAGGAGTTCTTAAATTTTTTTTATAGCCTTGGTAGGGGAGATTTTCATATTATTTGTGTTTGTATAATGGGGTATTGTAGGTATGTTTGTGTCTCATTATGAGCAATCTTGAGGATCCTTTAGGCACATCTAGAGAAGGTATATGGTTGTTCTTTCTTTGTGTAACTTAAGTGAATCTTAGGATAGCTTCAATGAGGAGATTACATGCTAAAAGTTGTATTAGTGAAGGACTTAATTCTTCACTGTAACAAAGAAGGGACTTATAGTGAAGGGAGGTTACTGTAAAATGACCTCTAAAATGTCTTAATTGTTTTAAAATGATTTCTTTGTTATACTAAGTTGATAAATTTTGTTCTTATGATTATATTACAATATTTAAATGAAAAGATGCATATTTTCAATAAATGTCAGTTTTTATGATTTTACGCATAAGCCATACTTAGTACATGTGGTTGTACTAATTCGATGCTTTAATCTGTCTATAAAGTTCTTGGTAGGTGAAGAAATTTTGGGGAGAAGACTTGGATTTAGATGTTTGTTCAAGAGAAGTTGAAGTTTGTCCTCACTTGACACAAGGACATATATGTCTTTTATGTTTTTTATTGAAGTATTGTAATAGACTATAAAGCAGTAAGTTTTATATTTCGTATGGGACATGTCCCAAGTATTTTGTGCCTTAAAATGACAATATTTAGACTTAGTATTTCGTATTAATTCTATATGAAAGAGTTTTTAAGACAATGATATTGTTTTATGAACACTTTTAATTCCACACTACTTTTCATTATTTATATGAGAAGAATGATATGAAGGGATTCTATGAGACCTCCGAGAGATCGATTATGCCGGACACAAATCCGAGATTGTGACCTAAACTCTAAGGTGTGGTCTCGGGATGTGACAAAGCATGATATAAGAGCATAGGTTAGTGAAAGTAGTCCTAGGTATCAAAAAGTCTCATTAAGTCATGTTTTGTAGAGTCTTGACCACCGTTGTGAGCCACGACACATCTATGGGCGAGAGGCTATAGGACAATAGAGTTTCCCTTCTTTTCTACTCCTATGTCGTGCGGTAGAGTAAATGTTATGAGTATCCTACTAAATGTGTTTGCTTGTGTTTCTTGGAGATGAATACATGAAGGATGACCGCTAGAAGGTTGGAAGAGGGAAGGCCAGATGACGAAGCCTCTTGTCAAGTTGAGAAAGTTCTTCAAGATGGTAAAGGTATCCAAGGTGCTCAAGTGCCTCCTCAAGGTGATCATTCCCCCAATCTGGAAAGAGGTAATGAGGTGCCGATAATGTCTAATAGGGAGATTAGAGATACTTTGCTGGCAATAGCCCAAGCCGTGACTACTCAAATCAATTTGAGCATGGTGCTTAAAGTGAATGTTATGGAAATAACTATGACATCTAGGTTGAGAGACTTTGTGAGGTTGAATCCTCTAATCTTTCTTGTATCTAAGGTTGAATAAGATACCAAAGAGTTCCTTGATGGCGTGTACAAGGTATTGAGTGTTATGGGGGTTACATATAGGTAGAAGGTGGAATTTGCTTCTTGAGAATTCGGAGATGTGTCTCAAATTTTGTACACTCAATGGAAGGATATTAGGTCGATGGAGTGAGATCCTTTTGGGTGGAAAGAATTTATGAAAGCTTTGCTTTGTAAGTACTTTTATTGTGAGAGGAAGGAGGTAAGGAGTTTATCAATCTCAAGCAAGGCAATATGAGTGTTGAGGAATACTCCTTTAAAATTCTCCACTTTGTCTAGGAATGCACCATCCCTAGTTTTTAATCCAAGGGATGAAATGAGTCATTTTGTGACAAGTGTAGCCGACTTAGTGAGGGAGGAATTTTTTCAACGATTTTACATGATTATATGAGCTTAGCTAGACTCATGGTGTATGCACAATCAATTGAATAGTCTAAACATAGGAGGATGTCAAGAAACTTGAAAAGGAGTGGTGCTAGTGATTAAGTGCAACCTAGATCCAAAAAGAGGGTTCACACTCATGAAAAATCTAGGAGTAGTAAGGTGAAACTTGAGAAAGGAGGTGGTTCTCATAATGGCAAACCTACATGCGCCACTTGTGGTAAGAAACATTATGGTGAGTGTCTAGTAGGTACTGGTATTTGCTTTGGATGTGGAAAATATGTACAAAAAGTGAGAGATTGTCCTAATATTGCATCTAGAGGAAAAAAGGGTAAGAAAGTTGATCCTAATGTTCCAAAGGACGATGCTCCAATAAAAAGGCATGTCTATGCACTCCTGAATAGATGAGAGAAGCTAGATGAGAGTGATGATGATGTTGGTAAGTCATCTTTTTCTTTTGTTGTTATATGAGTTCCTTCTAACTTGAGGAGTATGGCTAGATAGATGTGCTACTTTATTGCATGTGCATGATGTTTAGGAGTTCGGTTGAAATTGACTTTCACTAAATTATTTCATTGTGTGTTTTATTAAGATATGATCATGTTGTAAAAGGTGTTTATACGATGTTAATTTTGATATTATCATGTTTATATCACGAATTTCCTAATATTTGCATGTTTAGAAAAATTGGCCAAAATCTCGGTATCACTAGACTGTTCACTGTGTAATTTTTCAAAATGTGACTAATTGATTTTTTGTTCTAAAATTGTGGTAATGTGGTTATAACTAATTTGTATGAGCATGCTAATGCATATAAAATGAGTTTTGACTATTTGGAATGAAGCATGTGAGTTTTGTAGCATAATGAGTTATAGAATTTATTCTAATTTCTTGATGTGTTATGAACATCTTGATAATGTGAAATTTATGTTTTCTCATTGATTGTGAGTTATATGGTGTGGATATGTGCTGCTGGGTTATTCCAATTCTTAAAAGTGTTCGGAGAGTGGCAAGTCTCATTCGAGGATAAATGTTGTCCAAGTGAGGGAGAATGTAAGACCCAAAAATGACATAGGTGAACTAGAGCCTAAATTTTTTTTCATGAGGTTTTATAGTCTTTAAATTAGATAATATGATTTATTTAGGTAGTTTGTCAAGTTTCGAGAAGTTTGGATGTGAAGCACTCAAGAATGTCCATGACATTCGAAAGATGTGACTTGAAATGACCTTGCGTGTCTAGGTATGTTTCATCGATTTTTGCGTGTTCATTTTGAGTGAAATTCATGTGAGAGGTCCTTACTCATATACGGTCATATTTGGGTTGGAAACGTCCGGGAAAACATACCCAAGGACAAACCAAGGGTCTTTGAGGAAGGACCTATGTTGGTGGCTAAAACTGCCTAAGGCAGTCCCACCTACGGATGGCAATCGACGACCTTTGGAATGGTCGACAGCCCATAGGTGGTTAGAGTCATTTGGTACTTTGACTGTCGATCTAATCTTCCAGTTTCATGCCTCTGAACCTATCAATTGAGGACAGAACAACCGGTGTGGACCTATTCCCCATTGATTAGTATAGTCGGTGGACAAGCCTTATCGTAGACCACGGACCAAAGGACAGTCCATAGGTCAAGATAAGGTCCGTAGATGGGTGAAGTTGTGGGAACTTAGGATGGGGAAGGATTAGAGCCATGTCAAGTCTCTAAACCCAATGACAGAAGGACAGGACGGTCCATTTGTGGACAAATGGTCCGACGACTGCAATCTTTCAATCGCACTGGTTCCCTGCGCAGGTTCACTGTAAGTTGAGGGGTGAACGTGTAATTTTACCCCACTTAAAAATATAGAGTTTGGAGGTTCCTTAGGGGTCTTTTTGGTATTTTAAGTGTGTACAGAAGTCATTAACACTTAGAAGATTTCATTCTTCAAAATCAAAACCAAAAAATCCCTTAGAATTTCCCTAAGACTCCATTAAAGCTAAAACTCAAGGAAGATCTTGGATTGGTTATTTGAGTGGAGAGTCTTCATCAAATTAAATGATTAGAAATTTGAGGTACAAATTTGATCCTTGAAACTCGTTTCATCAATGAGCCCAACTTTCAAAGATGTAATCTAATGTTTTCTAAAGATGAATTGAGATGTTTCATGATATACCAAGGGTTCTTGCATTAATGGGTTTTAATCATTGTTTAGTGATTTAATTTTTGTTATTAAGTTTATTTTAACGGAATTATCCTATGAACCCATGTAATTGATGAATCCTAGGTTTCCACTAATTGATGGGTCATTTGATATTGTTCTAATGTTTATGGATTCATGTGTAAATTCCTATGGGATTTCTAATGATATAAGAATGGTATTAAATTAATGTATAATTAGTCTTAGATTGTTTAATCTATAATAAACTGGTTTAGATTTCATTGAGTATTATAGTTGTATATATTGAATTGGTGTTCATGGCCATGGGTAAGGGCCTTATGATGTTGAATTGGATTATTTGGTATTGGATTGAAGTGTTGAGGATGAAGAGGTGGTACGTTCCCCCAAATTCCTTTTTATTAATAACATTTATACTTCAATTATGTTGTGATAGGTTTGGTCTAATTCTGGTGGCGGCGTTATGTGAATTGGTGGGGTCTTGTAAGCGTTATTTTAAGTATATTAATGATCATGGCCTTGTCAGGATTACATGAAGTTATATGGTTATTTGTGTAGTCGATTATGTGATGTATGATCATATCTGCTTACATGTGAAGGTATGTGTTAGTTTATTGATGATATTAAGGTAATCATGTTATGCTCTGACTATGTGTTAAGTGTGTAGTCTTAGAGTTGATAAATTGTTATTCCTAACTTGAATATATGAGTCTATAATGGCTATATAGATGATAATAGAGTAATGAATACATTGACTAAATGATGTTAAGGGTAATTCTTAAGTTTATAAAGAATGTTAAGTAATGTAAAAAAAATGAAGTATGTTTTGTCTTGTTTAGTTAGGCATGTGTTCCTTACTTGATTCATGTATAAATGTGAATATGTGATGTCTTCATTTAGGAAGATAAAGTCTTAGTCTTTACTGAATGAATATAGGTGAGACCATTAATGATAATAAGAGGGTTCTTTATGTGTAACCTTGAACCAAGTGGTAAGGTTATGAAACTTGAAGTAGAAAGTCGTAATGGTATCCTTCAGGTAATGAATAATGAACATAAGGTTGATTGGATAGAACTACATCATATAAATCCTTAGTAAATTCATGAAGAGCTTCTTGTCGCCATAGTGAGATATCCCTGGTGGACCTTTCTTTGGTAGGGTAAATGTAATTGGGTCATTAACATGATATGGGACCAATTTGTATGAACCTTAGTGTGAACCAATCTATGAGTACGAAGCCTAGCACCGAGTGAGTATGGTAAGGGAATTAGTTCAAGTTAAAGAATGAGAATATATTACAAAGCATGCCCTGCATATTTCCTTAACCATGTGCCTACATGGGATGTGTGTAACTTCTACCATTGTCATGTAGAACAACCTCATCGTAGTATGATAGAACTCCGGATTCCATGTTTTCCTACCATGGTCTATGTCAGTTATTGCTTATTCTGATAATATGGGATACCTACTAGCATTAGAGAAGCTCTATGAAGTTTAGGTGGTGGTATGGGACGCTATGTAGACATTGCACAATAGGCTTTGAAGATGTTAGCAAGAGTCCCTATGTCTTCTCCAAGACCATTATTTGAATGTCCTTTATGTGATGTATGTTTATGGAATGAACTAATTAACAAATTAGTTAATGATATAGAGTATTTAAATGAATGAGTACCTACTCTAAAGTTGATTAAGGATTCCTTAGTAAAACTGTGAAGAGGGCATAAATGATTATATTTTCTTGCATTATCTATGGAAGTCTGGAGAATGACTCTAGTTAAGGAAGTTGGTTGATACATTTGACATGATCTAAACTTAGGAAGTATTAAGGATTATTTAGGTATACTTGAAGAGGGTGTATCGTAGTTCTATCCAAGGATTACTTAAGTAAGTCTTTTTGATTGCCTTGGTAGGGAGATTGTCATATTATGTATCTTTTGTATGATGGTCTATTGTAGGTGTGTATGTGTCTCATTATGAGTAATCTTGAGGTTCGTTTAGGCACATCTAGAGAGAATGTATGAGCGGTCTCTCTCTGTGTGACTTAAGTGAATCTTACGATAGATCTAATGAGGAGATTACATGCTAAATGGTGTATTAGTGAAAGCCTAACTACTTCACTGTAACATAAAAGGACTTCATTGTACAGTGAAGGAAGGTTAGTGTAAAGTGACCTCTAAAATATGTTAATTGGTTTTAAATGATTCTAATGTGATTGTAAGTTAATAATGTTGTTCTTATAATGATATTAAAATTAAAAGATGCATACATCCTATAAATTTCCATTTTCATGATTTTATGCATAAGCCATACTTAGTATATGTGGTTGTACTAATTCCATTCTTTTATCTATCTATATAGTTCTTGGTAGGTGAAGAGCTTTTGGGAAGAAGACTTGTATTTAGAAGGATCGTCCAGAGAATTTTAAATATGTCATCACTTGACTCGAGGACATATATGTCTTTTATGTTTCTTATTGAAGTATTGCAATAAACTATAAAGTGGTATGTTTTATGTTTCATATGGGTCGTATCCCAAGTATTCTTGTGTCTTAAGATAATGAGCTTGAGACTTAGTATTTCCTATAACTTCTATATGAAAGAGTTTTTAAGACTATGATATTGTGCTATGAAAAGTTTTAATACTGCAGTACTTTTTATTATGTATATGTGATGAATGATATTAAGGTCTTTTATAAAACCTCCAAGAGGTCGAGTACGCCGGTCGCAAATCCGAGATTGTGCCCTAACTTCTAGGGTGCGGTCTCGGGATGTGACATAGATAGAGTCCCATGCCACCACTTAAACGTCATATGACTTCTATAAAGCTAATAGGTATCCCATATGATGAAAATAATCAATAACTGACATAGACCATGGTAGTAAAACATGTAATCCTGAGTTTTATCCTACTCTAATGAGATTGTTCTACTTGCCAATAGTAGAACTTAGACAGATCACATGTAGACAAATTGTTACGGAATATGAAGGGCATTCTTTGTAATATAGTCTAATTCTTTAACAAGAACTACTTCTTTTACCATACTCACTAGGTGTGAGCCTCTGTTCTCATAGATTAAATCATACTAAGGTTCATATAAAAGGGTTCCATATCAATTTCATAACCCAATTACATTTACCGTACAAGAGGAAGCTCCACTAGGGCTGCCTCCCTAAGGCGACAAGAAGCTTATCATGACTTTCCTAAGGATTGATATGATGTCATTCCAGCCAATCAACCTTAAGTCCATCATTCATTACATGAAGGATACCATTACTACTTTCCACTTCAAGTTTAATAATCTTAGCACTAGTTCAAGGTTTCACATAAAGACTCTGTTATCATCATTGAAGGTCTCACCTAACATTCATTCATTCCATACTAAGACATTTTATCTTCCTAAGTAAAGATATCATATATTCATATTCATACATGCATGAAGTAAGGGATACATGTTTTCCTAAACGAGACACAACATACTTTATTTAGCACACATCACATACATCCTTTAGAAACTTAGGAATGACCCTTATCAATATTATTTCAACCTATTCATTAGCTTAACATCATCAACATAACCATTATATACTCATATATCGAAGTTAGGATCAACCATGTATCAACTCTAAGACTACACACTTAACATAAAGTCATAACATAACATGATTATCTAAATAGTATCAATAAAACAATACATACTTCCACATATAGGTAGATATGATCGCACATCGCATAATCAACTATTCAAATAGTCATATTACTTCAAGTAGGTTCCGACAAGGCCATGATCATCAATATACTTAAAATAACGTTGACGAGGCCACATAAATTCATATAACACCGCCACCATAAGTGGACCACACCAATCATGACATAATTGAACTAAAAATTTTATTAAATAAAAGGAAATAGGGCAGTGTATCAACACTTCAGCTCGAATGCCAAATAATCCAATTCAATATCATAAGGTCTTTACCCATGTACATGAATATCAATTGAATACGTAAACTATAATACTCAATGAAATCTAAGCAAATTCATTATAGATTCAACAATCTTAGATCAATTGGACATCAACTGAACAAGATTCTTACATCATTCGATAGCCCATAATAAACTAAACATTAATTCATAAAGGTTAGACTAATATTAAGTAACCCATAAATTACTCAAAAGTTTGGGTTCATAAATTACATGGGTTCATAGGTTTATTAGATTAAAATCATCAATACAATAACAATTCAATAACTAAATAATGATTAAAACCCGTTAATACAAGAACCCATGTTAGATCATGAAATAGGTCAATTCACCTTTTGAAAACATTAGAAAACATCTTTTAAAGTTGGGATCCTTGAATAAAAAAGTTTCAAGGGTCATAAGAAATACCTCAATGAAGCTAATCCTTCAATTTGATGAAGAATGTCCACTAAAATCACCAAACTCTTCCTTGAGTTTTCGCTTTGATGGAGTCTTAGGGAATTTCTAAGAGATTTCGGGGTTTAGATTTTTAAGAATGGAATCTTCTAAGTGTTAAATAATTATAAACACATTTAAAATACCCAAAATACCCCTTAGGAACAACCAGTACTGTTATTTGGAAGTGGGGTGAAATTACAACTTCACCCCTCACTTAGTAGTGAGCTGCACGAAGGAACATACCCCACACTATGATTTCTAATAAACGGGACGTCAGTCCACCCCCGGACCGTCATGTCCTCCATCAATGGGTTCAGATACTTAACAATGGGAGCTTATATCCCAAGGCTAAATCCCGAACAATGACTTACCACTGATGGACTGTCTCTGGACCTATGGACCGTCCCTTGGTCCGTGGTCTGGGACTAAGGATTGTCCTTGTTACTTTCTTCCCCCAGGCTAAGTCCCAATCAATGGACCATCCTACAGGGCGTCGACTGACCCACGGGCCGTCGATTGCCTTTCGTGGTTTGGGCTGTCTTGGCCGGCCTAGGCACCAACTTTGGGTCCTTCCTCTAGGACCCTTGGATGGTCCTTGAGGATAATTTCATGGACGTTTCTAATCCAAACATGTTTGTATATGATTTTAGGACCTCTCAAATGAATTTTACCGAAAATGAACATGTAAAACTCAACTAAACATGCATACACATACAAGGTCATTTCAAGGAACATGTTTTGAACGTCATGGACGTTATTGAGCGTTTGACCTCCAAACTTTTTTAAACTTGATATACATCACATTAAATCCTTTAAGGACCATAAAAGCTTATACATCAGACATAATCACATAGAACAACATATGAGACACTTAGGTGACTTAGTCGTTGAACGTGTTGGTCGTCCCTTAACGTTTGCCTTCCAATGCACCTAAACTATTAGCTACTTCCTCTATACAACAATATAGACCTATTTAAGACCGTAGGACATCATTACAACAATGTTAGGCTCTATTTCACCTATGTCATTTTTGGGACCTTACGATCTCCCCAACTTGGACAACATTCGTCCTACACTTCCCACTCTCTTAACATTTCCAAGAATAGAGAATAAATTATCAGCACATAACCAATTCATATAACTCACAATTAAGGAGAAACATCAATTTCACGTATTAAATAGAATTATAATACAACATGAAACTAGAATAAATTCTATAACTCATTATGCTACAAAAATCATATTCTTCATTCCAAATAGTAAAATTCATTTGATATTCATTATCATGATAATATACATCAGTTGTAACCATATTACAAACATTTTGAGACAAAAGAATCAATTACCCATATTTTGGAAGATTACACAACGAATAGTTTCTAGGCTACAATGACTTAGGAAATTTTTCGAAAAATGCAGTTTTAAGAAATTCATGATATACACATGCTAATATGCAAGGTAACATCATATAAACACCTTTTACAACATGATTAAGGATTCATAAAACACACAATGCAAGAATTTAATGAAATTCAATTTCAACCAAACTCCTAAACATCATGCACATGCAACAAACTAGCATATCTATCTTGACATACTCCCCCACTTAAAAGGAACTCATATCACAACAATTTAAAGACAAGTACGTACCAAGATCATCATCACTCTTATCCGGCTTCTCTTCTCTAGTCCGGAGTGTAGAAATGCCTCCTTTTTGGAGCATCTTCCTTTGGAACATTAGGATCAACTTTCTTATCCTCTTTTTCTCTAGAAGCAATGTTAGGACAATCTCTCACCTTGTGTCCATCTTTTCCACATCCAAAGCAAATACTGGTACCCACGAGACACTCTTCATAATTTTTCTTACCAAAAGTGGCACATGTAGGTTTTCCATTTTGAGAACCACCACCTTTCATAAACATAACCGTAGGAGCACTAGGTCCACCTTAAGTTTGAACCCTCTTTTTGAACCTAGGTTGCTCTTGATCACTAGCACCACTGTTTTTAAAGTTTCTTGAGATCCTCCTAAGTTTGGATTCTTCAATTGATAGTGCATACACCATGAGTCTAGCTTAAGTCAATCATCATGTAGCACAGTCGCATGAAATTCTTGCCTCACAAAGTCAGCGACCCTGTAACAAAACGACTCATTTCATCCCTTGGATTAGACACTAGGGATGGTGCATATCTACACAATGTTGAGAACTTCAAGGAGTATTCCTCAATACTATTATTGCCTTGCTTGATATGAATAAACTCCCCAAATTTTACCTACCTCCTCTCACGAGGAAAGTACTAACCAAGAAAAGCTTCCTTAATTCTTCCCACTCAATTGAATCCGACTCCACCGGCCTATTATCCTTTCATTGAGTGTACCAAATTTTATACACATCCCTTAATTGATATGAATTCAACTCGGCCTTCTCCCTCAATGTAACCCCATAACACTCAGTACCTTATACACAGCATCAAGGAACTTTTGAGGATCATCATCAACCTTAGATCCAAGAAACATTGGAAGATTCATCCTCACAAAGTCTCTAAACCTAGATGTCATAGTGTGCTCCACAACATTCAGCCTAGGAACCATAGTCAAATTTATTTGACTAGCCATGGCTGGGCTATAGCAATCAAGGAAATTTCTGGAACCTCATTACCTCCTTCAACATTAAGGGAACGATCACCTTGGGGAGGCACTTGAGCACCGTGGACTCCTTGCCCATCTTGAGTAACTTGTTCAACTTGAGTAGGAATCTCCTCACTCACCCTCTCCTCTTCAAACCATCAAGCAGTCATCCTTCTAGTATTCATCTCCTAGAAACACAAGGAAACATGTTTAGAAGGATACTCATAACATTTACTCTACCGCATGGCATAGTAGTTGAAAATAAGGAAAACTCTATCATCCTATAGTCTCTCGCCCATAGATGTGTCGCGACTCACACCGATGGTCAAGACTTTACTAGACATGACTTGATGAGAGTTTTTGATTCCTAAGACTATTTTTAAAAACCTATACTCTGTTACTATGATTGTCACATCCCAGGATCACAACCTACAAGTTAGGGCACAATCTTGGATTTGTGACTGGCATAATCGACCTCTGGGAGGTCTCATAGAAGACTTTCATATCATTCATCGCATATACATAATGAAAAGTAGTGCGGTATTAAAACTTTTCATAAGACATATAATAGTCTTTAAAAGATCTTTCATATAAAAGTAATAGGAAATACTAAGTCTCGATCTCATCATCTTAAGACACACGAGTACTTGGGACACGGCCCATATGAAATAGAAAACATAATACTACTAAGTCAATTACAATACTTCAAGAAGAAACATAAAAGACATATATGCCCTCGAGTCAAGCGAGGACATTCTTCAATTTCTCTTGAGCGATCTTCAAAATCATGTCTTCTTCCAAAAATCTCATCACCTACCAAGAACCATATCGATAGATACAAGAATGGAATTGGTACAACCATATGTATTCAGTATGATTTATGCATAAAAATCATGAAAACAGACATTAATAGGAAATAAGCATTTTTTCATCTAAATATCATAATAATCATCATAATAACAACATTTATCGACGGAGAAACACATAACAAATCATTACAACTAAACATCATATTTTTAAAACTCACTTTCCAGTAAGCTACGTTCACTGTACAATGAATTTCTTCACTGTTACAGTGAAGTACTTTCTTTCCACTTTTAGAACTTCATTGCATGTAATCTTCTCACTAAAACTATACTAATATTCACTTAAGTCATACAAAGAGAGACCGCCCATACACCCTTTTTAGATGTGCCTAAATGATCCTTAAGATTACTTATAACGAGACACATACACACCTACAATACATCAACATACAAGACATACATAATATGACAATCGCCCCTACAAAGGTCATCAAAAGACTTACTTAAGTAATCCTAGAAGAGAACGCCCATATACCTTATTTAAGGCTAAATATATAATCCTTAAGACGTCCTAAGTTTAGATCATGTCAAACATAAAAACCAACTTCCCTAACTAGAGTAATTCTTTAGAATTCCATAAATAAAACATGAAGAGATCATCCTTTATTCCCTCTTCACACTTTAACTAACGAATCCTTAAGTAATTTTCGATTAGGTACTCATCATTTACATATTTTATATAATTAAGTCATTAGTTCATTAATACACATTCATTACATAACGAACATTCAAATAATGGTCTGGGAAAAGACCTAGGGAGTCTTACTAGCATCTTCAAAGCCTATTGTGCAATGTCTATATATGTTCTCATACCACTACCTAAACCTCATATGACTTCTATAATGCTAATAGGTATCGCATATGATGAGAATAGACAACAACTGACATAGAAAATGGTAGCTAAACATGGAATCAGAGTTCTATCCTACTCCGATGAGGTTGTTCTACTTTCAAATGGTATAACTTAGACACATCTCATGTAGGAACATGGTTAAGGAATATTAAGGGCATTCTTTGTAATCTAGTCTCATTATTTAACTAGAACTACTTCCCTTACCATACTCACTTGGTGCTAGCCTTTGTTATCATAGATTAGATCACACTATGGTTCATACAAAAGGGTTCCATATCAAGTTTATAACCCAATTACATTTACCCTACAAAAGAAAGGTCCAATAGGGTTACATCCCTAAGGAGAAAAGAATTTCATCATGACCTTCCTAAGGATTGATATGATGTCATTCCAGCCAATCAACCTTAATTCCATCATTCATTACATGAAGGATATCATTACAAATTTCGATTTCAAATTTCATAACCTTACAACTAGGTTCAAGGTTTCACATAAAGGAACCTCTTATATCATTGAAGGTTTCATTCATTCATTTGAGACATACTTTTTAGCTTCCTATGTCAAGATATCACATTTTCATATTCATACATGCATCAAGTAAGGGACACATTTATACCTAAATAAGACACACCATACTTCATTTAGCACACAATAGATACATTCTTTAGACACTTAGGAATGATCCTTATCGACATTATGTCAACCTGGTAATAACCATAACATCATCAACATAATTATTATTGACTCATTTATAAAAGTTAGGAAAAATCATACTATAAGACTACACACTTAACACATAGTCATAACATAACATGATTACCTAAATAGTATCAATAGAAGAACACATGATTTCACACATCGGTAGATATGATCACATATCACATAATCAACTACAAAATAGTCATATTACTTCAAGTAGTTGCCGACAAAGCCATGATCATCAATATACTTAAAATGACGCCGACAAGGCCACATCAATTCACATAACACTGCCACCATAGGTGGACCAAACCAATCATAACATATTTGAAGTCTAAATAACATTAATTTAAATGAAATAGGGCAGCGTACCACCACTTCATCATCAATACTTCTATCCAATACCAAATCATCCAATTCATTTTCATTAGGCCCTTACCCACAACCATGAACATCAATTCAATACATAAACTATAATACTCAATGAAATCTAATCAAATTCATTATAGATTCAACAATATTAGACCAATTATACATCAACTGAATATAATTCATACAACATTAGAAAGCCCATAAGAATCTACAAATTAATTCATATTTATTAGACCAATATCAAGTAACCAATAAATTAGTCAAAAACTAAGGTTCATCAATTACATAGGATCATAGGTTAATTAGTTTAAAATCATCAATACAATAATAATTCAATTACTAAACAATGATTGAAAATGATTAATGCTAGAACCCATGGTAGATCATGAAATAGATCAATTCATCTTTTGAAAACTCTACGAAACATCTGTGAAAGTTGGGATCCTTAATGAAACGAGTGTCAAGGATAAAAATTCATACCTCAATGAATCCAATCCTTCAATTTGATGAAGAACCTCCACTTAAATCACCAATCCAAGCTCTTCCTAGTGTTTTAGATTTAATGGAGGCTTAGGGAATTTCTAAGGGATTTTGGGGTTTTGATTTTGAAAATGGAATCGTCTAAGATTTGAAGACTTATAAACAAATTTAAAATACCCAAAATACCCCTTAGGAACCTCCAATATTCTTATTTGGAAGTGGGGAGAAATTACAAGTTCACCCCTCCCTTGGAAATAAACTGCACGCAAGAAGAGATTCCAACCGACGGTTGTCCATCGACGGGACGTCAGTCCATCCACGGAACATCCTGTCCTATATGGATAGCCTCATAGACTGAACAACATGATCTTAGCTCGCCAACCTAAGTCTCGAATGATGGCCTCGCACCGACGGACCATCCCTTGACCTACGGACTGTCCCTTGGTCCGTGGTCTGGGACAAAGGCTTGTCCTTGGTCCTTCATTCCCCCAGGCTAAGTCCCTATCGACAGACCAACCTGAGGGGTATCGACTGACCCACGGGTTGTCGATTTCCTTTCTTTGTTTAGGCTTTCTTGGGCAGCCTAGGCACCAACTTTGGATCCTTCCTCAAGGACCCTTGGATAGTCCTTTGGGATAATTTTCCTTGACGTTTCCAACCCAAACATGCTCGTTTATGAGTTTAATACCTCTCACACTAAATTCACCCAAAACGAACACGTAAAACTCATCAAAACATGCCTAGACACACAAGGTCATTTCAAGGCACATCTTTTGAACGTCATGGACGTTCTTGAGCATTTGACCTCCAAGCATCTCAAAACATTAAACACTACCTATATGTATAATATTAACTATTTTAAGGATCATAAAACCTCATACATCACACATAATTACACAAAACTACATATGAGGCACTTAGGTGACTTAGTCGTCAAACACCTTGGTCATCCCTTGACATTTGACTTCCAATGCACCTAAAATCTTACCTACTGACTCTATAAAACATTATAAACCTATTTAGGACCTTAGACCATCATGACAACAATGTTAGGCTCTAGTTCACCTATGTTATTGTTGGCACATTATAAAAGATGACTAACCTACCTCAATGAGAAGAAAACCCAAGAATGTTTGATAACAAAAGGTCCAGATCCTTCAGCCTTATCTTAAAATTGAGTCCTAGATTCAATGGATTCTTGAGATATTTTTTATTGAGGAAGGGGTTATGAATATTTGAAATTGAGGTCTTGTCTAGTGCTAGGACTTAAATCCAACTTAAAATACCCTAAAGACCCTAAAGTAACCAGCCAAGGTTCATAATTGACTTGGGGTGAATTTACTAAAACACCCCATGTATTGGTAGATTCTTAATAGCTTTAAAGTTATCCATTGAGGGCCCCTAATTACTGGGCATCGCCTGGTTGATGGCTCGTCCTAATATGGTGTCGATTTTGCCTGAGGCAGGTCACTTGGGTTAAGCTCCCACTACTAAGGGCGTCGATTGGGTAAGTCTTGGAAATTTTGTTGCCAAGTCTTGGGTCCTCTTCTAGGACCCCTCGTGGTTCCTAGTAGGAGTCGTACCTGGATGTTAAACCCCTATACATTGTAAAAAAGGTATTAGTAACTTCCACCATTAATTTCAATCAAAAGAAACATGTATAACTTGCAAATAAATACTAAGATACACAAGAGTGAAAAACCGATCCTTATAGATGAAGAATCCAGGAAAATCTTACTTGAAACTTCAGAACATTCGTCTTCCTCCTTAAGTTTTTCTTGTTCTTCAATGGAGTTTGGAAAAGAGAGTATTCTTTAGAGATGAGAGAATTTTTGTTTGAATCTTCTTTGGGACATTAAAAAGTAGTCTAAAACTAACCTAATATACCTATATAGTCGTCCTATGAATTACCCAAAAGACCATCCACTTAAATGGGTCTTTTTAATAAGTTAAATTATCAAATATACGACTTTAATGAATCTGGGAAGTAACTGCGCGTTGCGGGGCCAATTCTCGTTGTTTTTAAGTAATTTTGAGTTGAGGCAGTGAGGTTCGTGTCAGACCTGAGTCGCAAGGTTGTCTATCAAATCTTGAGGCTGAACATGTCCTGTTCCTTTGGCGTCACGTACGACACCTCCACATCAGGATTGCTCGCAGGCTGCTAGGCAGCCTGCCCATGCATGTTTGGGTCCATCCCGACGTCTGGTGGTCTAGGGGCTGTCGTTACAGAATGTTTGCACCCTTTATACATGATACCTATACAAGGTCTCACTACAAAGTTTGGACATCATTTGACACCTATAAACCACAATCAATTAAAGGGTCATCAACTACCTCAAATTAGCTTGATTCCAGACGTCAAGGTTTTTCTTTGTTGTTTTGGCTCTAACTTTTTCCAATTGTGTTTATTACATGAATATAGGTCTGGAAACATCATTTTAAAAATTATTTAATAGATTAAGCTCTAGTCTAAGTCATGACATTTTCCGGAGCGTTACATTACCCCCCCCCCCCAAGGAACAATCGACCCCGAATGTCACTAAAATCTTTTGGAGGGTAGGAAAAGACTCAATACTAGTACTCCGACCAATGAACAATAAAGTCATAATGAGTCACAACTCATAGGAGTAAATCACCACTCCATACAACAGATACCATAACATTACACATAATACTCAATTCATGATACAAAAATATATAAGAGCTACATATTTCGTAACACATAGTGAGGAATTCCTTTCTCAACCTTATCATAAGCTCAAAATGTATCAAAGAGTTACATGCTATCAATTTTCTCAAGATAACAACAAAATAGTAAAATCTCAAGAAAACATATGCATACAAGTTTCACATAAGTGCAAGAATAGTGTATGGAAACGTTTGCATAAAACTCTAGTTGGTACTATCTTTTAAAAAAACAGGCACCTCTTAAGTAAAAAAGTTAATTTCATGATTATGCATTTGTTTCTCTATTAAGATTAAGATCTAACCTTAAGGAGTAAATTGATTAGAGTAGTGAGACTTCATGTCGGCTTCAGCCTCCCATGTTGCACCCTCAACAAGATGGTTCTCCATAGAACTTTACGGAGGCAACCTCCTTGTTTCTCAACTTCTTTACTCGGCGATCTAGGATCTCAACTGGAACCTCTTCATAGGAGAGGTTCTCATCCACTCTTAAACCTTTGATAGGCAGAAT
Source organism: Solanum lycopersicum (assembly GCF_036512215.1). Classification (NCBI taxonomy): domain Eukaryota; kingdom Viridiplantae; phylum Streptophyta; class Magnoliopsida; order Solanales; family Solanaceae; genus Solanum; species Solanum lycopersicum. The sequence goes on from NC_090808.1 coordinate 26,319,970, forward strand.
AGATATTGGGTCGCCTAGGCATTTCTTAAGCATATAAACATGAAACACCGGATGAAACAAAGCTAGTTCACTAGGTAGTTTCAACTCAAAGGCAGCCTTCCCAATTCGTTATAAAACCTCATAAGGACCAATATACCGGGTACTTAACTTCCCCTTTCCATCAAATCTCATCGTCCCTTACATAGGTGAAATCTTCAAATAGACATGATCACCTATTTTAAACTCAAGATCCCTTCTTGTATTGTCGGCATAAGACTTTTTCTGACTATAGGATTTCTTCAATCTATATCTTATGATTCGAACCTTCTCTATAGCCTCATAGAAAATCTCATGACCAAGGAGTAAAGACTACCAACCTCAAACCATCCAACCGGAGATATACACTTTCTACCATAAAGAGCTTCAAAATGTTCCATGGAGATTCTTGAATGATAGCTATTGTTTTAAGAGAACTCAATCAAAGGTAAGTGATCATCCCAACTTCCCTTGAAATCAATAACACAGGCTCTTAACATGTCTTCAAGGGTCTTATTGGTACGTTCCTCTTGATCATCTATTTGAGGATGGAAAGCGATACTAAATTTCACGTGAGTACCTAAACCCTTTTGAAAAGACTTCCAAAAATGATAAGTGAAATGGGAACCTCTATCCAAAATGATGGACAAAGGAATCCCATGAAGACTCACAATGTCATTAATGTAGATTCTTGCATAATATTCGGCAGTATAAGTAGACTTAACATGAATAAAATAGGTAGATTTGGTCAACTTGTCCACAATAACCCATATAGAATTATTTTTCTTTCGAGTTCGAGGCAACTAAACAAAAAAGTCCATATTGATGACTTCCCACTTCCATGTAGGAACATCCATGATTTTTATTAAACCACCATGTTTTAGATTCTGAGCTTTAACTTTTTGGCAGTTTGGACACTTAGCATAAAACTCTTCTATGTTCCTTTTTAAACCATCCCACTAATAGACCTCTCTAAGGTCATGATACATTTTGGTGGAACCCGAATGTATAGAATAGCCAGAACCATGGGCTTCTTCTAGATTTTGATTTCTCAAATCCTCAACATCAGGTACACATATTCGCCCTTCGTACCTAAGAACACCATCCCCCCCTTGGGAGAATGACTCATTGAGCTTACTAAGTACCAATTCCTTTAACTCCACCAATAGAGAATTAAGATGTTGCTTTGATTTCACCTCAACAACTAATGATGAGTCGGAGTTATCATGGACCGTGAAACCACCAATTGGAGAATCTTTTAATCGCATGCCTAAGAGAGACAACCTATGAACATCTTTCACAAGTTCTTTTTTCTCTTTTTCTACATGTGACACACTACCCATAGACATACGACTCAAAGTATTTGCAACCATGTTGGCATTGCTGGGGTGGTAAAGGACACTCATGTAGTAATCCTTCAAGAATTCTAACTATTTTCTCTGTCGGAGGTTCAACTCCTTTTGTGTAAACACATATTGAAGACTCTTATTGTCAGTAAACACATCAAAATGAACACCATATAAATAATGCCTCCATATTTTTAGGGCAAAAACTACAGCGACTAAATCAAGATCATGAGTTGGGTAATAATTCTTATGAACTTTGAGTTGCCTAGATGCATATGGTATCACCTTAACATGATGTATGAGGAAACATCAAAGCCACTTGAGAGGCATCACAATACACCACAAAGCCTTCATTACCCTCTGGTAAGATCAACATTGGAGAGGAGATAAGCTAATCTTTCAAATCTTGAAAACCTTTCTCACAAGATTTCGACTACTCAAAAGTCACCTAATTTTGGGTCAAAGCTGTCAAAGTAGAAGCAATGGACGAAAATCAATCAACTTATCTTCTATAATAGCCGCCTAGACCCAAGAAACTCCTTATGTCTGTGGGAGTCAAAGGTCTAGTTTAATTACTGACCGCATCTGTCTTCTTCAGATCAACATCTACACCATCACCAGAGATAATATGGACAATAAAAGCAACCAACCTCAACCAAAATCCACACTTGCTAAATTTTGAATAAAGTTGGTGTTCATAGAGTACTTGTAAAGCCAACCTCAAGTGACCCATGATCATCTTCATTGTTGGAGTATATGAAAGTATCATCAATGAATACAATCACAAATGAGTCGAGGTAATCTCGAAAAACTCTATTCATTAGGTCCATAAATGCCGCCGGGGCATTTTTTAACCCAAAGGACATAACTAGAAATTCATAGTAACCATATCTAGTTCGGAAAGCTGTCTTGGGAACATCTTCACCTCTCATCCTAAGTTGGTGATAACCCAAAGTTAATCTTGGAGAAGTAGCTAGCACCTTGGAGTTGATCAAAGAGATCATCAATCCGAGGGAGAAGATACTTGTTCTTTATGGTGACCTTATTTATTGGCGATAATCAATGAACATTCTAAGGGACACATCCTTCTTCCTAAAAAAAAAACCGGAGCACCCCATGGAGAAATACTAAGTTGAATGAAACCCCTGTCTAGTAAAGTCTTGAGTTGTAGCTTCAACTATTTCAACTCATCCAGAGCCATCCTATATGGAAGAATTGAAATGGGATTCGTATCCGGCAATAAATCAATGCCAAAGTCAATTTCTCTTTCGGGAGGAACTTCTGGAAGGTCATTAGGAAAAAGCTCTGAGAATTCTCTCACTACAGGGGCTGACTCAATATAAGGAGTTTTACATTCTAGGTCCTTAACCCTCACCACATGGTACAAACAACCCTTGGCTTTCATCTTACAAGCCTTCAATCACGAAATAATTTTACCCCTTGGCATAGAATTTCCCCCCTTTCACTCAAAAATGGGTTCATTAGGGAATTGAAATTTTACTACCCTTGATCTACAATTTATAGACGCAAAATAATCAAAAATACAATCCATACCCAAGATGATATATAAATAAAACATGTAAAGTTCTACAAAATCAATAAGAGTAACTCTATTGGCCAGCATCATAGGATATTTCCTATAGACTCTTTTTGCAATTACAGAGTCACCCATTGGGGTACAAATGGAAAAGAGTTCAATTAAAACATCGGGAAGTACATCAAACTTCCTACCTAGCAAGGGCTTAATAAAAGAAAGAGTAGCACCTGGGTCAAGCAAAGCATAAACATTAATAGAGAAAACTTGTAACATACCCGTCACAATGTTTGTTCACCCCTAGCCTTGACTGCAGAGAAATGATTCCTTTTTGGAGCTTCATAATTACGACCGCTTGTTTTAGCATTGCTATTTCCCTTACCATGACTTCTCACATTAGGATAATCTTTCACCATATGGACACCTTTTCCACAACCATAACAATTATTAGTCTAAAAAGGAAATTCTCCCCCATGTTTCTTACCACACATACCACAAGTTGGGCTTTCTCTTGTTGCACCAACATTTCTCCCCTTTTGAGGTTTAGGATTAGAACATCTATCATTGAGATTCTTGGAGGAATTTTAAGGGAGTTGGTTTGAAAACCTCTTCTTAAACTTAGTCTTGTATTGAACATCAAACCTACAATTATAAGAACCACTCTCAAAAGACTTTGCCTTCTTAGCTTCCCTATTCTTCTTCCTTAGGCGACCTTCCACAACCTATTGAGCTTGAACCATCAATCTAGAAAGATCCATATTGTCATGAACCATGGCTGCACGAAATTTTTCTTCAAGATCTTAAGACACGCCCGTTCCATAACATCTTATTTCATCTCTAGCATTAGATACCAAAGAAAAAGAATATTTGGGCATCTTAATGAATTTCAAGGAGTATTCCTTAACACTCATACCTCCTTGACGAAGGTTGATTAAATCATCTACCTTCGCTTGTATTTTCTTATGTGGGAATAATATGTCAAGAAAGGACATTTTTAAAATCTCCCAAGTCACGGGACCATCTCCTAAAGCCCTACTATCTTTCCACGGATTGTACCATGTCTGAGCAACTTTCTTGAGTTTATAAGCAGTAAGTTCAGCCTTGTAACATTCCGAAAAAATAATATGTCCAATGAACATACTAGTATGCCCTTTCGATAGCCTATTAGGGCTACATAGACACCTCAATACCCAATATTGAGAAATATTGGGCATGTGTAGAAAAATTGGCTAAGAGATATTAGCCAATTTTCTATATACAAATATGAGATATACATTTTGGGTTGTTATACCCCAATCAAATATTGATATTTAAGAAAAGTACCTGAAATAAAGATCCCATGATAGTAAAATATATTTCGTCCAACTCACAAAAGGTATGAGGTATCCAAGTGTCAAGCCGAGATACCATGGTACATGCATCAATTAAAATAATCGTATAGATTAAGAAGTACCTAAGGACATAGTGAGGGTACTTGGTACAATAAGTAAACATTTCAAAATGAGACATCAAGATAAATTAGTTAGGGAAGTACAAAAAACCCATGTGCAAGCACATGGGCTAACCGGCCGAAAGGGGGACCCCGCAACATGCTAAACAAATTCGGTTAGGCGGTTAGGGGCATGTTCGCGGACGAGTCCAGCAAGTTGGGGACAAGATTCCTAACCAACTCAACACCTTAACTAACTAAACCAACTAGATAACTAATATAGGATCAATCAAAAATTACAAGCCAAGGTACCCAACAACCAAACTCCTCTTTGGGTTACATCTAACTAACCTAACTAACTTAGGGACAACCTAATACCTAATCTAGAATTGTCCAAAATTTGATGTTGTGGTCCTAGTGACTTAGGGGTGTTTTGGTAATTTCCTTAAGTCCCATATTTAATTAATTAATCCATCAAATTAATTAAATTAACCCTCGGTCAGCCGAGACAATTAGTCGAAATTGCAATTGGCTAAGTCAGTGGACTCCTATGTGTAGTCAACTTTGGAGGGGTATTTTAGTAGCTAACTAATTAATTTATTAATTAAGTTAATTAATCTAAAGTTGAAGAATTAAAAATAAGTTCCAAAAACCTAGAAATCACGTCCATTCACAAGATACCCACGTAAGGTAGTAAACAACAAACTGCAAGAACGTAAGAACACTAGAGGCTTTTCTTGGGCGATTTCAAGGGTTTCAAGGATGTCATTAGCGTTATCATTGTAGATTCTAATCTACATAAGGTATGGGTTTCTCTCCTAGACTTTTTTCACCGAGAGAACTTTCTTTCCAAAAATTTAAAGATCTTGAAAACTAGGGTTCTCCCCGTGTTCTCGTCGAACTCCCTTGTCCCTAGTATCCTTTTCGATTCAATGTTGACTACGTTAGAGATCATGTTGTTTGTATGTGGTGCTGGATGATCTTATGTTTTATGTTCTTTAATTATGAATGTCGAATAAACTATGATTGAACACATTTTATGCTAAAGGTTTCTTACATGAATTAATGAATGATGTATTACTAAGACAAGTTTCAAAAACATTAATTGTGATGTGTGACGTATTAATCCATACTTAATGTGACTTTATGAAGATGTTATATTCATCAAATGTTAATATGATTCTGTCTGAAATGCTTAAAATGTTATTCCTAAATTCATGAACAAAGATTAGCTTGAAAGGTCACTATGAAATCACATTTTGAATGAATTTACTATCTGGTGCCAATAAAATTAACTAACACTACTTTGTCAATATGAAGGAATTCTAATGTCTAGGATTTCATGTAAATGATTTAAAGATTTGCTAAAGGTTCATACATATTCAATTATAATATGAGTATACGTAAAATTGCCTTTTTAAACAAAAATGGTTATGTAGTTTAATATCAAAATGTTGTGCCAATACTATTCATATACCATTCTTGTGTAGTTAGAATATCAAATATATTATAAGAACTTCTATAGTAACATAAATGAATCCATAACAAAGGGCATGACATTCATCGGGACAACTCCCAACATGCTCTACAAGAATAAACCATGAACATATGTAACTCATTGAAAGAAGTGTTGATCTTCTGTAAACGATGAAATGAATCAACTACACTAAAGTAAAGAACTAACATGAGTTATAACATAATAAAATGGGCCTAATTTAAGTAAGTGACCAGAATAGGGTATAAAAGGAAGTGAGGCAAGTTTTACTTACAACTAAGCTACTATGTCAAAAGAAAACTCACAAATGAAGGTGTTAGAATGTGTTAGACTAGTATATTAACACCTAAGAATGATATGTAAGGACAATTCACATTCATCAATGTAAAGTAAGGATTATATGTGAGGACAATTCATATTTCATCAATGTAAAGTAAGGATGATATGTACGGACAATTCACATTTTATCAATGTATGTTAAGGATGACAAGTTATCAAAAGAGTAAGTAAATGCCAATCTAGAAGCAAGATTATGTAATGCTTGAGTCAACTCTAAAAGATAAAGAAGATAATATAAGTGAGCACAACACCGATAGACTAGTTATGAGCATGCTCTTGCACGTGTAAGTATCACGAGATGAGGCTACCACCGAGGTGGATAAGTAGTCTCATTACATCCCTAGTCTTCGATTTAGGTCTAGCCAATATAGGAAGTATCCCGTGGTTTCCACCTAAGCGAGCTAGGCCTATTCGGTTTCACTTTTATCAAAGATTCCACCCCTTTTTGATGTGGGACAGACACTGGATTTCATATTTAGGTCATATTATCTATGTCGGTTAATGATCACGATATGTTCTTGGTTCACTATAGCCATGAGACTCCTTTTCGGCGTGGAGTGAACACTTGAGATGGATTCGCCTTAGCCGGGGATCACCCATTTTCGGTGTGGGGCAGATACTAGATTTAATGAGTAGCTTACATGGTCTATATTCATTTTAACCAGTGAAGCACCTCTTTAAATGTGGGGAAGATACTGGATTTCATGTTCGCTCGCATAACCTTTTTCCTAATGATGTCTCTATGAAAGTAAGAAATAATGATGATGATGGAACATATGTTAAAAGTGAGCTATGAACAAGCAATTTCCAATATCACACTCATGAAGTTTCAACAAATAATGGGCAAAGCCAAATAAGACTGACTTATAATGACTTCTTATATGATGCCAAAAAGGGAAATAGGAATATCATGGTAATTAAATAACTCATAACTTCCCTAACATTAATTTAATGAAAAGATGGCATAGCCAATAAAACTGGCTTATGAAATGTTAATGAATACATAGAGTAAATAATGACTCACTATATGGTAGGGAAATCATTCCTTAGTCCTTGGATTACTTACATCGATTTTTTAATAGGTATGGGAGTACAATGAATCATTACACTTGTAAGTACAACATAGGACCAAAGGAATTATTGAACTACACAACAATAAAAAGAAAAAGACTAAAAAATAAACTACGTTTAGAAGCAAGAGCTCCCAGGTTCGGGCAATAAAAATCTCAAATCTTCATTCGAGTTTTTCTAAGATTACGTTGATGATACTAATGTATTGAAATCATATATAAAATTAGTTGTGTGCTTTTAATGCATTAAAATACATCATATTCATACCATACTTCACAACTAACGAATTAGGAAAGTCTAGTGATATCACTTTCTAGAATTGATATGTTGTTTAGGAAGAGCTTTCCCTGATCATGCAGAGCCTGATGTGTATGTGTGAATAAACCCATACTTAGTACAAGCACTGTACTAAACCTATACAATTTACTATTTTTGTAGCTGCAGGTTAGAGGACAGATTGAAGACTCTTTGCAGCGGTTTGGACATCAGCATTCTCCAGACCAATTGGTACGTCCTCTTGATTTCGAGGATACTACAGGTTTAGTCTAGCCTTAGTTTTAGACATATATAGTGGATGTTGTCCCTAGAGTTTCTTTTGTACTTTTTTTTCGAAGCTTTGTAATAAGGCCGTTTTTGGAAAACTTATTACTGATATTATTCATCTTCTTTTTCAAATTGACTCTCTATAATAGATGGTTGTTCCAGATGTCAAGCTTAGTATATGAAATAAATATTTATTAATTATATGAAGCCTATGTATACTTCATACTTATAAAAAGTTTTAAATTTTCTGCTTGAATTAACCATATGAATGTAATGAATGCAAGAAGAGTCTTGTCTGTGACCTTTCAGAGTTCAATGATGTCGGTTGCGAATCGAATTCCAGAATCCAGGTCGTGACAAACTTGGTATCAGAGTATGAGGTTAAATTACCTATAATCTAAAGCTCAACACAACAACGTTACGTAGTTTCTAGCTTATGGTTGTCAAGCGCACCATAATCATGACTTAGAGACTATGCGATGATAGGAAATTCTCCCTTCTTCTACTCTTTATCGTTCCATGTATAGTTGTGACATTTTATGTCATTTTGAGGATAAAACTCTCTTCTCGTGTACAAGCGCAGAAAATGAACACAAGGAGAAATGCCACGAGAAAAGTTGAGGAAGTAGCTGTGGTACGGAATCAAGCTCCTTCTCAAGCCCCATTTTCTGCTGAACAAGTGACTGCAAATCCAGATAGGTTGACGGATGTTGAAGTGAGAAATGCTTTGCTAAAGATGGAACGTTCCATCACGACTCAGGCTCAAGCCATAATGGTTAAGCCGCGAGAGAGGGTGCTCCCAGGGAGAATCCACATGTAAGCACTATGGTTAGCAGGCTGAGGGAGTTCACTAGAATGAATCCCCGATTTTACCACGGGTCCAAGGCCAGTGAGGATCCTCAGGAGTTTGTAGATAAGGTCCACAAGATTTTGTGTGCCATGGGAGTTGATGAAGAGGCAAAGGCTTAGGTGACTGAATATCAACTCAAGGATGTGGCTCAAGTTTGGTACCGTATATGAGCACTATGAGTTTCTGGTCATCTCATTCGTTCTCATTAACGCACTAGGCGTTTATGGACCTTATTAATAGGGTCTTTTGTGAGTACCTTAATTTATTTATCATAGTTTTCATATATGATATTCACATATACTCTTAGTCTAAAGAAGAGCATGAGGTACACTTAAGAAAGACACTTCAAGTACTCAAAGAACATCAATTTTATGCAAAGTTCACAAATGTAAATTTTGTTTGAGATCAGTGACCTTTCTTCGTCATGTTGTGACCGACCAAGGTGTTGAAGTTTATCCTAAGAAGGTTGAGGCGGTGAAGAATTTGCAGAGACCCCTTAGTCCTATAGATATTTGGAGCATTTTGGGTTTAACCAACTATTATCACAGGTTTGTGGAAGGGTTTTCCACTATTGTTGCGCCATTGAACATATTGACAAAGAAGAAGGAAAAGCTTGAGTGGTCTGAGATATGTTAAAAGAGTTTTCAAGAACTCAAGGACCGACTCACTTCGGCCCAGTGTTGACGTTGCCGAGAAGTTGTGGGGTGTATATGGTATATTGTGATGCTTCCTGTGTAGGTTTGGGATGTGTTCTCATGCGGAATGGTAAGGTAATTGCATACACATCAAGACAATTGAAAATCCATGAAAATAACTACCATACTCACGATTTGGAACTTGCTGCAGTTGTCTTTGCGTTTAAGATGTGGATACATTATTTATATGGTGTACATGTTAATGTGTAGACCATAAGAGTCTTCAGTATGTATTCACGTAGAGGGAGTTGAATCTTTGTCAGAGGAGATAGCTAGAACTTCTCAAGGATTATGACATGAGTCTGTACTATCACCTAGGTAAGGCCAATATGTCAGCTGATGGATTGAGCAACTAAGCATGGGGAGTATTTCACATATTGATGATGAGAAGAAGGAGCTGGTTAAAAAGATGCATCAATTGCAAAGATTGGTGGTATGGCTGACGGATGCACCAAGTGGGGGTGCTTCGATTAACTCAATTTTCAAATCCTCATTTGTTGTAGATGTTAAAGCCAATCAACACCTTGACCCTGTACTCATGGAGTTGAGGGCTCAGTGTCGAGTAAGTTGAATGAGTCATTCTTGTTAGGTGGAGATGGAGTACTCAAATATCTAAACATATTATGTGTGCCCAATTTGAATGATTTGAGGTCATGTATTTTGGAAAAAGCTCATGGTTCCCGATATTCCAGTCATCCAGGTGCCACCAAAATGTACCAAGACCTTAAAGAAGAGGGATGTTTGTAAGTTTGTGGAGGAATGTCCAAACTGCCAACAAGTTAAGGTCGAACACCTTAAGCTTGGAGGTCTCACTCAGACTATTGAGATCCGAATGTGGAAGTGGGAGGGTATTAATATGGATTTTGTGGTTGGTCTACTAAAGACTACCTTCGAGGCCGAAGACTATGCCAAACTTTATATAGATGAGATAGTGAGATGGCATGGGATTTCTCTATGTATTATTTCGGATAGAGGAGCTCAATTCACTTCTGATTCTTGGAAATATTTCTAGAAAAGCTTGGGTACACAAGTGAATCTTAGTACTGCTTTCCATCCGCAGACAGATGGGCAAGTAGCCTACCATCCAGACCGTTGAAGACATGTTGAGAGCATGTGTTATTGACTTCAAGAGGAGTTTGGATGATCACTTGCTGCTAATAAAGTTCTCTTACAATAATATCTATCATTCCAGTATTGGAATGTCACCTTTTGAAACATTATATGGAAAAATATGTAGATCTGCGATTGGCTGGTTCGATGTAGGAGAATCGGCCATCCTTGTTTTCGAGTGTCACGACCTAGATTCTTTGCATTCATTTAGTTAAATTTGTAGAAAATTTAAATATTTTATATGTATGAAGTTTACTTAGACTTCATATAATCAATCTAATTTAAAAACATATACTAACTTCAACATAAAGAACAACTATGTATCATAAAGAATCAATTAAAAACTGAAGATGAATATACCATAAATAGTTTGCCAAACATGATCTTATTACAAAGCTTCGAAACAAAATTACAAAAGAAACACTAGGTATAACATCCACTAGTTATATCTAAAACTATTGCTAGACTAATGCGTGTAGCATCCTACAAATCAAGAGGACCTTCCAGATTGTCTGGAAAACACACTGAAGTCTAAACCACTTCAAGTGTTGTCAATCTTCCCTCTGACCTGCACCTATAAAAATAGTAAATATTAGGGTATTAGTACAGCACTTGTACAAAGTATGGGTTTATGAACACATATACATATAGCTATGCATGATCAATGAAAGCTCTTCCTAAGCAACATGCCATTTCTGAAAAGTGTCATCACCAGACTTTCCTAATTTGTTATTTGTGAATTGTGGTATAAATATGATGTCTTTTAATGTATTCAAATAACACAACTCATTTTATATATGATTACAGGAAATTAGTATCATCAATATAAGTTTAGAACAACCCGGGCGAAGATTTGAAAATTTTCTCAACCCCAACCCGAGAGCTCACATTCTAATACTTAGTTTTATTTTCAGTCTTTTTCTTCTTCTTGTTATGTAGTTCAATAATTCCTTTAGTCCTATGTTTTACTTACAAGTTCAATGATTCATTGTAGTCCTATACCCACAATGAATCGATGTAAGTAATCCAAGGACTAAGGAATGATTTAACTATCTTACAATGAGTCATCCATTACTTTATATATTCATTAGCATCTCATGATCCAGTCTCTATTGGCTATGTCACATATTTCATTACTTTCATTTTAGGGAATTTATAAGGTATTTATTTAATGTTATGTTTCGACTTCCCTTTATTGGCATCATACAATATTATTTGGCTTTGCCCATTATTTGCGCTAAGTGTGACATTAGCAATTGACATTCTTAAGGTCTTCATCGTTGCTCACTTTGAACATATGTTCCATCATCATTATTCATTCTCACTTTCGTAGAGACATCAAAGAGAATAAGATCATGCGAGCTAACATGATATAAGTGTCTTCCCCATATTGAAAAGCGGAAATTCACCAGATAAAATTTCTAGACCATGTGAGCTACTCATGGAATCCATGTATGTCCTACACAAAAAAGGGGTAATCCCTGGGTAAGGCGAATCCATACCAAGTGTTCGCTCCACACCGAAAAGGAGTGGCTCTTATCTATAGTGAAACAAGAACATATCATGAGCGTTAATCAACATAGATTATTTTATTTAAACATTAAATCCAGTGTCTCCCCCACACCGAAAAGGGGTGGAATCACCGGCCAAATTGAAATCGAACATGCCTAGTTCGCTTAGGTGGAAACCACTAGCTAGTTCCTATGTTGGCTACACATAATTCGAAGACTTGGGACATAGTGAGACTACTTATCTACCTCGGTGGTAGCCTCATCTCATGAGACTTACACGTGAAAGAACATGCTCATAACTAGTCTATCCGTGCTATGCTCACTTTCATTATCTTGTTTATCTTTTAGAAAGTTGACTCAAGCATTATGGAAGGTTGCTTCTCGATTAAGATTTACTGAATCTTTTCATGACTTGTCATCCTTACTTTACATCGATGAAATGTGAATTTTCCTTACATATCATCCCTACTTTATATTTATGAAAAGTGAATTGTCCTTACATATCACCCTTAGTTTACATTAATGAATGTGAATTGTACTTACATATCATCCTTAGGTGTTAATGAGAATAGTCTCGCACATTCTAACACCTTCATTCATGAGTATTATTTTAAATTGGAGCTTAGGTGTAAGTAAGACTTGTCTCACATCATTTAACACCCGTCACTTACTTAAATAAGACCTCTTTGATTATGTTATAACTCATGTTACTTCTTTTCTTTAGTGTAGTATCTTCATATATATAATGAAGAGCCTAGAATGCCCATATGATAGACTATTAGGAGCACATAGGCACCTCAATCCCCAATATTGAGAAATATTGGGCATAGTGTACAAAAATTGGCTAAAAGATATTAGCCAATTTTCTATATACAAATAAGAGTTATGTTTTTTTTTGGATTGTCATACCCTAAACAAAGATTTATGTTTAAGAAATGAACCTGCAATGAATACCCTAAGCTTATAAAATATATTTTGTCCAACTCAAAAAAGGTATGAGATATCCAATTGTCAAACCTAGATACCATGATACATGATTAATTAAAATGATCATGTAGATTAAGAAGTACCCAAGTAGATGATGAGGGTCCTTGGAAAAATAAGTAAACATTCCTCTATGATCCATCAATGTAAATTAGTTAGGAGAGTTCAACAAACCCATGTGAAAGCACATGGTCTAATCGGCCGAGAGGGGGACCACGCGACTTGCTAACAAAATTCTGTTAGGTGGTTAGGGACTTGTGCATAGACGGGTCTAGCCAGGTGGTGCTGGGATTCAAAAAAAACTCAACACCCTAACTAACTCAACCAACTAGCTAAATAACCTAGGATCAATAAAAAATGACTAGTCAAGGCACCCGACAACCTAAGACCTAGTCGGGTGACACCTAACTAATCAAACTAACTTAGGGACAACCTAATACCTTACCTAGGATGGTCCGAAGTAATTAGTTGTGGTCCTAGTGACTTACGGGTGTTATGGAAATTTCCTTATGTCCAATATTTAATTAATTAATCCATCAAATTAATTAAATTAATCCTTCATCATCTGAGGCACTTAGTCAAAATTTTAATTGGCTAATTCAATGGTCCTCCTATGTCTAGTCAACTTAGGAGGGCTATTTTTGTAATTAACTATTTAATTTATTAATTAATTAATTAATCTAAAGTTGAAGAATTGAACATCAGTTCCAAAAACCTATAAATCACGTCCATTTACGAGATACTCACGACTAAGGCAGTAAACAACAAACCGCAAGAACGTAAAAATGCTAGAGGCTTTTCTTCAGCGATTTCAAGGGTTTCAAGGATTTCATTAGGGTGATCATCGTAGATTCGAATCTAAATAAGGTATGGGTTTTGCTCCTAGAACTCTTTATCCAAGATAACTTTCTTTCCAACAATTCAAAGATTTTGAAAACTAGGGTTGTCCCCGTGTTCTCGTTGAACTCCCTTGTTACTAGTATCCTTTTCGATTCAATGTTGAATATATTATATATCATATTGCTTCTATGTGGTGATGGCTGATATTATGTGTAATGTTCTTGAATTATGAATGTCGAATGAACTATAAATTGAACTCGTTTGATGCTAAGGGTTCCTTACGTGAATTAAAGAACGATGTATTACTTACACAAGTTTCAAAAACGTTAAGTGTGATGTGTGACATCTTATTGCATACTTACTGTGACTTTATGAAGATGTTATATTCATCAAGTGTTAATATGATGCTGTTAAAATTCTTAAAACGTTATTCCTAAAGTCATGAACAAAGATTAGCTTGAAAGGTCACTATGAAATCACATTTTGAATGAATTGACTATCTGGTGCCAATAAAATTGGCTAACCCTACTTTGTCAATATGAATGAATGCTAATGACTACGAGCTTATGTAAATATATAAGATTGTCTAAAGGTTCATACATATTGAATTAAATATGAACATACATATAATTGGCTTATACTAACAAAAATGGTTATGTAGTTTAATATCCAAATGTTGAGCCAATATTAATCATATGCCAATCTTGTGTAGTTAGAATATCAAATATATTATAAGAACTTCTAAAGTAAAATCAATGAATCAATAAACAAGTGCATGACTTTCATTGGGACAACTCCAAACATGCTCGACAGGAATGAACCATGAACATATGTAACTCATTGAAAGAAGTGTTGATCGTCTGTAAACAATGAAATTAAGCAACTACACTAAAGTAAAGAAGTAACGTGAGTTATAACATAATCAAAGGGTTTTAATTTAAGTAATTGACTAGAATAGGGTGTTAAAGGAAGTGAGACAAATATTACCTACACCTAAGCTACTATGTTAAAAGAATACTCACGAATGAAGGAGTTAGAATGTGCGAGACTAGTCTCATTAACACCTATGGATGATATGTAAGGAAAATTCATATTCATCAATGTAAAGTAAGAATGGTATGTAAGGACATTGGACATTTCATCAATGTAAAGTAAGGATGATATGTAAGAACAGTTCACATTTCATCATTGTAAATTAATGATGACAAGTCATAAACAGAGTAAGTAAATCTAAATCTAGAAGCCATATTCCATAATGCTTGAGTCAACTCTTAAAGATAAAGAAGATAATGAAAGTGAGAACAACACGGATAGACTATTTATGAGCATGTGCTTGCAAATGTAAGTCTCATGAGACGAGGCTACGACCAAGGTTGATAAATAGTCTCATACGTCACTAGTATTCGAACAATGTTTAGCTAACATAGGAACTAGCTAATGGTTTCCACCTAATCGAGCTAGGCATGTTCAATTTCACTTTTGCCTGTGATTCCACCCCTTTTAGGTGTGGGGAAGATAGTGGATTTCAATATTAGCTCACATGATCTATGTCGATTAATGCACATGATATGTTCTTGTTTCACTATAGCCGTGAGCCATTCCTTTTTGTTATGTCGGTATGTCGGTATGTTCAAAGCGAGCAATGAAGAAGAACTTAAGAATGTCAATTTCCAATGTCACACTCATGAAGTTTCAGCAAATAATGGCAAAGCCAAATAAAATTATGTTATAATGACTTTTTATATGATGCCAATAAAGGGAAGTAGAAACATAACGTTAACTAAATACCTTATAATTTACCTAACAAGAAAGTAATGAAATACGTGGCATATCCAATAGAGACTGGCTCATGAGATGTTAATGAATATATAAAGTAATGAATAACTCATTGTAAGTTAGTGAAATCATTCCTTAGTCCTTGGATAACTTACATCAATTCATTGTGGGTATGGGACTACAATGAATCATTGTACATGTAAGTAAAACATAAGACTAATGGAATTACTGAACTACACAACAAGAAGAAAAAGACTGAAAATAAAACTAAGTATGAGAATGTGATCACTTAGGGTGGGGTTGAGTAAATTTTCAAATCTTCACCTGAGTTGTTCTAAAACTATGTTGATGATACTAATCTCTTGTAATAATATAGAAAATTATTTGTGTGCTTTAAATGCATTTAAATACATCACATTCACACCACAATTCACAAATAATGTATTAGGAAAGTATAGTGATGATACTATCTAGAAATGACATGTTGCTTAGGAAGAGATTTTCTTGATCATGCATAGCTTTACGTGTATATATTCATACACCCAAACTTAGTACAAGTGGTGTACTAACCCTATTCAATTTACTATTTCTATAGGTTTAGGTCAGAGGATAGATTGAAGATTCTTTGAAGAGGTTTGGACATCAGCGTTCTCCAGACCATTTGGTTGGTCGTCTTGATTTCGATGATGCTACAGTTTTAGTCTAGCCTTAGTTTTAGGCATATTTAGTGTATGTTGTACCTAAAGTTTCTTTCGTACATTCATTTCGAAGCTTTTTAATAAGGTCGTGTTTAGCAAACTTATTTATGATATATTCATATTCTGTTTCAAATTAATTCTTTATGATAGATGGTTTTTCCTGATGTTGAAATTCTTATATGACGTAAATATGTATTAACTATATGAAGCCTAAATTTACTTCAACTTATGAAAAGCTATAAATTTTCTACTAAAATTAACCATATGAATGTGATGAATACAAGAAGAGGCTTGTCTTCGACCTCTCAGAGGTCAACGACGTCGGTTGTGATTCATATTCCATAATTTGGGTTGTGACAAGACTTATAAGTGGTATTCACAACCAAAGAAAACAAAATATTGTAGACCTCATCAAGGAAATTATGGGGGTCTTCATCAACTTTTAATCCAAAGTATATGAGAGTATTCATCCTTGTAAAATCTCTCAAACGGCTAGCCATAGTACTAGCATGTTGGTTCTCTCGAGGTGCAACCTCTCTGTTAGCTTGTGTCGTGATGGCTTGAGTTTGGGTGGTTATGGATTGGGCCATTTGGAATAGGGATTCCCTTACCTCGCCATCTGTTATAGCAAGAGGATTCATCGGAACTTGGTTATTTGCAGCAGCTTACACTTGAGGAACATTTCTATTGCCTTGGTGAGTAGCTACCGCATTCGCAACCTCTTCTCCTACTCTTCTCGCGGTTCTTATTCTTGTGTTCATCTACAATAACAAAAATAAAGGGGTTATATTCTAAATGACACATATTGTAAAACCTCTAAAGGCACGATATAGGAGCATCAAGAAAAGAGAAGTTCTCTTATCATCACAAACCCTCTTGTCCATAATTGTGGCGCGCTTCACAACCATGAACAAGATACTAGGTGATGTGATTTAGTGAGACATTGATCCTAAGGATATTTAACCTCATTATGATATCAAGTTTGTCACACCCGCAGAATACATCCCGCATGAGGCCAGCGTCGTCATACTCTCAGAGGACTCAGACAAGCACTTAGCATTCGTCATAACATGTGATCAGTAAAATTTGTGGAAAAATTAAAACATTTAGCATAGTATTGAAGTATACTTAGATTTTATACTTGGCATACATATATACATATGATAATCTAGAAATCTGTCTCGCATATTTAAAACCATCTAAAGAGTGCAAATCAAGACTTAGCCAATAATAGTCAATATCCCGTACATGCCTTAATACAAAAAAATCCAAGGAACATAAATGGAAATCTAATACTCTTACAATATACGAATGTCTTTGTAAAGATGGAAAATCAAAGATAGAATCTCTTATAATATACTAATGTCTTTGTAAAGATGGAAAATGAAAGATAGAATCCCTGAACGAGAGGACCTACCAATACTTCGAGAAAGAGTTCCAAGATTCTTCAAATTGACCTCCTTAAACTTCAATGGCCGGAACCTACAGTTGTAGTAATATAGAGTAATGGAGTTAGTACTCCACCTCTACTAAATATGGGTATATGTATATAACACTTAAGGACATGCATGAAAGAGGATTATTTATCATCTCTTTAGAAAACATGGTAAGTTATATTAAAGTCTTGAATGCACATACCTCATAACATATATTAGTTTCGTATTCCATCACTTAAATTATGACCATAATCAATACATATTATCACAGAGTACTGTTAACATTACCTATTCAATTAGAACACAACATACAAAATACTTACCAATTAACTTATCCCCAACCTACAAATGCAATGTTCATGTGAAGTTCCATAACCCCACACAACCAAGTAGATAAGATAGGAGACCATTAGTAAAGGTTTTTTCATATAACTTGCATTATAGTAGTCATCACTTCATGTAGCAATATAATCCAATAATATATTCATTATAATGACGAACATCATATAAGAATAACATCATGTATCATAAGCATCATACCTTTCATGTTATCATATTACATAAAAATAATCTCCTAGGACTTCCCTTAGAGTCAACTTCTGCAATATCTAGGTAGAGTCGCATACCCCTACCTATACTAAGTAGACTCCTAAAGTCAACCTAGTAAACGTTCATTTACTTCTCCTTGATTTTTATTTTCATGAGGGAACATTCTCCTTAACCGACATAAACCATGTGAGCTTGAACATGGAATCTGGTGTCATAAAACCCCACACCGAAAGAAGGTGGTCTACCTGCCAAAGTAGAACCTAACATGAAATAACATTCTAGGTGGATCCACTAGCTAGTATCCTATGGTGATAACAAATTTCAATAACTAGGAGATGTATTAGAGACTCATAGTTCCACATAATAAGGCAACCTCAATATTTTGAGACTCATTGTGATCCTACCTTCCAAGTAGGGAACGGACACCTCTCATATCTAGTTCATTGGTGCTTAGCTAAAGTTCCTTTCTTGAATAACTTTTAAGTTGTCTTTCATGATAAACTTATCATAGGTCATAAGAGATTAACTCCTTCTATAAATATGATAATGATCTCTTTAAGATTAGATGAGAATTTAATTTCATCATAACCCTTCATATGTGAGATTAACATAACATAATCACCTTGTGTAGAGCATACAAAGGGGTGTCATAATCTTGCATTTTCGTTTTCTTATCATGATGTCACAATTTACATGTTTACAGCCCATCATATTCTCAAGGAAACACCATACATACTTTTCATAACATAGGATCATAATATATAGGCTAACATAAACATTGGAGACTAATCACACTTAGAGGACTTACCTCTTGCTTCAAATAACCTTATTCATCTTACAATATTCATAACCGTACTTAGTGATATACTCAATAGCATAATCAAGAACAACTCATCAAATCATATAAAATATCAGTGCATAATGTAGGATAAGGGAGAGGTTCATTTAAGAGTTCATTCTAATCTTAATTACAATCCCATTTGAAACCATCAAATTAACAATAACATGCTTCACACGAAAATTCATCCCTACAAGTCAAAGACTCAATAATACATGCATAATTAACCATAGAAAACAATTGCTTTCATCAAAAATAATAAATATGGAATATGAAGAAAACTCGTTTTGTAGAGTAAAAACCCTAGAACTGAAGTGTTAAAAACTTATCTTTAAATGGACCTCTTGGAGAAATTAATCCCAATATTTAAAAACCCATACCTTATAGATGAAGAATCCATGAAAATCTTATTGGAAACTTCGGAACCTTCATCTTCTTCCTTAAGACTTTCTTGTTCTTCAATGGAGTTTGGAAAAAAGAGTGTTCTTGAGAGATGAGAGAATTTTTGTTTGATCTGCTTTGGGACTTGAAAAAGTTGTCTAAAACTGACCTAATATACATATATAGTCTTCCTATGAATTAACAAAAATATCCTCCACTTAAATGGGTCTTTTAAATAAGATAAATTACAAAAAAAACGACTTTTACAATTCTGGGATGTAACTGCGTGTCGCAGGGCCAATTCCTGTCGTATTAATTTAATTTTTAGTTGAGGCAGTGAGGTGCGTGTCAGCCTCGATTCGAGAGGCTTCCTCTCAAATATTGAGGAAGAACACCTCATGTCGCACCACACCTCCACATCAGGCCTACTCGCAGGCTGCCAAGCAGCCTGCCACGCATGTTTAAGTCCTCCCAAAGGACTCTGGGTGATCCTTGGGGTGTTGTTACAGGACGTTTGGACCCTTTTTACTACATACTACCTATACAAGGTATCATTACATGGTTTGTACTGCATTTGACATCTCTAAACCATAACTAAACATAGGTTCGTCAACTACCTCAAATTAGCTATATTTCGGACTCAAGGTTTTTCTTTGTGGTTTTGGATCTAACCTTTTTCAATTGAGATTATTACATTAATATAGGCCTGGAAACATAATTTTAAACATCATTTAATAGATTAATCTCTAATCTAAGTCATGACATTTTCAGGTGTGTTATATTGGTGATAAAATCCAAAGAATTTGAGAGGAAAATCTTGTTTGTTCAACCTAGCTTCAGATTTTTTTGTTCTCCTTCATCGTTGAAGTTCTAGAGAGAGGTTTTGGGGAAAATTTGATTTAGATTTTTTGATTCAGAAAGAGTGATTTGGATGATTTAGTTTAGTGTTCTGAAACCCTTTAATAGGTGTTTAAAATTAGGCTAAAACGACATCACTTATTATTTAGTTAATATGGAAAAACACAAAAATGCCCCTAACCAATACATAAAAATCACGGTGAGAGACACCACCCGTGGTCACCCATATACATAATGTGGATGGACCCATGCGACATTCTGATGAACCTTGGTGTGGTTCTTGCAACTCACTTCTAGGAAGCCTGACCAATGACCTGCGCCCACGGGGTGTGGAACCCCTATGGTCAATTTTGCTTGTGTCCTCCACAAGGACCCTTAGTTTGTTCTTGGGGGTTGGTACATTGACCTTATAACACAAAAACACTGATATTAAGTACGGTAATTAATTAAGGATTCTATCCATAACTTCAAGCTCTAGTTAAACCTAGTAGTTTTAGGAGTGTTACAATATATGATTTTCTACAGTTTATAAACGAAGCAGCATCCACCATATTTATCTCGCTCTATAAATGACAAGACCATATTATTAGAAGATGGTTGTACCATTTCAATAGAAATTATATCCTTTATTCTTGACTAAAAAAATTTCTATGCGCTTTGGCAAAACTGGTCATGACTTATGCAAAATTATGATTTTCTTCTACTTAGAAATGGACCATCATTCACCAAAACTATCTCGGTCTATAAACGACAAGATCATCTCATTAGAAATGCATGGTTGCATCCCTTTCACCAGAAATTATACCCTTTGTTGTTGATGCCAAAACTTCTAATGTGTTTTGTCAAAACCTTGCCATGACCTATTTATTAATGCTCAAATTTCCTTCCAAATCCAATTAAAAAGGCAAATCATTATTGTCAGTAAAAATCATTGAAGAGTTGTCGTGGAGAATAATTTTCAAGAGAATTGGCCTTTAAATCAGCTCATTTGGAGTAGTAAGACCAATTTGCTGGATGGTACCACCAACTTAATGCAAAATTTGTTGTCAATTATAGAAACAAATCAAGAGTTTCAAGATAATCTAGTTGTTCGGGGATCGGATATCATTGTCATATACAAATAATTTATTTCTCTATAGTGATGTTCATACAGGAATAGGTTAAATGATTTTTAATTATGCTAATCATCTTTCGATCTCAAAGCATCTACATCTAGAATCTCTTTTCGGTCTTATACAATGTATATTCTTGACAACCCAATACCCTACTCCATTCCCTCTTGCAAGAATAGGGCAAACAGATCCGAGCAATAACCTCTCTTTCGAGTAAGTAAAGGACATTAAACCTAAATTTCTAGTATTGAACTAATTACCCACTGTATTTAATCTATTTCGAGCATTAGTCAGAGATCGAAAGTAGGAATCAAGTTTTCAACCTTAATCCTTAACTTAACCCCATGGTAATAAGAACAAATTGATGCATGAACAACAAGAACAGAGTATGGCACAACACACACAACATTAAATTAACAACCAACCCCATGAGAGCACACCTAGATCTTAGATTTTTATATAGCCATCACAAAAAAGCAAAGAAAGTTTACCTTACATGAAAGAAAGCACGCGTAATAAAGAAATTAAGAGTAAATGTACTTTTGATTGAACTTCACATTATCAAACTCAAGATTAAAATTGTAAAACCCAAAGAAGTCTAGAAAAAAATGTTCTAAAAAGTGCGGTTTTCTCTCTCAAAACTTTCTCCTAAACTCATAATTTGTAAAAACTCTATCCTATAGGCAAGTTATATTTTCTCAAAATTTGACCAAAAAATCCACTTTTAAACCAATTCGGCGACATTAGTAAGGCTAACCTAATTCACTTGGAGAATCATCATTCATTCTCCAGCCCGCCTTTGTGATACACTAGGCTTCAGTTTGAACGTCCATTGTTAAACTTGATTGAGTCAGCCTTTCACGTTCGACATATCATCAAATACCACCTAGTTCTCTATTCAAGCATTAAGTCTTTGTCTTGCACACTATCACTTTAGGTGATGTGCTTTAGATATGCCTTTCTCATTCGGCGTACCACCTTTTCAAATGGAGTTCACCAACCTTGTTTGGTAGATAAAAGTATAATGCACTATTAAATTGAATAGACTCTAGATCAGTCTGCGATCACATCTTCATGCTCAGAGACCTACGATGTTCATTTTGCACTTCTTTTGTATTTTTTTGCCATTCATTCAAGCTTTTGTTTGTTCCTCGTCAAATTGACTTCATAGCTCCAAATCATCAATATTTGATTAGAAAGGACAAAGTTAGGCTTTGAGGACACAAATTAATTATCTAGATGGACATTAAATAAGTTTAAACTAAGACTCATCAACACCCCTAACTTAAACTTTTGCTTGTCCTCAAGTAAATTATGATCGTCCATAATAGCAATCTGCTAGGATCAACAAGCAAGTTGCATGGCAAGACTTCCTCTCAATAGTATGTTACTTTAATTATGCTAAAAATCTTCCAATGACTAGCTAGTTTAACCACAATCTCAATCTCACTTTAGAATCTTCTCTAATGCAAGAACAAGTTTCAACATATGCATTTAAGTGTCTTCACATCAAGAGCAATAACATGCTCTCCAAAAGAAAAAAAACAGAGGTAATAGGAATGAATGAAACTCTCACTATCTCAAAATACAAAATAAAGGCAAGTTTTGTTCATAGGTTTGCCCATATCTTCAAATCAATACACAACCTAGTTCATGCAATATCTCAAGTATCATTTAGGTTTGTAATGGACCTGAGGGTTACGACATGGTCAATTTAGATTGGTGACTTTATATTTTCAAAGCATTATTTCAATCATTATTACCTATTCTCAATTTCTTTTTCATTTGAGATTTGAACAAATTATTTAGAATTCCTCTTTATTTGATTCACTTAATTTTTCATTGTCATTTCCCATGAAATTAATAACGATCCAAAGTATACCCTAGGCATAACATGGTATATGGAAATCCAAGAGTCCCTACACAAGGCGCTTACCATAAATCATATAAGATAACATAAAATTAAGAGATTTGAAAAGACAAGTTCAAATGATAAGAGTTTATAAAACGTAGCGGAAAATTTAACATAGTTTCAAAGTCATCTAGTACATCAATAGTGATAGGGACATCACCCATACATT
This sequence comes from Solanum lycopersicum, assembly GCF_036512215.1. Taxonomy (NCBI): domain Eukaryota; kingdom Viridiplantae; phylum Streptophyta; class Magnoliopsida; order Solanales; family Solanaceae; genus Solanum; species Solanum lycopersicum. The sequence goes on from NC_090808.1 coordinate 26,343,461, forward strand.
ACATACAATCTGAAAAGTAAAATCAATATGAGATAAATCTTGATACTTAAAACATCAGGGATCACCAATCCTCAACTCTACTATACGATGACTAGCCATGGAAATACGAATCAGGTTCGTCAAAACCAACATTAATCAAAGAATGTAGGAAAGAGTATGTTTTAGTACATGAATTGTTGCCAGGTATGTTAACTATGCACAAAATTATGAAATCATGCAAAAAGAACCCTTTTTGTGACATGAAATGACGAAGCTAAATCATGAGGTAAAAGGTTAGAAAATATAATTCATAAAACATGGTAAATAAAAGATAACATCTACAAAACATTTACGTGATACTTCTAGAAGTAACCTTAGTTTATTATGGTAGGAAATTTCTCTTTAACGTATATAGAGACAATTTAAGATATAATCATGGAATCTAGTGTCTACTCTTCAAATAAAATGGGTGTACTTGATGCCCAGGTAATACCATGAATTTCTAGCTTATGTGGATCCACTAGCTAATGTCTATCTAAGACAATCATCCTATGAGGGAACATAGGTATGATATAAGGATATTGCTACTAGAATCCCCTCCTCTACTAGTAGAAGAGATTCTATCTCAATATCCTCTCGGTGCTAAACGTAAATCTCAGGGAATCGTCATTTTTTTTAATTTGTCTTATTATCTATGAATAGTCACATAAGTGGCCAACCAAAGATAAAATCATATCATATTTTATGGAAAGTTACAATTAAAAATCTAATCCAAGCTAGGTTTATTAGAATGGATCCTTAACTCTTGATTCAAAGTTTAGTTAAGAAAACCTTTCAACCTCAAGAATTCTTTATGTGAGAAAACCCTTTCACAATCATGCTTTGATGTGTGTATGAGAAATCCTTTCACAACACAACAACAACAACATGGATATTCCCTCTAAAAGAAACTTAAATCATTTTCATAAGAACATGCATATCTTAATAAAATCTCCTTTAATGATTTCAAACCTCAATCATATGATCAATTTTAGAAAACATGAATGTCACATGGGTTCTTAGGAATTCAACTTAAGATCATGTAATTTCCTTAGTTCAAGTATAAAAAGATGCAAAGCAATCAATATTATCATAATTGAAATGAATCCACGTCAATTGAAAAAACTTGAACACAATTGAAGAATAACAATTTAGAAAATTTGAAAATATAGGAACCTTGTGGAGGAAAGGACTCCATAGGTGAATATTATCATACCTTGATGCCAATATCTTACAATCATTGGTGAAATTGAGGATTTGATTTGAAACCATAATCTTTGTTTATTTTCTAGAGAGAGAAATATTTTAAAGGATGAACTTGTTCTTCTTTTAGGAATTTGAGGGAATGAATTGAATTAGGAGAGTCTAGGGTGGGGGTGGGGGTGGGGGTTAAAGCTTTTATATAGGGTTATAGAAGAGGGTAAAACAACAAAGTATTAGGATATAATAATAAGGAAAGATCCAAAAGCCCTGTTAAAAATAATTGTCGACCTCACTAACAACCAAACATACGGTCCATTGGTCAGACCACTGACTGTCCTGGTTGGTTGTTGTTGAATTTAGATAGTACTGATTTTTTGAACTCCCAACAACAGACCAAATTACGGTTCCTGTGTCTACCTACGGACCGTACATCAATATTTTTGGGTTTGAATCTTAAACTCTAAAATCTCTCTGTATGTTTGGGATTCACTTGCATGACCCACCCACGACTCTTGCATAGGAACATGGACCATCCTAGTGAACCATATCAATGTTTTGGAACCTTAACATTTTTTGAAAAAAATGCACTGACCACTCAAGAGGCTACCTACAGTTCAAGTATCAGTCCATAGACTCTTGGTGGCTCCATTGATGTAGGCACAAGATCCTGCAAAAGCTGCACTGTCCTATCTTTTTAATATGAAGTGTTACATTACCTCCCCCTTCGGAGCATTCATTATCTAATGAGATTAAAGACATCATAAGCATGGTAAAAACATACCGTAACAGCCAAATATGAATGGAATCACATAAGTGCACATATACAAGGAGGAAATTTCAAATCCAAGCTAATATGCTCAAAACATCATATCATAAAGTGCATGCATCTCATACTCAAATGCACATAAACATGTAGTAACAAATCATGTTAACACATTTTCTTAAAATTTAAGATTATTAAACAATCATGCATTATGAGGAAACCATGGGAATATCTAAGACACATGACACCAAAAGAGTAAACCATGAGGACCAATTACCTCAGGCTAGAGTAGGGATGGAGGGAAAGGGATGAGGATAACGGGACATCATATCAGCCTCAACCTCCCAAGTAGAATCATAAACTAACTGATTACTCCATAAAACCTTCATGGAAACAACTTCTTTATTCCTCAACTTCTCAACTTGCCGGTCTAAAATCTCAAACAAAATTTTCCCATAATAGAGATTCTTATTAACTCTCAAACCTTCTAAGGGAACTATAAATGTCAAATCTCCAACATATTTCTCTAACACACACACACTGGATGAGTTGATGCCAAATCATTAGAACAATTGAGCTCATACGCGACCTAACCAATTCGCCTCAAAATCTGATATGGGACCATATAGTAGGGACTAGATACCTTTTCTCCCAAATCTCATTCTACCTTCATGGGTGAAATTTTCAAGTAGACCCAATCATGAACACAAAACTCAAGATCTCTTCTTCAAATCAGCATAGGACTTTCTCGACTTTGACACATTTTCAGTCTCTCTCTAATAAGCTGAACCTTTTTCATAACCTTATAAAATCAATTTTGATTTTTCATGACCTAGGGGCACTATATAGATGTAACGCCATGTACTTAACCCCGAGAGTTACCATACAAGAATGCGGAAAATTGAAAATTTTCTTTACAGTCGAAGTTCTTTAGAAAATAAGATAGTCTATAACATCATGTCTTAAACAATCTATAATTATTGGATTCAAACACTAGAATTCAATATTAGGGACATAACCCTCACATAAGTCTAAAACATATAAGAAAGACTTAAGGATATAATAGTCAAACCACCGAATACTATCAAGACTCACCAATCATCTTATTCTCTTGAATTACTATTGTTTAATACATTTGATATTTTCAAACCCTAAACTCCTAGAAAATCAAGAAATATAAGTTAGCAAAAAATAAACTATATATGAAAGCGAAGCATAAAAACCCTTAATGTAACGACCCGCAAGTACACCCTAGAAGAAGGGAGCACTCTTGATTCGTCACAAAGCGTACTTGACCTTTCAGAGGTCTTATACTAGAGTCTTAGCTATGATTGATTACGTAAGACATTAAAAGTAGTGTGGAATCAAAACTTTTCACGATATTAGTAAATCACTAAAGAGTAGTATAATATTCACAAGCCATATTAAAGACACAACTTAAATATCTTAGGGACACAACCCTTTCCATTGAAAGAAAATACATAATAAGCCTTATACATGTCTTAAAGAAGAACTAAAGAACAAAGACTATGTCCTGGAATATATGAGGACATACCGAATCTTGAGAGAATCAATTCCTAAGCCTGCCTTCTAATCTTCCACTGCCTATAACCTATACTTATAGAGTATAGAAAAAGTATGTGGTTAGTACAAACATAGTACTAAGTATGACATTATGCAAAAACACATATAAAAGGAACATTTTAGTAGAAGTAAGATTTCATGCTAATTAAGTAAAACCTTCATGAATATATAAGTAAAATAACATCTTAATCATCATTTAGCACATAAATTAGAACTTCAATAATTTTAGCACAAAAATGCTTTTTACAGTGAACTCAAGAAAATCATATAGTGAACCCTTCTCATTTCAACTCACAGTGAACTCATTTACTTTGAAGTTTCATCCTAAGATTCACTAAGGTAATACATGAAGAAAATACCCATACCATCCCTTCAATGCACACCTAAGTGATCCTTCAGAATACCAAGTATAGACTTACTTTGAACGAGTAACAAGTCCACTTTATATAACAAGACATTAGAGAAACATACTTGCATTTAAAGACTTAAAATAAGTTCCCATCACCAAGAAAAGCCCCAAGTTACAAAAGGTGCAATATGAAAGTAGCATCCTATGCAACTACTCCGACAAGGTGCTCCATGGGGATCCCTTAGGTCAAGCACATCACATTCATCATTAATAAACTTCATCATAAAAGAAATGACTTTAACATTCTCGCTTAACATTAGACATTAAGTTACATAAGTTCATTTTAATTACATAATGACCCATTCATTCATTGCATGTAAAGACACATCAAGACTCCTCTTTCATGTGCCTACGTGTGCAATGGATATATATAGTCTCATACCCTACCCTAAGTAGTAAACTCTTTAGGGGACTTAATTCATTACATTATTTTGTAGGGGATAGCTTCAACCGACATAAAACATGATAGCTAGACATGGAATCCTGACGTTAACCCCTATCAGATGAGGGATCCCCACTTGCCTAGGGTAGGGTCATTCTCTTAGACATTACATTGTCTCTCCAATAGCTACGCCCATGTGGGTGCATATTTAAGGGATAAGGATATGGATTCTAAGTAAATCATTCTCTAGTAAGGAGGAGTACTCATCTCAAGAGGTATATTTGATACAACATCTCAACTCACAAAGTGTAACCACCCCTTAATCAAATTCTTTTGGTGATAAGCATAACTCCCTCATGGATTTTTAAACATTCATTACTAATGTTTAAGGAATAACTATTGGACACCACATGGCAACTCACGAAGGGTGCCCATCCTCCAACCTATCTTAGAAAGCTATTGGGAATAGTTAGGTTTCTACTAGACACTTCATCTAAAATCACAAAGAATATCCACCCCAAAACTCCACTTTTTCATACTATAGGAATAGTAGGAGTGGTATATACACTTCATCTCTACTCACAAAGAGTATCCACCCTAAAATCCCCCATTCACATTCATTTAACTTCATTCATTCATTCAAAGGGTATGCGTGTGAGTACATGTGATCATATCTTTCACATAATTACCATTTTCATAACATTCACTTCAAAACATGCTTACACCTTTATTCATCATAATTCACACCCTAGCATGTTTCATATATACACATAATTCATTTAACACTATCTCTACAATCCATACATTTAAGCTTCATAAAGCGTATCAACATGAACAATATTATCATCTTTACTTTACTTCACATACTATGCCTTCATCTACATAATCATAATGCATACATTCAAACAATATAATCATTAATCTTCAAATAAACACCGCCACCAAAAATTGACCATACCACTCAAGAGCATTTCAAATAAGAACTAGACAATATAACAACCTTACCATTTATCAAAGCTTTCACCAACTATTCTCAATTCCTGCAATAATTCATCATAAAATAGCCCTTAACTCAGTATTTAATCACAATCTAACCATATAAATTTAACATTATCTAATCCTATTCATTAAACCCATTTCATAAGCTAAAAGTTGGAAATATGCATAAGCATGGGTTCATTCAGGTTTTGACTTGAAAATCATCAACTAATACAAAAAAATATATATTTGATTCATTAAAACATTTTCATGCAAGGACCCATACATAGAGTAAAAGATAGAAGAAGTTGGAGCTTCAAACCCCTTTTGAAATCTCTTTCAAGTGGTTCCTTGAATGAAAGAATGTTCAAGTATGTCAAATCCCGAGACCACACCCTAGAAATTAGAGCACAATCTCAGATTGTGACACAGTGTACTCGACCTCTCATAGGTCTCATACAAGTCTTTCATATCATTCATCGCATATACATAATGAAAAGTAGTGCGGAAATAAAACATTTCACAAAAGATATCATAATCTTTAGAAAATCTTTCTATAAAAGTAATATAAAATAGTAAGTCTCAATATCATCATCGTAAGACACAAGAGTACTTGGTCCACGACCCATACGAAATTGAATACATAATACTACTAAGTCTATGACAATACTTCAATAAGAAACATAAAAGACATATATGCCCTCGAATCAAGTGAGGACATACTTCTACTTAACTTGAGCGATCTTCAAAATCGATGTCCTCTTCCCAAAAGCTATTCATCTACCAAGAACTTATAGATAGATAAAAGCATTGAATTAGTACAACTACATGTACTAAGTATGTTTTATGCATAAAAATCATAAAATGGACATTTATTTGAAATGTGCATCTTTTCATTTAAATATCATAATATTATCATAAGAATAACATTTATTAACTTATAAACACATAAGAAATCATTACAACCAAACATAATATTTTTAAAACTCACTTTCCAATAAGCTAGGTTCACTGTACAATGAATTGCTTACATGTTTCAGTGAAGTACTTTATTTCCTCTTTTATCACTTCATAAAATGTAATCCTTCTCACTAAATCCATCCTAACATTCACCTAAGTCACACAAAGAGAGACAACCCATGCACCCTCTCTAGATGTACCTAAACGATATTAAGATCAGTCATAATGAGAGACATACTCACCTACAATATATCAATATACAAGACATACATAATATGACAATCTCCCCTACCAAGGCCATCAAAGACTTACTTAAGTACTCCTAGAAGAGAACACCAACACACCTCTTCAAGGATACTTAAATAATCCTTAAGACTCCTAAATTTAGATCATGTAAAACATAACAACCAACTTCCCTAAATAGATTCATTCTCAAGACTCCCATAGATAATACATGAAGAGATCATCATGTATGCCCTCTTCACACTTTAACTAAGGAATCCTTAAGTCACTTTAGATGAGGAACTCTTTATTTACATATTTTATATCATTAAGTCAGTAGTTCATTAGTTCATAAAGATACATTAATTACATTAAGTTAATTCAAATAATGGTCTTCGACATTATCTAGGGAGTCTTAATAACATCTTCAAAGCCTATTTTGCAATTTCTAGATTATAAGATCCCAAAAATGACATAAGTGAACAAGAGCCTAACATTGTGTTCATAATGTTTTATGGTCCTTAAATGAGTTAATATGCTTAATATAGGTAGTGTGTCATGTTTTGAGAATTTTGGAGGTCAAACACTCAAGAACATCCATGGCATTTGAAAGATGTTCCTTGAAATAACCTTGTGTGTCTAAGACTGTTTCGTCGAGTTTGACGTGTTTGTTTTGGGAAAAATTCATGTGAGAGGTCCTAAACTCGTATATAGTCATTTTTGAATTTTAAATGTCCAATTAAAAATCTCCAATGACCAACCAAGTGTCCTTGAAGAAGGACCCATGTTGGTGGTCAAAACTACCTAAGGCAGTCCAATCTAAAGACAGCAATCGATGGCCATTGGACTCGTCGATGGCCCGTAGCTGGTGGGTGTCGTTTGGTACTTATCATGGGGAGCTAAGCTAAAAGTTTCAATCCTTTGAACCCCTCGATGGTGGATAACATGACTTGTGTGTGGACCTACGCCCTGTCGATGGACAACCATCAGTGGACAAGCTTTCGTCCCTAACCACGGACCAAAGGAGGATAACCATATCAAGTTTCTTAAACCAACGACGAAAAAACAAGCTTGTTTGTTTGTGTACAAACTGTCCGTCGACTGCCAACCGTTGATGGCACTGGTTCCCAACGCATGTTCAATGTAAACTAAGGGGTGAAATTTTAATGTCACCCCACTTACATATATAGATTTTGGAGGTTCCTTAAGGGTATTTTGGGTATTTTAAGCATGTATATAAGTCATTAACACTTAGAAGATTCATTCTTACAAATCAAAACCATAAAATCCCTTAGAAATTCCCTAAGAATCCATTAAAGCTAAAACTTATGGAAGCGCTTGGATTGGTGATTTGAGTGGATATTCTTAATCAAATTGAAGGATTACATTTCTTGAGGTATGTCTTTTTATCCTTGAAACTCGTTTCATCAAGGATTCCAACTTTCAAGATGTTTTCTAAAGTTTTATAAATATGAATTGACCTATTTCATGATCTAGCATGGTTTCATGCATTGATGGTTTTTAATCATTGTTTAGTGATTGAATTTTTGTTATAATGGTGATTTTAAGTCAATTTATCTATGAACCCACGTAATTGATGAACCCTAGTTTTTGACTAATTTATGGGTTACTTGATATTGGTCTAATGTTTTGATTCATGTGTAATTTCTTATGGGCTTTCTAATGGTATAAGAATTGTATACAATTGATGTATAATTTGTCTTATATTGTTTAATATATAAGTAATTGGCTTATATTTCATTGAGTATTATAGTTTATGTATTGAAGTGGTGTTCATGGCCATCGGTAAGGGCATTATGATGTTGAATTGGATAATTTGGTATTATCTTGAAGTGTTGAGAATGTAGATGTGGTACACTTCCCCAAATTCCTTTTCATTAATTTTATTTAGACTTCAATTATGTTGTGATTGGTTTTGTCCACTTATCGTGGCATTGTTATGTGAATTGATGTGGCCTTGTTGGCGTTATTTTAAGTATATTGATGTTCATGGCCTTGTTGGAATTACTTGATGTTATATGGTTTATGTGATGTATGATCATATATTCTTACATATGAAGGTATCAGTTAGTCTATTGATGATATTTAGGTAATCATGTTATGTTATAACTATGTGTTAAGTGTGTAGTCTTAGAGTTGATATATTGTTGTTCCTAACTTGACTATATGAGTCTATAATGCTTATTTTGATTATTAAAGAGTAATGAATAGGTTGACTAAATGATTTTAATGTTCATTCCTAAGTGTATAAATAATGTTAAGTAATATGAATAATAATGATGTTGTGTCTTTTTTAGGTAGACATGTGTGCCTTACTTAATGAATGTATGAATGTCAATATGTTGTGTCTTGACTTAGGAAGCTAAAAAGTCTTATTATTTAATGAATAAATATAGGTGAGACCTTGAATGATGATAAGATGGTCCTTTATGTGAAACCTTGACCTAAGTGGTAAGGTTATAACTTGAAGTCTAAAACCGTAATGGTATCATTCATATAATGAATGATGGAACTAAGGTTGATTGGATGGAACAAAGTCATATAAATCCTTAGGAAAGTCATTATGAGCTTATTGTCTCCATAGTGAGATAGTTCTTTTCGACCTTGCTTTGATAGGGATAATGTAATTAGGTCATGGACATGATATGGGACTCATTTGTATAAGCCTTTGTGTGATTTAAAATATGTGAACGAAGGCTAGCACAGAGTGAGTATGGTATAGGAAGTAGTTCTATTTAAAGAATGATACTACATTACAAAGTATGCCCTTCATATTTCCTTAACCATTTGGCTACATGGGATTTGTTTAAGTTATACCATTGGCAAGTAGAACAACCTTATCGGAGTGGGATAGAACTCCGGATTCCATGTTTTTCTACCATCATCTATGTCGGTTATTGCTTATTCTCATCATATGGGATACCTACTAGTTTTAGAAGTTTATGAGGTTTAGGTGGTGGTATAAGACCCTATCTAGACATTGCATTATAGGCTTTGAAGATGTGAGTAAGAGTCCCTAGGTCTTCTCCAACACCATTATTTGAATGTCCTCTATGTGATGTATGTATCTTAAATGAACTAATGATCAAATGACTTAATAATATAGAGTATTTAGATTATTTATTACCTAGTTTAAATTGGCTTAAGAATTCCTTAGTTAAAGTGTGAAGAGATCATAAAGAATGATCTCTTCATGTCTTATCTATGGAAGTCTTGAGAATGACTCTAGTTAGAGAAGTTGGTTAATATGTTTGACATGGTCTAAACTTAGGAAGTCTTAAGGATTAGTTTGGTATCCTTGAAGAGGGTGTATGATCATTCTCTCCTATGAGTTCTTAATTTTTTTTGATAGCCTTGGTAGGGGAGATTTTCATATTATGTATGTTTGTATAATGGGGTATTGTAGGTGTGTTTGTGTCTCATTATGAGCAATCTTGAGGATCCTTTAGGCACATCTAGAGAAGGTATATGGCCGTTATTTCTTTGTGTAACTTAAGTGAATCTTAGGATAGCTTTAATGAGGAGATTACATGCTAAAAGGTGTATTAGTGAAAGACTAAATACTTCACTGTAACTAAGAAGGGACTTCACTGTACAGTGAAGGGAGGTTATTGTAAAATGACCTCTAAAATGTCTTAATTGGCTTAAAATGATTTCTTATGTTATACTAAGTTAATTGTTCTTATGATTATATTACAATATTTAAATGAAAAGATGCATATTTTCAATAAATGTCAGTTTTTATGATTTTACGCATAAGTCATACTTAGTACATGTGGTTGTACTAATTCCATGCTTTCATCTATCTATAAAGTTCTTGGTAGGTGAAGAAATTTTGGGCAGAAGACTTGGATTTAGATGTTCGTTCAAGAGAAGTTGAAGTTTGTCCTCACTTGACTCGAGGGCATATATGTCTTTTATGTTTTTTATTGAAGTATTGTAATAGACTATAAAGTAGTAAGTTTTATATTTCGTATGGGACATGTCCCAAGTATTTTGTGCCTTAAGATGACAAGATTGAGACTTAGGATTTCTTATTAATTCTATATGAAAGAGTTTTTAAGACTATGATATTATTTTATGAACAGTTTTAATTCCACACTACTTTTCATAATTTATATGAGATGAATGATATGAAGGGATTCTATGAGACCTACGAGAGATCGATTATGCCGGTCACAAATCCGAGATTGTGACCTAAACTCTAAGGTGTGGTCTCGGGATGTGACAAAGCATGATATAGGAGCATAGGTTAGTGAAAGTAGTCCGAGGTATCAAAAAGTCTCATTAAGTCATGTTTTGTAGAGTCTTGACCACCGTTGTGAGTCACGAAACATCTATGGGCGAGAGGCTATAGGACAATAGAGTTTCCCTTCTTTTCTACTCCTATGTCGTGCGGTAGAGTAAATGTTATGAGTATCCTACTAAATGTATTTGCTTGTGTTTCTAGGATATGAATACTTGAAGGATGACCGCTAGAAGGTTGGAAGAGGGAAGGCCGAATGACGAAGCCTCTTGTCAAGTTGAGAAAGTTCTTCAAGATGGTAAAGGTGTCCATGGTGCTCAAGTGCCTCCTCAAGGATATCATTCCCCCAATGAGGAAGGAGGTAATGAGGTGCCAATAATGTCTAAGAGGGAGATTAGAGATACTTTGCTGGCTATAGCCCAAGTCGTGACTACTCAAATCAATTTGAGCATGGTGCTTAAGGTGAATGTTATGGAAATAACTATGACATCTAGGTTGAGAGACTTTGTAGGGTTGAATCCTCTAATCTTTCTTGTCTCTAAGGCTGAATAAGATCCCAAAGAGTTCCTTGATGGCGTATACAAGGTATTGAGTGTTATGGGGGTTACATATAGGGAGAAGGTGGAATTTCCTTCTTGAGAATTCAGAGATGTGTCTCAAATTTTGTACACTCAATGGAAGGATATTAGGTCGATGGAGTGAGATCCTAATCAATTAATCACATTTTGAAAAAATACAAAGTGAACAGTCTAGTGATACAGAGATTTTGGCCAATTTTTCTAAACATGCAAATTTTAGGAAATTCGTGATATAGACATGATAATATGAAAATTAACATTGTATAAACACCTTTTACAACATGATCATATCTTAATAAAACACACAATGCAATAATTTAGTGAAAGTCAATTTCAACCGAACTCCTAAACATCATGCACATGCAAAAAAGTAGCACATCTATCTAGCCATACTCCTCCAGTTTGAAGGAACTCATATAACAACAAAAGAAAACGATGACTTACCAACATCATCATCACTCTCATCTAGCTTCTCTCATCTAGTCCGGAGTGCATAGACATGCCTTTTTATTGGAGCATCGTCCTTTGGAACATTAGGATCAACTTTCTTACCCTTTTTTCCTCTAGATGCAATATTAGGACAATCTCTCATTTTGTGTACATATTTTCCACATCCAAAGCAAATACCAGTACCTACTAGACACTCACCATAATGTTTCTTACCACAAGTGGCGCATGTAGGTTTGCCATTATGAGAACCACCTCCTTTCTCAAATTTCACCTTACTCCTAGATTTTTCATGAGTGTGAACCCTCTTTTTGGATCTAGGTTGCACTTAATCACTAGCACCACTCCTTTTCAAGTTTCTTGACATCCTCCTATGTTTAGACTATTCAATTGATTGTGCATACACCATGAGTCTAGCTAAGCTCATATAATCATGTAAAATAGTTGAAAAACATTCCTCCCTCACTAAGTCGGCTACACCCGTCACAAAACGACTCATTTCATCCCTTGGATTAGAAACTAGGGATGGTTCCTAGACAAAGTGGAGAATTTTAAAGGAGTATTCCTCAACACTCATATTGCCTTGCTTGAGATTGATAAACTCCATACCTCCCTCCTCTCATAATGAAAGTAATTACAAGCAAAGCTTTCTTAAATTCTTTCCACTCGTCTAAAATTGTGGTAATGTGGTTATAACTAATGTGTATGAGCATGCTAATGCATATAAAATGAGTTTTGACTATTTGGAAAGAAGCATGTGAGTTTTGTAGCATAATGAGTTATAGAATTTATTCTAATTTCTTGATGTGTTATGAATATCTTGATAATGTGAAATTTATGTTTTCTCATTGATTGTGAGTTATATGGTGTGTTTATGTGCTTCTGGGTTATTCTCTATTCTTGGAAGTGTTCGGAGAGTGGCAAGTCTCATTCGAGGATGAATTTTGTCCAAGTGAGGGAGAATGTAAGACCCAAAAATGACATAGGTGAACTAGAGCCTAAATTTTTTTTTTCATGAGGTTTTATGGTCCTTAAATTATACAATATGATTTATTTAGGTAGTGTGTCAATTTTCGAGAAGTTTGGACGTGAAGCACTCAAGAATGTCCAGGACATTCGAAAGATGTGACTTGAAATGACCTTGCGTGTCTAGGTATGTTTCATCGATTTTTGCGTGTTCATTTTCAGTGAAATTCATATGAGAGGTACTAACTCATATACGGTCATGTTTGGGTTGGAAACGTCTGGCAAAACATCCCCAAGGACAAACCAAGGGTCTTTGAGGAAGGACCTATGTTACTGGCTAAAACTGCCTAAGGCAGTCCCACCTACGGATGGCAATCGACGACCTTTGGACTGGTCGACAGCCCATAGGTGGTTAGAGTCATTTGGTACTTTGACTGTCGATCTAATCTACTAGTTTCATGCCTCTGAACCTATCAATGGAGGATAGAACAACCCATGTGGACCTATTCCGCATCGATTGGTATAGTCGGTGGACAAGCCTTAGTTATAGACCACGGACCAAAGGACAGTCCATAGGTCAAGATAAGGTCCGTAGATGGGTGAAGTTGTGGGAAATTAAGATGGGGAAGGATTAGAGCCATGTAAAGTCTCTAAACCCAATGACAGAAGGACAGGACGGTCCATTTGTGGACAAATGGTCCGACGACTGCAGTCTTTCAATCGCACTGGTTCCCTGCGTAGGTTCACTGTAAGTTGAGGGGTGAACTTGTAATTCCACCCCAAATACAAATATAGAGTTTGGAGGTTCCTTAGGGGTCTTTTGGGTATTTTAAGTGTGTACATAAGTCATTAACACTTAGAAAATTTCATTCTTCAAAATCAAAACCCAAAAGTCCCTTAGAATTTCCCTAAGACTCTATTAAAGCTAAAACTCAACGAAGATCTTGGATTGGTTATTTGAGTGGAGATTCTTCATCAAATTAAATAATTAGAAATTTGAGGTACGAATTTGATCCTTGAAACTCGTTTCATCAAGGAGCCCAACTTTCAAAGATGTAATCTAATGTTTTCTAAAGATGAATTGAGATGTTTCATGATATACCATGGGTTCTTGCATTAGTGGGTTTTAATCAATTTTTAGTGATTGAATTGTTGTTATTAAGGTTATTTTAACGCAATTATCCTATGAACCTATGTAATTGATGAATCCTAGTTTTTCACTAATTGATGGGTCACTTGATATTGTTCTAATGTTTATGGATTCATGTGTAAATTCCTATGGGATTTCTAATAATATAAGAATGGTATTAAATTAATGTCTAATTAGTCTTAGATTGTTTAATATATAATAAATTGGTTTAGATTTAATTGAGTATTATAGTTGTATATATTGAACTGGTGTTCTGGCCATGGGTAAGGGCCTTATGATGTTGAATTGGATTATTTGGTATTGGATTGAAGTGTTGAGGATTAAGAGGTGGTACGTTCCCCAAAATTCCTTTTTATTAATAATATTTATACTTCAATTATGGTTTGATAGGTTCGGTCCAATTATGGTGGCGGCGTTATGTGAATTGGTGTAGTCTTGTCGGCATTAATTTAAGTATATTAATGATCATGGCCTTGTCAGGATTACTTGAAGTTTTATGGTTATTTGTGTAGTCGATTATGTGATGTATGATCATATCTGCTTACATGTGAAGGTATGTATTAGTTTATTGATGATATTAAGGTAATCATGTTATGCTCTGACTATGTGTTAAGTGTGTAGTCTTAGAGTTGATAAATTGTTATTCCTAAATTGAATTTATGAGTCTATAATGGTTATATAGATGATGATAGAGTAATGAATACATTCACTAAATGATGTTAAGGGTCATTCTTATGTTTATAAAGAATGTTAAGTAATATGATAAAAATGAAGTATGTTTTGTCTTGTTTAGTTAGGCATGTGTCCCTTACTTGATGCATGTATAAATGTGAATATGTAATGTCTTCATTTAGGAAAATAAAGTCTTAGTCTTTAATGAATGAATATAGGTGAAACCTTTAATGATAATAAGAGGGTTCTTTATGTGAAACCTTGAACTAAGTGGTAAGGTTATGAAACTTCAAGTAGAAAGTCGTAATGGTATCCTTCAGGTAATGAATGATGAACATAAGGTTGATTGGCTAGAACTACATCATATAAATCCTTAGTAAATTCATGAAGAGCTTCTTGTCGCCATAGTGAGATATCCCTAGTGGACCTTTCTTTGGTAGGGTAAATGTAATTGGGTCCTTAACATGATATGGTACCCATTTGTATGAACCTTAGTGTGAACCAATATATGAGTACGAAGGGTAGCACCGAGTCAGTATGGTAAGGGAATTAGTTCAAGTTAAAGAATGAGAATAGATTACAAAGCATGCCCTACATATTTCCTTAACCATGTGCCTATATGGGATGTGTGTAAGTTTTACCATTGTCAAGTAGAACAACCTTATCGGAGTATGATAGAACTCCAGATTCCATGTTTTCCTACCATGGTCTATGTCAGTTATTGCTTATTCTTATAATATGGGATACCTACTAGCATTAGAGAAGTTCTATGAAGTTTAGGTGGTGGTATGGGACGCTATCTAGACATTTCACAATAGGCTTTGAAGATGTTAGCAAGAGTCCATATGTCTTATCCAAGACCATTATTTGAATGTCCTTTATGTGATGTATGTTTATTGAATGAACTAATTAAAAAATTAGTTAATGATATAGAGTATTTAAATGAATGAGTACCTACTCTATAGTGGCTTAAGGATTCCTTAGTAAAACTGTGAAGAGGGCATAAATGATGATATTTTCTTGCATTATCTATGGAAGTCTGGAGAATGACTCTAGTTAGGCAAGTTGGTTGATACATTTGACATGATCTAAACTTAGGAAGTATTAAGGATTATTTAGGTAGACTTGAAGAGGGTGTATAGCAGTTCTATCCAAGGATTACTTAAGTAAGTCTTTTTGATTGCATTGGTAGGGAGATTGTCATATTATGTATCTTTTGTATGATGGTCTATTGTAGTGTGTATGTGTTTCATTATGAGTAATCTTGAGGTTGGTTTAGGCACATCTAGAGAGAATGTATGGGCGGTCTCTCTCTGTGTGACTTAAGTGAATCTTGCGATAGATCTAATAAGGAGATTACTTGCTAAATGGTGTATTAGTGAAAGCCTAACTACTTCACTGTAACATAAAGGGACTTCATTGTACAGTGAAGGAGGTTAGTGTAAAGTTACCTCTAAAATGTGTTAATTGGTTTAAAATGATTCTAATGAGATTGTAAATTAATAATGTTGTTCTTATAATGATATTACGATATTAAAATTAAAAGATGCATATATCCTATAAATTTCCATTTTCATGATTTTATGCATAAGCCATACTTAGTATATGTGGTTTTACTAATTCCATTCTTTTATCTATCAATATAGTTCCTTGTAGGTGAAGAGCTTTTGGGAAGAAGACTTGTATTTAGAAGGATCGTCCAAGAGAAGTTGAAATATGTCATCACTTGACTCGAGGACATATATGTCTTTTATGTTTCTTATTGATGTATTGGAAAAAACTATAAAGTGGTATGTTTTATGTTTCATATGGGTCGTATCCCAAGTATTCTTGTGTCTTAAGATAATGAGCTTGAGACTTAGTATTTCCTATAACTTCTATATGAAAGGATTTTTAAGACTATGATATTGTCCTATGAAAAGTTTTAGTACCGCAGTACTTCTCATTATGTATATGCGATGAATGATATTAAGGTCTTTTATGAAACCTCCAAGAGGTCGAGTACGCCGGTCGCAAATTCGAGATTATGCCCTAACTTCTAGGGTGTGGTCTCGGGATGTGACATGGATAGAGTCCCATGCCACAACCTAAACCTCATATGACTTCTATAATGCTAATAGGTATCCCATATGATGAAAATAATCAATAACTGACATAGACCATGGTAGTAAAACATGGAATCCGGAGTTCTATCCTACTCTAATAAGATTGTTCTACTTGCCAATAGTAGAACTTAGACAGATCACATGTAGGCAAATTGTTACGGAATATGAAGGGCATGCTTTGTAATCAAGTCTCATTCTTTAACAAGAACTACTTCCCTTACCATACTCACTAGGTGCGAGCCTTTGTTCTCATAGATTAAATCATACTAAGGTTCATATAAAAGGGTTCCATATCAATTTCATAACCCAATTACATTTACTGTACCAAAGGAAGGTCCACTAGGGCTGCCTCCCTAAGGCGACAAAAAGCTTATCATGACTTTGTTAAGGATTGATATGATGTCATTCCAGCCAATCAACCTTAAGTCCATCATTCATTACATGAAGGATACCATTACGACTTTCCACTTCAAGTTTAATAATCTTAGCACTAGTTAAAGGTTTCACATAAAGACTGTGTTATAATCATTGAAGGTCTCACCTAACATTCATTCATTTCATACTAAGACATTTTATCTTCCTAAGTAAAGATATCATATATTCATATTCATACATGCATGAAGTAAGGGGTACATGTTTTCCTAAACAAGACAAGACATACTTTATTTAGCACATATCACATAAATTCTTTAGACACTTAGGAATGACCCTTATCAATATTATGTCCACCTATTTATTAGTTTAACATCATCAACATAACCTTTATATACTCATATATCCAAGTTAGGATCAACCATGTATCAACTCTAAGACTACACACTTAACATAAAGTCATAGCATAATATGATTATCTAAATAGTATAAATACAAGAATACATACTTCCACATAGAGGTAGATATGATCGCACATCACATAATCAACTACTCAAATAGTCATATTACTTCAAGTAGTTGCCGACAAGTCCATGATCATCAATATACTTAAAATAACGCTGACAAGGCCACATCAATTCATATAACACCACCACCATAAGTGGACCACACCAATCATAACATAATTGGAGTAAAAATTATATTAAATTAAAGGAAATAGGGCAACATATCACCATATAATTATCAACACTTCAGCTCGAATGCCAAATAATCCAATTCAATATCATAAGGTCTTTACCCATGTACATGAATATCAATTGAATACATAAACTATAATACTCAATGAAATCTAAGCAAATTCATTATAGATTCAACAATCTTAGATCAATTAGACATCAACTGAACACAATTCTTACATCATTCGAAAGCCCATAATAAACTAAACATTAATTCATAAATGTTAGGCTAATATTAAGTAACCCATAAATTACTCAAAAACTAGGTTTCATAAATTACATGGGTTCATAGGTTAATTAGATTAAAATCATCAATACAATAACAATTCAATAACTAAATAATGATTAAAACCCGTTAATACAAGAACCCATGTTAGATCATGAAATAGGTCAATTCACCTTTTGAAAACATTAGAAAACATCTTTTAAAGTTGGGATCCTTGAATAAAAAAGTTTCAAGGGTCATAAGAAATACCTCAATGAAGCTAATCCTTGAATTTGATGAAGAATGTCCACTTAAATCACCAAACTCTTCCTTGAGTTTTCGCTTTGATGGAGTCTTAGGGAATTTCTAAGAGATTTTGGGGTTTTGATTTTTAAGAATGGAATCTTCTAAGTGTAAAATAATTATAAGAACATTTAAAATACCCAAAATACCCCTTAGGAACCACCAATACTGTTATTTGGAAGTGGGTTGAAATTACAACTTCACCCCTCACTTAGTAGTGAGCTGCACGAAGGAACAGACCCCACACGATGATTTCTAATAAACGGGATGTCAGTCCACCCCCGGACCGTCATGTCCTCCATCAATGGGTTCAGATACTTAACAATGGGATCTTATATCCCCAGGCTAAATCCCGAACAACGACTAAAAACCGATGGACTGTCTCTGGACCTACGGACCATCCCTTGGTCCGTGGTCTGGGACTGAGGATTGTCCTTCTTCCTTTCTTCCCCCAGGCTAAGTCCCAATCAACGGACCATCCTACAGGGCGGTGATTAACCCACGGGCCGTCGATTGCCTTTCGTGGTTTGGGCTGTCTTGGCCAGCCTAGGCACCAACTTTGGGTCCTTCCTCAAGGACCCTTGGATGGTCCTTGAGGATAATTTCCTGGACATTTTTAATCCAAACATTATTGTATATGATTTTAGGACCTCTCACATGAATTTTACCGAAAACGAACATGTAAAACTCAACTAAGCATGCATAGACACACAAGGTCATTTCAAGGAACATGTTTTGAATGTCATGGACGTTATTCAGCGTTTGACCTCCAAACTTTTTTAAACTTGATATACATCACCTTAAATCCTTTAAGGACCACAAAAGCTTATACATCAGACATAATCACATATAACAACATATGAGACACTTAGGTGACTTAGTCGTTGAATGTGTTGGTCGTCCCTTGACGTTTGCCTTCCAATGCACCTAAACTATTAGCTACTTCCTCTATACAACAATATAGACCTATTTAAGACCGTAGAATATCATTACAACAATGTTAGGATCTATTTCACCTATGTCATTTTTGGGACCTTACGATCTCCCCAACTTGGACAACATTCGTCCTACACTTCCCACTCTCTTAACATTTCCAAGAATATAGATAAATTATCAGCAAATAACCAATTCATATAACTCACAATTAAGGAGAAACATCAATTTCATGTATCCAAGAGATTTAGAATACAACAAGAAACTAGAATAAATTCTATAACTCATTAGCTACAAAAATCACATTCTTCATTCCAAATAGTAAAATTCATTTGGTATTCATTATCATGATCATATACATCAGTTGTAACCATATTACAACCATTTTGAGACAAAAGAATAAATTACCCATATTTTTGAAGATTACACAACGAATAGTTTCTAGGCTAAAATAACTTAGGCAATTTTTTTAAAAATGCAATTTTAAGCAATTCATGATATAGACATGCTAATATGCAAGGTAACATCATATAAACACCTTTTACAACATGATTAAGGATTCATAAATCACATAATGAAAGAATTCAATGAAATTCAATTTCAACCAAACTCCTAAACATCATGCACATGCAACAAACTAGCATATCTATCTTGACATACTCCCCCACTTAAAAGGAACTAATATCACAACAATATAAAGACAAGTATGTACCAACATCATCATCACTCTCATCCGGCTTCTCTTCTCTAGTCCGGAGTGCATAGAAATGCCTCCTTGTTGGAGCATCTTCTTTTGGAACATTAGGATCAACTTTCTTATCCTCTTTTTCTCTAGAAGTAAACAATCTCTCACCTTGTGTCCATCTTTTCCACATCCAAAGCAAATACTGGTACCCACTAGACACTCTTCATAATGTTTCTTACCACAAGTGGCACATGTAGGTTTTCCATTTTGAGAACCACCACCTTTCATAAACATAACCTTAGGAGCACTAGATCTACCTTGAGTTTGAACCCTCTTTTTGAACCTAGGTTGCTCTTGAATCACTAGCACCACTGTTTTTAAAGTTTCTTGAGATCCTCCTAAGTTTGGATTCTTGAATTGATAGTGCATACACCATGAGTCTAGCTTAAGTCAATCATCTTGTAGCACAGCCGCATGAAATTCTTCCCTCACTAAGTCAGCGACCCAGTAACAAAACGACACATTTCATCCCTTGGATTAGACACTAGGGATGGTGCATATCTACACAATGTTGTGAACTTCAAGGAGTATTCCTTAATACTATTATTGCCTTGCTTAATATTAATAAACTCCCCAACTTTTACCTACCTCCTCTCACGGGGAAAGTACTAACCAAGAAAAGCTTCCTTAATTCTTCCCACTCAATTGAATCCGACTCCACCGGCCTATTATCCTTCCATTGAGTGTACCAAATTTGATACACTTCCCTTAATTGATATGAATTCAACTCCGCCTTCTCCCTCAATGTAACCCCATAGCCCTCAATACCTTATACACACCATCAAGGAACTTTTGAGGATCATCATCTACCTTAGATCCAAGAAAGGTTGGAATATTCAGCCTCACAAAGTCTCTAAACCTAGATGTCATATTGTGCTCCACAACATTCAGCCTAGGAACCATAGTCAAATTTATTTGACTAGTCATGGCTTGGGCTATAGCAATCAAGGAAATTTCAGGAACCTCACTACCTCCTTCAACATTAGGGGAATGATCACCTTGGGAAGGCACATGAGCACCTTGGACTCCTTGCCCATCTTGAGGAACTTGCTCAACTTGAGAAGGAATCTCCTCACTCACCCTCTCCTCTTCAAACCATCAAGCAGTCATCCTTCTAGTATTCATCTCCTAGAAACACAAGGAAACACGTTTAGAAGGATACTCATAACATTTACTCTACCGCATGGCATAGTAGTTGAAAATAAGGAAAACTCTATCATCCTATAGCCTCTGGCCCATAGATGTGTAGCGACTCACACCGATGGTCAAGACTCTACTAGACATGACTTGATGAGACTTTTTGATTCCTAAGACTACTTTTAAAAACCTATGCTCTGTTACTAAGATTGTCACATCCCAAGATAACACCCTACAAGTTAGGGCACAATCTCGGATTTGTGACTGGCATAATCGACCTCTGGGAGGTCTCATACAAGACTTTCATATCATTCATCACATATACATAATGAAAAGTAGTGCGGAATTAAAACTTTTCATAAAACATATCATAGTCTTTAAAAGATCTTTCATATAAAAATAATAGGATATACTAAGTCTCAATCTCATCATCTTAAGACACAAGAGTACTTGGGACACGGCCCATGTGAAATAGAAAGCATAATACTACTAAGTCAATTACAATACTTCAATAAGAAACATAAAAGACATATATGCCCTTGAGTCAAGTGAGGACATACTTCAACTTCTCTTGAGCGATCTTCAAAATCAAGTCTTCTTCCAAAAATCTCTTCACCTACCAAGAACTAAATAGATAGATACAAGAGTGGAATTGGCACAACCACATGTATTCAGTATGACTTATGCATAAAAATCATGAAAACGGACATTAATAGGAAATGTGCATTTTTTCATCTAAATATCACAATAATCATCATAATAACAACATTTATCGACTGAGAAACACATAAGAAATCATTATAACCAAACATCATATTTTTAAAACTCACTTTCCAGTAAGCTACGTTCACTGTATAATGAATTTCTTCACTGTTATAGTGAAGTACTTTCTTTCCACTTTTAGAACTTCATTGCATGTAATCTTCTCACTAAAACTAGCCTAATATTCACTTAAGTCATACAAAGAGAGACCGCCCATATACCCTCTCTAGATGTGCCTAAATGATCCTTAAGATTACTTATAATGCGACACATACACACCTACAATACATCAACATACAAGACATACATAATATGACAATCTCCCCTACAAAGGTCATCAAAAGACTTATTTAAGTAATCCTAGAAGAGAACGCCCATATACCTTATTTAAGGCTAAATATATAATCCTTAAGACTTCCTAAGTTTAGATCATGTCAAACATAAAAACCAACTTCCCTAACTAGAGTAATTCTTAAGAATTCCATAAATAAAACATGAAGAGATCATCCTTTATGCCCTCTTCACACTTTAACTAACGAATTCTTAAGTAATTTTTGATTAGGTACTCATCATTTACATATTTTATATAATTAAGTCATTAGTTCATTAATACACATTCATTACATAACGAACATTCAAATAATGGTCTGGGAAAAGACCTAGGGAGTCTTACTAACATCTTCAAAGCCTATTGTGCAATGTGTATATATGTTCTCATACCACTACCTAAACCTCATATGACTTCTATAATGCTAAAAGGTATCCCATATGATGAGAATAGACAACAACTAACATAGAAAATGGTAGCTAAACATGGAATCAGAGTTCTATCCTACTCCGATGAGGTTGTTCTACTTTCCAATGGTATAACTTAGACACATCTCATGTAGGCACATGGTTAAGGAATAATAAAGGCATTCTTTGTAATCTAGTCTCATTATTTAACTAGAACTACTTCCCTTACCATACTCACTTGGTGCTAGCCTTTGTTATCATAGATTAAATCACACTATGGTTCATACAAAAGGGTTACATATCAAGTTTATAACCCAATTACATTTATCCTACAAAAGAAAGGTCCAATAGGGTTACATCCCTAAGGAGAAAAGAATTTCATCATGACCTTCCTAAGGATTGATATGATGTCGTTCCAGCGAATCAACCTTAATTCCATCATTCATTACATGAAGGATATCATTAAAACTTTTGATTTCAAATTTCATACCCTTACAACTAGGTTAAAGGTTTCACGTAAAGGAACCTCTTATATCATTGAAGATCTCATTCATTCATTTGAGACAGACTTTTTAGCTTCCTGTGTCAAGATATAACATTTTCATATTCATACATGCATCAAGTAAGGGACACATTTCTATCTAAATAAGACACGCCATACTTCATTTAGCACACAATAGATACATTCTTTAGACACTTAGGAATGATCACACATAGCTAGATATGATCACACATCACATAATAAACTACAAAAATAGTCATATTACTTCAAGTAGTTGCCGACAAGGCCATGATCATCAATATACTTAAAATGACGCCGGCAAGGCCACATCAATTCACATAACACTGCCACCATAAGTGGACCAAACCAATCATAACATAATTGAAGTCTAAATAACATTAATTTAAATGAAATAGGGCAGCGTACCACCACTTCATCATCAATACTTCTATCCAATGCCAAATCATCCAATTCATTTTCATAAGGCCCTTACCCACAGTCATGAACATCAATTCAATACATAAACTATAATACTCAATGAAATCTCATCAAATTCATTATAGATTCAACAATCTTAGACCAATTATACATAAACTGAATATAATTCATACATCATTAGAAAGCCCATAAGAATCTACAAATTAATTCATATTTATTAGACCAATATCAAGTAACCAATAAATTAGTCAAAAACTAAGGTTCATCAATTACATAGGCTCATAGGTTAATTACTTTAAAATCATCAATACAATAATAATTCAATTACTAAACAATGATTGAAAATGATTAATGTTAGAACCCATGGTAGATCATGAAATAGATCAATTCATCTTTTGAAAACTCTACGAAACATCTGTGATAGTTGGGATCCTTGATGAAACGAGTGTCAAGGATCAAAATTCATACCTCGATGAATCTAATCCTTCAATTTGATGAAAAATCTCCACTTAAATCACCAATCCAAGCTCTTCCTAGTGTTTTAGATTTCATGGAGGCTTAGGGAATTTCTAAGGAATTTTGGGGTTTTGATTTTTAAAATGGAACCGTCTAAGATTTGAAGACTTATAACAAATTTAAAATACCCAAAATACCCTTTAGGAACCTCCAATACTCTTATTTGGAAGTGGGGTGAAATTACAAGTTCACCCCTCCCTTGGAAGTAAACTGCACGCAAGAAGAGATTCCAACCGACGGTTGTCCATCGACGGGACATCAGTCCACCCACGGAACATCCTGTCCTATATGGATTGGCTCAGATATTGAACAACAGGATCTTAGCTCCCCAGCCTAAGTCTCGAACGATGGCCTAGCACCGACGGACCATCCCTTGACCTATGGATTGTCCCTTGGTCCGTGGTCTGGGACAAAGGCTTGTCCTTGGTCCTTCATTCCCCCAAGCTAAGTCCTAATCGACGGACCAACCGGAGGGGTATCGACTGACCCACGGGCTGTCGATTTCCTTTCTTGGTTTAGGTTTTCTTGGGCAGCCTAGGCACCAACTTTGGATCCTTCCTCAAGGACCATTGGATAGTCCTTTGGGATAATTTTCCTTGACGTTTCCAACCCAAACATGCTCGTTTATGATTTTAAGACCTCTCACACTAAATTCACCCAAAACGAACACGTAAAACTCATCAAAACATGCCTAGTCACACAAGGTCATTTCAAGGCACATCTTTTGAACGTCATGGACGTTCTTGAGCGTTTGACCTCCAAGCATCTCGAAACATCCAACACTACCTACATGCATAATATTAACTATTTTAAGGATCATAAAACCTCATACATCACACTTAATTACATAGAACTACATATGAGGCACTTTGGTGACTTGGTCGTCAAACGCCTTGGTCATCCCTTGACATTTGACTTCCAATGCACCTCAAATCTTAGCTACTGACTCTATACAATATTATAAACCTATTTAGGACCTTAGACCATCATGAAAACAATGTTACGCTCTAGTTCACCTATGTTATTTTTGGGACATTATAAAAGATGACTAACCTACCTCAATGAGAAGAAAACCTAAGAATGTTTGATAACAAAAGGTCCAAATCCTTCAAACTTATCTTAAACTTGAGTCCTAGATTCAATGGGTTCTTGAGTTTTTTTATTGAGGAAGGGGTTATGAATATTTGAAATTGAGGTCTTGTCTAGTGCTAGGACATAAATCCAACTTAAAATACCCTAAAGACCCTAAAGTAACCAGCCAAGGTTCGTAAAATACTTGGGGTGAATTTACTAAAACACCCCATGTATTGGTACATTTTTAATGGCGTTACAGTTATCCATTGAGGGCTCCTAATTACTGGGCATCGCCTGGTTGACGGCTCGTCCTGATATGGTGTCAATTGGGCCTGAGGCAGGTCACTTGGGGGTTAAGCTCCCACCACTAAGGGTGGAGCTACGCCCCTAACGACGGGGCGTCATCCAGTTTACTGACCGTATGTGAAGGGCGTCGATTGGATCAGTCTTGGAAATTTTGTTGCCATGTCTTGGGTCCTCTTCTAGGACCCCTCATGGTTCCTAGGTGGAGTCGTACCTGGATGTTAAACCCCTATACATAGTAATATAGGTATTAGTAATTTCCACCATTAATCTCAATCAAAACAAACATGTATAACTTGCAAATAAATACTAAGATACACAAGCACATTTCGAGGCACGTCTTTCGAACGTCATGGACGTTGTTGGACGTTTGAGCTCAAAACATCACAAAACTTTAGAAACTTTCTAAAAAACAATTATTTATCATTTAATACTCAATTTAATCATTAGACACAAGCAAAACTCTAGTTCCACCTAGTTTATTTTAGGTGCATTACATTCTTCCCCACTTAAAATAACATTCGTCTTCGAATGACACTTAACACTTTTAAGGACATCAGGGACTCAACTAGCAGAATATAAAACCTCAAATCAAGGTCAAACCATTCATATTCAATGAACCAACTTAACAAGGAACACAACTACACATTAATAAGCATTTTTTAGCAACACAGACAACATTAGGAACAAGTTCCACAATTTAAAGCACACACTTAATACTTTCTTTATGGAGGAACTACCTTCTCGAACATTAGGCTTGCTCACATACATAATTTCTACACACACTGGAACCATTATTCATGAAAATATATTTTTGTCAATTTTGAATTTCTTTACACTAAATACCAACCTTCATAGTGAAGCATGCATAAAATTCAATAATTCATCTTTTAAGCAATCTACTATGAGGGCATAACAACATGAAAGGCAAGACCATATAAACTCATCTTACAACATAAACATAATCTCATGGAATTCACAATGCAAGGAGAACTATGAAATTCATTACCAAATAGGCTCCTAAACATCTTGCAACACGCTACTATGACATTCTAACTGTCAACCTTGAATAAGAATAGAAGGAAAAGATAAGGGTATCAACTACCTTGCTACTTAACTCATACTCCCCCACGTAGGGTGAACTCATTTAGAATAAATCAAGAGAACCATAAGCAATCATGACTCATCGGGGCCTTCATTCCGGCTTAGCTCCTTTACACATTCTCATTACTCCTTGCTACGATCCTTACTAAGCTTATTCAAGGTATCATATTTGATAGCATCACTATTCCTCTCATAAGGTGGGAACTCATTTTAAACTAACTCATGAACACGAAGACTAATAATGAACTCTCCTATTCAAGAATAACACTTTCCTCTAGGATTCAATCTTACACAAACTCTATTAAACATCACTTCATCCAACTTTTAGGTACCACATAACTTAAACTGATGGAATAAACTTCCTCTTTCGGTTTCTACTCACCAAGGTAGATTCGTTTTGAAATACACAATTTTGAAATACAGATTCCACCATTTTCAAACATAACGTCAAAACTACCTTGCTAGATAAACATACTATCTTTCCTCCTTAGAGTAAACCTAAACAAGAACTTCAGTCCTATCACAAGGGCAACTATCAAAAATATTACCCACACAAGAGGGCAGCCCTCAACTCTTACAACATTACCTCATTCCTTCAACACTCCTCAAATTTACATCTTAATATTTTTCCTCTATTATTGCACATAACCATAAGATAACTCAATTTCCCCAAAAAGGACTTCATTCTATTACCATAACTCTTATCATGCTAATACCAAATAACCATACAACTTCAGATAATACTACCTCTAATCTCATAAATCACACACATCCATAAATAGAATCACATCACAATCTTCCAAATCCACCTTTACATATACTCATCTAATCACCAAAACTACAATAAGAATCAAAACTCACCCTTTTCTACCTCCATCCTTTCAACATCAGCCCTTCCAAGCAGTCACATCAAAAAGACCAATGGACAAAGGAAAGAGAGAGAGCTCCCAGGGATTTAAGCTCTATGGCACGACATGAGAGTAATAAAGAAAGTAAAAGTTCTATCGCCTTATAGTCTCTCGCTCATAGATGTATCGCGGCTTACACCGATGAATAAAACTCTACTATACGTGACTTGTGAGACTTTGGACTCTAAACTATTTCCCAAAACCTTATGCTCTGATATCATGTATCTAACGATCCGCGAGTACAACATAGAAAAAGGGGCACTCTTGAGTCATCACAAGGCGTACCTGACCTTTCGAAGGTCCTGCACTACTCTGTTAGCTATCATTCATTACGTAAGACATGAAAAGCAATGGAGAATTAAAACTTTTCACAATATTAATAAATAATAAGGAAATATCTATTATAAATCACTTAAGAGTATTCGCCCAATCACAAGCCATATTAAAGACACAACTTAAATATCTTAGGGACACGACCCTTAACATTAAAAAAAATACACAACAAGTCTTGTACATGTCGTAAGAAGAACTATAGAAGAAAGACTATATCCTCGAATATATGAGGACATACCGACTCTTGGGAGAATCAATTATAATACTTGCCTTCTAATCTTTCACTTGCCTCAAACCT
This sequence comes from Solanum lycopersicum, assembly GCF_036512215.1. Taxonomy (NCBI): domain Eukaryota; kingdom Viridiplantae; phylum Streptophyta; class Magnoliopsida; order Solanales; family Solanaceae; genus Solanum; species Solanum lycopersicum. The sequence goes on from NC_090808.1 coordinate 26,371,570, forward strand.
GTACTTATAGAGTATAGAAAAAATGTGCGGTTAGTACAAATATTGTACTAAGTATGACATTATGCAAAAACACATGTAAGAGGGACATTTTAGTAGAAGTAATCTTTCATGATAAATTAAGTTAAACCTTCATGAATATAGAAGTAAAATAATATATAAAATATCACTTAGCACATAGTTTATAACTTACATAATTAGCACAAAATGAACTTTACACTGAACTCAAGATAATCATACAATGAACCCTTTTCATTTCAACTCACAGTGAATTCATTTTCTTTGAAGTTTCCCTAACCAATGTTATCCTAATTTTCACTAAGGTAATACATGAAGAAACCTCCCATACAATCCTTTCAATGCACACCTATGTGATCCTCAAGACTACCCATTATAGGTTTACTTCGCACAGGTAACAAGTCCACATTCTGCAACTAGACATTAGAGAAACATACTTGCATTATACTAGTTGATATAAGTGCCCATCTCCAATACAACCTCCAAGTTACACAAGGTGCAATGTGAAAGTAGCATCACATACTACTACTTGCACAAGGTGATCCTTGGGGATTCCCTTAGGTCAATCACATCACAGTCATCATTCATAAATTTCAACCTACAAGACATCACTTTAATATGATTTATTAAATTTAGACATTAAGTCACATAATGTAACGGCCCAAAGTACGCCCTAGTCGTTACCAACATGGTCATCCTCGAAGAGGACTAAGACAAGCCCTTAGTATACATCATATCACATCATAGGTCAAAAATGTAGAAAAATTAAAATATTTACGTAGTGAAGTGTGCTTAGACTTCTCTCATATTATATATGGAGTTTAAATAGACTCATAACATATAATGTTTACATAGACTTCTCTTTTAGCTTAGCAAATCATATAAGATTCTAAAGTATCATCGCACATATAAAGCATCTACAAGAGTACAAATGTTTGGAAGTAGCCAATAAAAAATAATACACCATTATATGCTTAAATTATTGTCTCAATGATTAAAAAAGGATGAATGTTTCTAAATAAAAGCAACATCGTAGGTAGATTGGACCATGGCAACATCCCCAGACATGAGAACTCATTAATGACTATGGAAAAGATCCAAGTCTTCCTTTCAATTGACCACGAACTTCTCAATGGCCCCAACCTAAAATGTTTGGGAAAAATGGAGAAATATGGGTTAGTACATCACACATACTTAAGTATGATTTCTATGCACAAAATTCCTGCGTGCATGCGTAAATGATATTTTAGTCAAAATCATGTTTTCTATCAACTTAACTCAACATGTACGTATATTAAACATCATAATTCAATTCAACATAATATTAATCCAATATGTAGACCACCAAATAAATACTAGTACAATGGCAGAGATAGATCCCCATAAACCTATCCAAAGTTAAGTATCACATCAAGCAACCCACTTCATACTTAAAACGTATTCTCATTATTCATAATAACATGATTAATACATCAATACTACTCATATATTATAAATGTAATAAAAATCATAATCATAATCATAAAAGCACATGCCTAGAACTATCCCTTAGGACACCATATGTACAATGTGTAAGAGAAGTCTTATACCCTCCCTCACACTATGTTGTAGCCTTTAAGAAAAACCTAATAAGAGTTCACATACTTAACTTGTACATTAAATTTTTACATTAGGGAAATAAGTTCAATAACCGACATGAGATCATGTGAGCTACATGGAATCCGGTGTTCTACTCCCACACAGGATAGAGAGGGTTAACACTTGCCTAAGGTGTAACCATTCATGCATAACTATCTAGGTGGATCCACTAAGCTAGAATCCTATGTGGGCACATACTTAAGGGTCGAGGAAATTGTTATGAGAGACCTTAACTTGCTAAACATAGAGGTTCCATCTCAGAAGACAACACATATCTATGGAATCCTAACTTGCTAAACTTGAAGACACCCATGTGGTAGGCCAGACTTACTAAATGTGAGATCTCCATTTCATTTACATGTCCTTTTGGTGATAAGAAATTATTCGCTTTAGTAATCATATTATTTCATCATACAAGATCACATTAGTCTCATATACACCCCTATGTAAACATCTTATCATAATATCTCATAGGTCATCACAAGTGAGAACCATCCTTTCACTTTAGACACCATATTACAAGTGAGTAAACATTTCACTTAGCACCTTATTATAATCATGAGAAACTACTTTCAATCATATAATAATCGTATTATAACATGCATACATTATTGATGTCTTAATTTTATGTATTAGGGTTAGGGATTAGGAATACTTAGCAGCAACATCACAGGAACAAATTAGACGTAGAACAAGTACTATCTAAGTAACTCATAATTCATAATTGAATCCAAAAAGAAGCATTCAACATACCTCTTTGTCCCTTCCAAGAACCTTCATACTTCTATTCCCAAGAATGCATAACAAATCACATAAACGACGTAAATTCAAGAAGCAATTACATAATTAACAACAATGTAGTCAATCTACATGTTCATAATCCTTACAACTCACCGTATCAATTCAAGGTTTTCATGAAATTTGGGGAAAGACATGGGTCTAGAAAAAAATCATAGGATATTATCAATTAACCACCAATATATTCTTAGAAAATAATAATTCATCAAAATTCAACACAATTGATTCACAATTCATTTTACAAAGAATACCCATGTGAGGATAAAAATCCTAGTTTTGGGAGATTTAGAAATCATCTTTTGCAGGGACCTATTGGAGAAAAGAATCCCAAAAGTGAAAAAAAATACCTTAAATATGAGTGTCCACTGAATTTGAGTATAGCCTTGGAGGATTTGGTCTTCTTCTTCAACCTTCAAAAAATTTTCAATGGATTATGAATAGAGAGAGAAAGTAGAGAGAGGTGAGAGATTTTGGATTTTAATTTGAGGATTTGGTTTTTGTGCGAAAATTGTGGTGAAAAACTGTTTTAAAATCAATAGATCCCCCCCCCCCAAAAAAATAAATATACCCAAAAGACCCCTCACTTAATTTAACCTTTCAATGAAGTCAAGCTAGAATTCAACTTTTAGATTTTCGTCAAGAAACAAGTTCGCATCGCGAAACTGTTCCAGCATGATTTTTCAAAATTTATTTTGAAACAGTAGTCTGTGATATTCCCGTGTCGCAGACAAAACTTTTGGCCTTGGGTGTGCCAATTCCGCGACGCGGACTGGCTCCCTCCAAGAGCAAAAGATTGCTGCCTCTTGGCCGCTTGCATGGTCCAAAGTGGGATCCCTTCGTGGACATCTAGGGAGTTCCTTGGGGGGTCGGACCTAAACATTTCGACCCTATGTACATAATTTTAACTATTTTAAGTCATTTTACATGTTTTATCCTTCGTGTGACACTCCGAATCCTTCACAAGATCCATAGACGTTTACTAGTTCAACTTACACTAGTTCCCAGACGTCACGGTCTTTTTTTAGTGTTTGGTTCTAATACCACCTAATCAGGTTTACTAATCTCATTTAAGGTATAAATATCATTATTTAACATATGAGGTTGTAGTATAGGTCATGTATATTACGGGGTATTACACATAACTTCGTTTTCATTGCTTAGTGACCCATTTATTCAATGCATATAAAGACACACCACGGCTCCCCTTTATGGTGCCTACTTGTGCAGTGGATAGATAGTTTCCCATACCACCACCTACCATAAGTATTACACCCTTTATGAGACTTAGTTCATTATATTATAATATGGGGGGATAGCTTCAACCAACATAGACCATGAGAGCTACACATGGAATCCCTATATTAACCCCTATAGGATGAGGGATCCCCACTTGCCTAGGGTAAGGTCATTCTCTTAGACTTTATATTGGTTCTACAATATCTACACTTATGTGGGTGCATATTTAAGGAAAAAGGAGATTGATTCTAAGTAATATTTTCTCTACTAACTAGGAGTACTCATCTCAAGAGGTACATTGTATACAATATCTAAAATCATGAAGTGTAACCACCCATTCTTCAAATTCTCTCAGTGATAAGAATAACTCCCCCACGAAGTCTTAAACATTCATTACTAAAGGTTAAGTAATAAATATTGGACACCACATCTCAACTCACGAAGGGTGTCCATCCCAACCTATCTTAGAAAGCTTTTGGGAATAGTTAGGTTGCTACTAGACACTTCATCTCAACTCACAAAAGAATATCCACTCCAAAACTCCCCTTCTTAATACTATAGGAATAGTAGGGATGGTCTAGACACTTCACTCTACTCACGAAGAGTTTCAACCCTAAAATACCTCATTCACGTTCATTTAACTTCATTCATTTATTTAAATGTTGTGTGTGTTTGTACATGTGAGCACATCTTTCACATAACTACCATTTACATAACATTGACTTCTAAACATGCTTACACCTTCATTCATCATAATTAACACGGTATCATGATTCACATATACACATAATTCATTTAACACTATCTCTACAATCCATACAATTCAAGCTTCATAAAGCGTATCAACATGAACATCATTATCATCATTACTTTACTTCACATACTATTCCTTCATGGCCATAATCACAATACATAAATTCATACAATATGATCATTAATCTTCAAATAAACACTGCAACCAAAGGTGGATATTACCACTCCAGAGCATTTCAAATTAAGAACTATGCAATACAACAACCTTTCCATTTATCCAAGCTTTCACTAACTTTTCTCAATCAACCAATAGTTTATCATAAAATATCCCTTAAGACAGTAGATAATCATAATATAACCATAAATAAACCATAACTTTAACATTACCTAATTCTATTCATTAAACCCATCTCCGAAGCTAAATGTTGGAAATATGCATAAGCGTGGATTCATTGAGGTTTTGACTTGAAAATCATCAACTAACATTGAGAACAACATATTTGAATTATTAATACATTTTCATGCAAGGTCACATGCTTTGAGTCAAAGATAGAAGAAGTTGGGGCTTGAAACCCTTTTTGAAATCTCTTAGAAATTACTCCTTGAATGAAAGATGGTTCAAGGATGACTACCATAAACAATGATAAGCAAACTCACGAAAGTTTGATGGATAAAACGTCCAAATTCTGCAACCGTAGCTCAACCTTGAGTTTTAGATTCAATGAGGTCTTTAGAGTGTTTTTCTTGAGGGAGGGGATATGAATATTTGAAAATCAGGTATTCTCTAGGTCTAGGACTTAAGACTAACTTAAAATACCCTAAAGTAACCATCCAAGTTTCACAAAATACTTGAGGTGAATTTACTAAAACACCCTAAGTCTAGGCAGATTTTTAACCTCCTTACTGTGATCCATCGACGACCCCTAGCTACTGGGCGTCATCCGGTCGAAGGCCCATCCTAATAGGGAATCGATTGGGACTGAAGCTAGTCTCTAGGGGATTAAAATCCCACCACTAAGGGTGGAGCTACGCCCCCAAAATAGGGAGTTTTCCAGCTTACTAGCCGTAGGAGAAGGGCGTCGATTGGATCTGTCTTGGCTTTTGTTGCCATGTTTTGGGTCTTCTTCTAGGACCCCTTGTGGATTCCTAAATTGATTCGTACCCAGAAATTAATCCGCTATACCTATTCCAGGAACACTTCATCAACATAAACCAAAAAAAAATAGGTAAAACTTGCAAAAACATACTAAGACACACAAGCACATTCCGAATCACATCTTTCGAACATCATAGATGTTGTTGGATGTTTGACCTCCATAAAACACCAAACTTTATAAACTGCCTCAAAACATCATTATTAATCATTTTAACACATAATTAACTCATAAGACACAAGCGAAGCTCTAGTTCAACCTAGTTCATTTTAGGGGCGTTACACTTAAAATGTGCATAAAAGGACATTTCAATTGAAACCATGCAATATGCCACTTTTGAACATCATCTTTAAAATAGTTGGAAATTATAGTTGTAACATCCGGGGAGAATTCCCTACAATTAACATGGTGTACTTGTCCTCTTGAAGGTCTTATACAAGCCCATAATCATCATTCATCGCATTGTCATAGGTATATTTGGCGGAAAATTGAAAACTTTCTTAACACATCATATGCTAGAACATCACCACATACACACACACAGAGATATATATATATATATATATATATATATATATATATATATATATATATATATATATATATATATAGTTTAAGACTCTTATCTTTTTTGTCATCCTAGACTTAACATCATTAGAGTACATTACGGATACGACCCTTACAACATAAATCATAAGTACAATATTAAAAGACCTTACAATAAAGACAATCCTTGAAATTAAGGATTCCTTTCCTTGAGCTTGGGAATCACATATCAAGGTCCTTATCCTTTAAAGACATCCTTTAAGCATCTATAACCTACATTTTATGTAAAAAAGGTATAGAAGAATGGAGTTAGTACAAGAATCATACATAGTATTTAAGTCACATTTTGAAGCATTTTACTGTAAGCACACACTAAACTCATTTTATTCTAACTCCTTCACTTTCCCATGTAATCCTCTAGTGACACTTGGTGCAATGCATAGATAATGTCCCATAACACAATCTATGCTCAAGCATCACCTTATTACCACAACGAATCCATACATACAACCTACACTCAGCACATACCATCATAGAAGTATAATACATCATAAACACATTTAAGCCAAGACCGTAAGGACATTATAGTATGCTCTAGTCATTATGCACATATACCTACTTTACTTCACATGGAACATTATAAGACCTTACTCACAATCGCAATCTAATCCTACTAGTGCAATGTAGATGTGAAACCCCATAACCTCACACATACTTAGTAAACCTATCATGAGACCACAAGTCTTAACATCCAATTCATACATCAACATAGACAGTCAAGACAACTTCATCTAAACTAGGCTAGACCTTCGTCACATAATCAATAAGACCTATATAGTGCATATAAGAAGAGACCACATCACACATATCCATTAGGACTCATACCATGCACATATTCATAACAAGTAAACAATACTGCAATGGCATACATAAGGAACATAAACATAGTCGTACACTTTAGTACACCTTCCTAGGACATCCTAAAAAGATATATGTGTATTATATAGGTTAGTTCATTACTCTCACCTATCCTAAAAAACATCCCTTAGTTCATATCGTAGTCATTTACATCCATTGTACATTTTACTTTGGGGAAACAATAGCCTTAACTCTTCACTAAGACCATGGGTGCTACGCATGGAATTTGGTGTTGTATAGCCTTACACCAAAGAAAGGTGTTCTTACCTAGACAAGGTAGAACATGATAACATGCTAGCATACTAAGTGATATATCTTCCTATATTCTATGTGGCAAGCATAGTTTATTAAACTTGGAGATATGAATTGGACCCTCTTCATGCCCATAGGCATTGGAGTCCCCATCTCATGAGAAACCATGAGTGAATCTTCCTCAAGGTAAGTCAACACCTCATTGGCAACCATAGGATAATTTTCCTCCAAGGGAAGTCAACACCTTATAAGAACCCAATGGTGAATCTTCCTCCAAGTAAAGTCAACACCTCTCATTGTCAAATTCACTCGGTGCTAAACTAAGTTCCCTGTATTGAAAAACCATTATTACATTAATTTATAAAATATAGGCTTTACGACATTGACTCCTCATATGCTTAGATCATATGTCTTAGATGAGAGTTCATCAGCCTATATCATGTGAGAAACTCTTTCACATGGACATATCATATTCAAGCAAGTATTTAGTTTAGGGTAATCTCTATAACACCATCCAGGTTCCCCTCTATTGACTAGATCCTCATACATGTGTATGTAACATATATGTGATCAATCCCTTCACATAACACATTAAGGACACACGTTTTCATGCATCATTGCACAAGTATATAAGTGTTATTATATGAGCAATCCTTTCATATAAACATTTTAAGAAATTATACACATTCATGACATAACTATGCATTCGTATTCATGTACATAGAAAAACAAACGTAGGAACTATACCTTGCCCATACTAGTACACCTATCAAATCAACCTAGTTAATGATACATCCCATAACATGCTTCATAAACATATACCTTACATGCATAGTTGTAGACATTAGTGAATATGAGAACAACCTTTCATCTGACACCATGAACCTTTACTACATTGTAAGCATGCATAATGTGTTAGTGTATGTGCACATTGGTCAACATGATCATGTAACGGCCAACAACAACACATTGAGGCAGCCGCCCTCTTGAGACCACAATGCACAACCAAACATATACAACCCTACACAATTTAGCATAGGAGACAAGCTAACTTCATATTACACTAAAGACTCCTAACCTTAGCTATTCACGCATTCACATAGGGGTACATAAGTAAGGGGACATCAACCATAACAACTCATTAATGGTAGAACCTTAACCGATCCCTAACATAGTTATACACATGCATACACAATAGCCATATAACCTAGACTACAACTAAAATAGGAAACTAGGCATGAGCTTCACATTGGGTGATTCACACCAACACACATTCATAATACAAATTGCCTTAAAGGACATGATCACATTTCATATATACTGACAATAAAGTGAATATCGCCATCATAAGTTGACCATACCACACAATGTCATGTAAGGCTTCATCAACTAACAATTCTATAGAAAGTAGATAGAAAGAGCCATTCTTACCAATTCATTAATCTTTGATCATCATTGATCAATACATATTTTTCATCAAAAATTTATATTTAGGGAAGTATATATAGGTATACAAACATAATTGAAATCATGAATCAATCATAACAAGATCAAGATCATATGAAGTGCACTACATCATCAATCTATAGAATGTGAAGGAAAGTTTATCACTTACCAATTCTTCCTTAGTTTGATCATCAATTATCAACCTCCTTAATTAATCAAAATACAATATAAGTCAGTACCTACCAGTATCGTTTCACAACAAAATCCTACGTTTATATGCAATAGAGTCGAGATTATAGTGAATATACTACATTTATCAATCGATAGGAGGGAGAGATCAAGTCTTCAAGAATCAATCCACATTGGGACAACAACGCATAATTCATCATCATAATACATCATAGGAATTCTATAAACTACCATAACCATATATGAGATTATGAATCAATTAGAATCGAGCTACATTGAACTACATTAGCAATTTATTAAAGATAGGATGATTGTAGGAAAATCTCATTCAAACCATAAAGCCTTGATCCACATTGGATATATTATATATAATTCATAATCAAATTACCATGAAGGCAGTAGATATAATCAATTTCAACATGCTAGCATCGTAATTCAATCAACATAAATTCAAGATCACAAACCCCACACATAGGCTAAATCGAGAGTTTGGAAGAAACCAACGGTTCATCATGTAATTGGAATGAAAACTTCATTATAAATAGTAACTAATCCATAATTAATCATAATAATGTTTCTCAAATATAATAGATAAAGAACACATGACTAGATTGAAAGATAGGAAGTTTGATCATATTTTCTCTTTGACAACTTTGAGAGTAACTTTCTAGATGGAAGGTTAACTAGAGAGATGAAGAATAACCATACCTCAATGTACAAGAAGACACCTAAAACTTGATGAAGAACCCATGGTAGTTCAAGATCCAAGCTTTTCTTGAGCTTCAAATTCAATGGAGGTTTTCTATAGAGAGTTTGGGCGAGGGAAGTCTAATTTATGAATTGAGGATTGAGTAGGGGATATTCACGTGTTTAATCATCTTAATATACCAAAAAATAACCAAATAAACTGCCTATGGTCAGGTTAGCACGTGCGGTAAATTTCTCATTGACCCCACAATTAAAACAGCGTGCATGACAATTGTTGCAGCCTGCATCGACGACAAAAAATGATGCCCAGTAGGTTTGGATTTGGGGCTGAAAACCGTCTTAAGCCTTTACAAGGCTATGTTTCCATCGACACCTCACCATTGATAGGCCGTAGGTGAGACCAAAATCCATCCTTTGGATCCGCGATTGACCCTACCAAGGGCGTGTCTCTACAACCTGTGGGTCATCTTTGAGTGCCTTTAGCGGCGCCCTTGGGAAGTCGTACCCTAAATTTCCAATGGAAATATAAACATTAACATGTCAAGGACCTTCACATCAGTTTTACCAAAAACAAACACTCGCAACACGTTAAAACATGCTAGGCACACTCAAGACACATATGCACGTCTTTGGGCTAACTTTCGAACGTCTTGATCGTTCTTGGACATCTGACCTCCAAACTTCATGAAACTTAATATACTGACTAGAAACATCAATATTATTGATATAAAACTTCATAATCCTATGACACATACAAAACCACATAAAAACACATAAGAACCTGTTTGTGACTAGCCATCGAACGTCTTGGTCGTCCCTTGACGTTTGAAGTCCAAATCACGTAAATCATTCTACACTGCCTCATTACAACCTTAGGACCCATTTTAGGATTTTAAAACATCAAATCTTTACAAGACATAGTTCACATGCATAATTACATACCAAGATCATATCATGATAATAGAACTATCACACAATCAACCCTAAGCTATTCTTGTACAGTGCATAGATAGGATCTCATAATCCAATCTACACTAAATATCACTTCTAGGCCACCATGATCATACATACCATACCTTGACCTTATTGATACCCAACACTCATAGAGAGAGACATTCATGTTTAGATATTGTAATAAGTCAATCATAACAATAATCCATATCATGCATACATAAGTTCTTATATATTCATAGCATAAGGAAACCACGTCATAACCCCTTTTTACGTCTACTTGTGCATTGTATATGTGAAGTCACATACTCCCACTCACACAAAGTAAATCTCATCAAGAAGTCACAAGTATTGGTACTTTTCATATTCATATTAAGCACACCTTATCTCATAATCATCATGTCATAAGAAAAACATACCATGCCCATACTCAGAGACTACTTGTGTATTGCATGATAGAAGGCTCATACCTACATTCATACTTAGTACAACCTCTTGAGAAACCATAGTAATTAATGTTCTAATAATTTAGAGAAATATAGCCTTAACTAACATAGACCATGTGAGCTACATAGAATGTAGTGTCTTACCGAAAAGAGGTGGTCCTACTTGCCTAAGGTAGAAATAACATAATTAGCTTTTAGGTGGATCCACTACCAAAAGACCTATGTGGGCACATAGTTATAAGATAAATGATATTTCTACTAGAAACAAGACTTTCTAACATAAAAGGTTTCCATCGAATGAGATACTTACTTTCTCCACTCGGTGCTCAGCTAATTACCGTTAAAATTCATATTAAGTTTTTACTTAAGTTTATATTCAAGTAAAAATATAGTAAACACTCAAACCAACATAGCATCATAATAGATCATAGATTCATTAGGTGGCAATGTCCATAAAACCTTAGAATCATCCAACATATAAGTAAATTTTTTACATCTTATTCATAGTATGTTCATAAGAATAGCTTTTCAATCAACACAACAAGCTTACAAAATTCATAGTCAGTCATACATAGTCATCCGTAAGGGTTGAGTAAGCATGATCTTACAAAATTACAACATTTACACAATATTCATTGGATCTTCACTTTCTAAGTTAATCACAAGCTTATACACAATTCCCACAAACATGCACAATTCTCATTACTTTTCCATCTAAGAGCCATGAATAAAAATGAACCCAAAAAGATACAGTTACTGCATAATATAGGATGGATTTCATGATTCAAGAACTAATACATCATAAACATAATCATTTAACATGTTCTATCCCAACCAACCAACATCATAAATTCATAATTTATCAATTTGGGGGAAACATGGTTATATCAAGGATTTTCACCATAGATTAACAACACTAGATTAATTCTATCTTGATTAATCATATCCAACTATAATCAAGCATAAATAAAGAATTGAATAAGTTTTGGAAGAAGACATTGTCATAAATTCAAAGCCCTAAGTTTGGGGGAAATTAACATCTTGAAAACCAATATTGAAGGGACTATATCAGTGGAAACTACCCATACATAAAAATCATTCATACTTGTCTAAGACACTCTAAGAAATTTATGCAAGAACCCTTTAAATCCACAAATCCTAGCTCCAATGGCTTTTTTTTCCTTGAGTTTAGAGAGAGAAATATTGAGAGAAGAGGAAGTTTATTTTATTTTTGGGTGTCGGCGTATATTGAATTGTTTTGGGAGAATTTTGACTTAAAATGACTTATATAGTACCCCTAGAAATACAAACAATTCCTCAGTTTAAGTGGATTAAAATAGGAAAAGACTAAACTAACCCCCTATTAATGATCACGCCTAGGTGTTACGTCTAGAAGTTGAGGAAATGGATAAGAACGCGGTGCTTTAGGAACACAACGATTCGTGGTCCAGGAGGTACTGATCTTGCCACTTGGGGCCCTTAGCCTGATTGCCTGAGGAATCATAACAAAGGGCTCAACGAGCAGTTGTTCTTCCATGGATGCAGAGGCAGATGCTAGGCCATAGGTTGGATATTTTTCTATGGCCCTTAAAGCCTCACTATCACCTCCACGAGTCGTTTAGTGGACCACAGTCCATGGTCCCACTCATGAAGGTGGGGCAACGTGCTCCTAGCTAGGGGCAGCCTTGGATTGGCCCATTTTCTGGCACTTGACCTTTGGCCTTTATTCAAATAGACATATCTTCAACCCTAATTGGCGTATTATCATTCGAGGAATCATTTTATGATTTTTACCTTTACATTTTTCCTCTAATTTAACCTACCATTTTTCAGTGTGTTACATTATCTCCCCGTTGTGAAATTCATCCTAAAATGACACTTTAAACACTTTATGGAATTAAAGACTCAAGACTAGCATCCCATCATGCATCAAACATAAAAAAAATGCACATAAACAAGGAGTAAATATCACTCAATCTCAACATAATCTATGCAACACAAGAAAGTATGAACTACATCTAACAATCTATTTGTGAAGAGATTTTATTAACTTGTCATGTTTGAGGAGGAATTACTGATATATCGTAGTTTCACGGTATTTTTAATGCTTTTTTCTTAAGTTTAGTGTGTGTCCAAAAGCCTTTTTTTATTAATTTTTATGTAAGTTTCTCTTTATTTGCAGGAAATTTGTCTAAAAGATGAATGCGAAAGTTTTTGAGCAAGAAATGCAGAAAAGTACCACCTATGGAACTTGTGATGGTCCGTCGTTCCTGTGACGGTCTGTAGGTGGCATCGTAGTGAAGCTGCTGAAGAAGATGGGGAAGTTTGACCAAGTGTGGGGTTACGAAGTGCATGATGGACCGTTTTAGCCATGACGGTCCGTCCTGCTGGTTCGTCGTGAAGATCAGAAAAGTAGTCCAGTACCCAAATTCCAAAGAGTTTAAGTAATATGGAACGAAGACCCTCCATAGACCGTCGTGCCTGTGACGATCCGTCATACCTGCCGTCGAGGGTAATGAAGAGAGCAACAGAAGAGTTTGCAAAGTATCGGACGATGGAGTCCATGACGTCCCGTCGTAACCACGATGACACGTTGCGAGGTTCGTCGACCCAGCCGCGTTTTGACAGATTTCCAGCAAATAGAGTTCTTCTTTGATTAGGTTTTTGTTTTTTATAAATAGTTTAAAAAAAACTGATTTTGGGGGTTAGACTCTCATATAGTTATACTATTAATTGGAAACACACTTTTATGTTAGATTCTTTGTTAGTAGATTAAATTGATTATTAAACTTTATATTGTTATACTTTTCTAGGGAGTTGATTGGTGATTTTGTTGATTAATCAAGTAAATTTCTGGATTTTATTCTTTCTTATTGAAGTAAGTGCATGAATTCTTATATCATATATATGAATATTGTGATTATGACTATGGGTAACTAAACTCCATAACTAGGGTTCTGGGAAACATGGGTTAATAATAAGATAAAATATAACTAAAATAACAATTCTTGAGTAGTGCCTTGCATGTATTGATAATTCTTTAGCTTAGAAGTCTTTTGAACGGATGGCCAATGTTAGAACAAGCCTTAATGCTACTTGTCGGACCAAGAAGGTAGATAATAGAAAAAAGAATTATCAACATAGATTTAGTGTACACTATCTAATAGGCTAGTATTGATTGGTACGTGGTAATAACTTAGTGAAATATCGAATACAATGCTTAATATGAGGTAAAGGTAAGGGTTAGTATAGCAACACGCGTAGCCAGACCAAGCTGCGCAGTGAAATTTTTTAGATGTTGGACCTAGGATTTAAAAATACATAACTTATCAGTTTGCATGCAAGATACTAGGAAAGAATTGTTATAGTTAGAATTATCAAGTTAGGAACCTGTGGGGAACACGTAAACCCTAGTTACTTTTATCAACTGATTAAACTCCAACATTTGAATATGCTAGTTGTCTACTTTGATTTTCCTAATTATTTTCATTCGTTTAGAAATAACAAAAAACTCTTTTATTGTCTTTGTTTTCCAAGGAAATATTTGACTAAATAATAGTAATAATAGATTGAAGTTAAGTCTGAACTATTTTCCTCGTGGCAATGATCCTAACCTCATTAGTTGGCGTCTTTATTTGATACAGCCGCTTTACTTCTTATTTGAGAAGTATGTTTGAGCGTATCAAATTTTGGCACCGCTGCAGGGGAAAGTAGCTGGTAGATTAACTTAAACTTATTACTATAGTTATTTGATATTTTCTTAATTTTACTTTGTTTATTTTTTTTATTCTTGAAGAACTATCTTCCTTGTATGCCAAATACACAGAGAGGAAGAGAACCCTTGTTTCCCTACGATCACGAATTAGAGCTTACACAACGCAACATGAATCGAAACTTGGGTATTCATGATGATGATCCAAACCCTAACATCCCATCTGCGATTGATTTTCATAGTCACTTATTACCCGATGCTCTGGATGAAAACCAACACAGGGGACAAAATCCCGCTCCATGGCCCCAAGAATACTACAGAGGCTATGACAATATAGGAGACTCTGATGGGCCACTTGTTTTGCCCCCTCTACAACCAGGCCACACCTTTGTGGTAACTAGTAGCCTTATGCAAATGCTCACTGCCCGAGGTTTGTTTTTAGGGCTACCTTCTGAGGATCCACATGCCCATATAACTAAGGAAAGGGCAGTGTGTAAAAGCTGTGTAGGGAGGCCTGATTTGGACTTGGACGTAATAGGGCTAAGAGTGTTTCCTCTCTCACTGATGGGAGAGGCTTCTATTTGTTTCACTTAGCTCCCTTATAACTCAATTTTCACTTGGAACCAACTAAGGGACATTTTCTTGGCACGCCACTACCCGGTCTCCAAGAAACTAAACCACAAAGACAGAGTGAACAACTTTATGGCACTACCAGGAGAGTCAGTTAGTAGTTCTTGGGATAGATTCACCTAGTTTTTTGGAAGCGTCCCTAATCACCGTATAGATGATTAGTCACTGAAGGAATACTTCTATTGGGGACAGAATGATAACAATAAAGCGGTGTTGGATAATATAGCAGGTGGTTTTTATGGGGAGTGTCCTTATGCTGAGATTGCTGAAATGTTAGAGAAAATCTCCCGGAATAATAAAGCTTGGAGTACTAGGAAATTAGATACTGGGAGAAATACCTTCGCAGTGCAATCCACTCACAACCTAGCCACAGATGAGATTCATGAAGAGATGGCTCAAATGAGAGCTGAGCTTGGGTTGGTATTAAAACATGTCACTAGGGGGCAGAAACGATAAATGCAGTCAACTACTTGTCTAAACCACCAAATGATGAATTCTGGTATTAGGTGGATTCCTATGCGGTAAATGAGAAAATGGGGGGTTTCCGACCGAGTACCCAAGGCTCCAATCAGGAGAATTAGCGCCAAGGTCAAGGGAACCAAGGTTGGATCTATGGTAACTATAATTGTGAGGGTCATCATTTTCAAGAAAGAAATTACACCCGCGACAACAACTTAAACAGGGGTAAGTATGGTAATAGAAATGATAGGAATGGGTGCGATATGAGGATATGTTGCATAAAATGATGAGGAGGTTCGATGCTAGTGATGAGCACACTAAAGAGTTGAGGAATGATTTAGCGGGTATTGGGCAGAAAGTTGATACACATGCAATATCGATTAAGCAGCTTGAATCACAATAGGCCCAATTATTGGCGACTCTGAACACACGACAATCAAGCACTCTTCCTAGCAACACAGTCCAAAATCTGAAAAATGACCGACATTGTATGGCAATCACTACTCGCGGTGGTAAGCAAACCATAGATCCACATGTCATCTTATGAGAAAAAGGTGACAAAAGATACTGATAATAGTGAAGTAGAAGATAACACTGGAAAAGATGTTCAAGTGCCTAAAAAGGTAACTCCCATGCCTAGACCACCACCCCTATTTCCTCAAAGATTAGTGAAAAAGACTGAGGATGGTATATATCGGCATTTTATAACAATGTTGAAGCAACATTCTATCAATGTCCCTTTAGTAGAAGCTTTAGAACAAATACCCGGTTATGCCAAGTTTATGAAAGATCTGGTTACAAAGAAAAGATCGGTCACTTTTGAGGATGATGATAGAATGCAGAATTGTAGTGCTATTGCTACAAGATCTCTGGTACAAACGAAAGAAGATCCGGGTGCGTTCATTATTCCTTGTACAATTGGGCTATTACATTTTGCGAAAGCATTATGTGATCTGGGGACAAGTATAAATCTCATGCCAATCTCGATTTACAAGAAGTTTGGTTTGGGTGATCAAAAGCCCACTGTGATGCGGCTACTGATGGCCGATCGAACAGTAAAAAGGCCTATAGGGATATTCCACAATGTGCTAGTAAAAGTGAAGCCATTCATATTTCTGACAGATTTTGTTATTCTTTATAGTGAAGTCGATTTTGAAGTGCCCATTATTCTTGGGAGGTCATTCCTTACTAACGAAAGACCTTAGTAGATATGGAAAAGGGGCAGATGAAATTTCAGTTGAACAATGAGGAAGTGACCTTTAACATTTGTAGGTCCATGAGGCAGAGTGGTGAGCTCCAATCGGTATCTGCTATATCCTACACGTTGGTGAGGCATCTGAGACACAAATAGAAGAATGTCTAGGTGTAGAAGCATTAGTGGTAGTGATAATGAATTTTTATAACGATTGCATTAAAGAGTATAAGTTATTAGTCGCTCACTTGATCAAGGTGATGTTTTATTTAAACCGAAGAATTATGAGTTAGATATGAAGAATCGCGAGTCTCCACCCTCGAAACCATCTCTAGAGGAGTTTCCAAAGTTAGAACTAAAAGCTCTCCCACCTCATCTAAGGTATGAATTCTTAGGGAATGGTAACACCTTGTCGATAATCATTGAATCAGACATGAATGAACAACAAGTTGAGACTTTGGTTAAAGTGCTAAAAAGTTTCAAAAGAGTTATTGGATGGACTATTGTGGACATTAATCGGATCCCTCCTTGTATTTTTTCTCATAAAATCAACCTCATGTCCGATCGTAAGCCAAGTATTGAGTACAAGATATGCTTAAATCCACCTATGCAAGAGCTCGTGAAGAAGGATATCATTAAGTGGTTAGATGCCAGAGTAATCAATCCGATCGGCGATAGTAGTTGGGTATGTCCTGTTCAGTGTGCACCTAAGAAGGGGGGAATGATTGTGGTCCGTAATAAGAAAAATGAACTTGTTCTTATGAGACCGGTTACAGGATGGAGGGTGTGTATGGATTACCGCAAATTAAATGCATGGACTGAAAAAGACCATTTTCCTATGCCCTTCATTGATCAGATGTTGGATAGACTTGCCAAAAAGGGTGGTACTATTTTCTTGATGGATATTAGGGATATAATCAAATTTCTATTGCACCTGAAGATCAAGAGAAAACAACTTTTACTTGTTCATATGGGATCTTTGCTTTCAAATGAATGTTTGAGTTGTGAAATGCACCTGACACATTTTAGAGATGTATGATGTCGATATTCTCCGCCATGGTGGAAGATACTATAGAAGTTTTTATGGATGAATTTTCTGTTGTTGGTGATTCATTCGAGCGGTGTTTCAAAAATTTATCTCAGGTCCTTAAGAGATGTGAAGACTGCAATTTAGTACTAAATTCAGAAAAATGCCACTTCATGGTGAAAGAATGTATTTTTTTGGGTCATCGCATTTCATAAAAGGGCATAGAGGTTGATCGAGCTAAAGTTGAGTTTATAGAGAGACTTCCCCCACCTATTTTTGTAAAAGGTATCAAAAGCTTTCTTGGGAATGCAGGTTTTTACCGGAGAATCATCAAAGATTTTTTAAAAAATTGCACATCCGTTGCGCAAACTGCTAGAGAAAGATTGTAAATTTTATTTTGATGAATCCTGTCTTAAAGCATTCGGCGAGCTAAAAGAAAAAATTGTGTTTGTACCTATCTTTATTTCTCCAGATTGGATTAGTCAATTTGAGGTGATGTGTGATGCTAGTGGGGTTGCTCTTGGTGTAGTATTGGAACAAAGAAAGAACAAAATCCTTCACCCCATTTACTATGCTAGTAAAGCCCTAAATGAAGCTCAGAATAACTACACAATGATTGAGCAAGAACTCCTTGCAATAGTCTTTGCTTTTGAAAATTTTCGCTCCTACTTGCTAGGTACTAGAGTTATAGTGCATACTAACCATTCAACATTGAGATATTTGATGGCAAAGAAGGATGCGAAACCGAGGTTAATTTGTTGGGTATTACTGCTACAAGAATTTGACTTTGAAGTGAGGGATAGAAAAGGGACCGAAAATCAAGTTGCGGATCACTTGTCCTAACTAAAAGATGAAGCTATGAGAGAGTTAGGGGATAAAACTGATATTGATGATACTTTCCCCGATGAGCATATATTGGGTGCCTCACAAGACTTGATTCCATGGTTCGCAGATTTCACAAACTCTAAGGCTAGTGATATAATTCCATCTGTCTTGTCCTTTCCTCAAAGAAAAAAGATCATGTATCATGTGAAGAAGTTCTTTTGGGGTGAACCATATTTATATAGGAGTTGCGCCGAAGGTCTTGTTCGGCGTTGTGTGCCAGAATGTGAGATGTTGAGTATTTTGGAGGCATGACATTCCTCACCCATTGGTGGACATCATATTGGTATCCAACCCGCTCATAAGATATTATATTGTGGTTACTATTTGCCAACCCTTCATCAAGATACTCATGAGTTTGCTAAAGCATGTGATAGATGCTAAAGAGATGGCGTCATTTCAAGAACGCTAGAGCTCCCTCTAAACCCCATTCTTGTGATTGGGTTATTTGATGTTTAGGGTATTAGCTTTATGGGCCCTTTTGTGAGTTCTCATGGAATGAAATATATTTTAGTAGCGGTTGATTATGTATCTAAATTAGTGGAAGTTATCGCCCTCACAAACAATGAAGGGAAGAGTGTCACTGCGTTCTTAAAAAAGAATATATTCTCTCATTTTGGCACCACAAGGGCAATTATTCGTGATGGGGGCCCCCACTTTTGCAACAGATTGTTCAAGGGATTATTGGAGAAAAATGGGGTTCGCCATAATGTGGCCACTCCTTACCACCCTCAAACTAGTGGCAAGTTGAAGTGTTAAATAGGGAGATCAAACAGATATTTTCAGAACAGTGAACACTAGTAGAACGGATTGGTCAAGGATGCTTGATGTTGCTCTTTGGGCCTACTGTACAGCGTATCAGACTCCCATAGGTATGTCCCGTACCAACTTGTATATGGGAAAGCTTATCATCGAATTAGAGCATAAATCCATGTGGGCTATGAAGAAGTTAAAAATGGATTGGAACAAAGCTACAGAACAACGGTTAACTGGGTTGAATGAACTGAATGAATTTTGCCTGAAAGCTTATGAAAGCTCAGCCCTCTATAAATAAAAGTGGAAGAAGTACCATAAACTAAAAATTGAAAAACGGGAGTTTATGGTTGGAGATTTGGTGCTTTTATTCAATTCTAGGTTGCTCTTGTTTCCGGGCAAGCTCATGTCCAAATGGACTAGTCCTTACTTGGTTACCCAACTATTCCATCATGGAGAAGTTGAGTTGGAAACTAAGGAGGGTATGTTGTTCAAGGTGAATGGACAACGCATAAAAATCTATTTCGGACATGCTGAATCGGCGAATGAGGTGATCGAGGCATACCATCTTGATGAAGTCTGAGTAATCAAGTGTCCTCAGTCGTGCCGCGACGTTAAATCAGGCGCTTGTTGAGAGGCAACCCAATACTTATAATTTTTCTTTCTAGTGATGGTATCATTTTCTACTAATGGGTTTTAAATTTGCAGGAACATCACCAAGAAAATTCTACAGAAAATCACTCTGCAGCAGTAACTGACGAACCCAACGATGTCCCATCACGAATGCGATGGACCGTCGCATGAATTCGTCGTGCCAGGTACGTATTTCAGTTATTCTCATACCCAGGGCACCCACTAAGGAACCAATTACGGACCGTCGCATTTGCGACGGACCGTCATCGCGTCATTAATGAGCGTACCCGACCCCGACCCGGTTGGGAACTTTAAAAATATTTCAACCTATTAAACCCCCCACCCCTTCATTTGAACGGTTTCTTTCCCTCTTTCTCCCATTCCCTCACATTTAAACTTCCCACTTCCTACCTCTCTTTCAACCGATCATTTCCCCAAATTCCCCAATTCCTAATATCCACTCTTTACTAGTCGGAGTCTGCTGCTATGGTTCTGTTCTTGCTAATCAAGTGCCTCACTTGCTTGTGTTTCTCCTGTTCTCAGGAATGTGTCTCAGATTTCTATCCATTTACATTGCATTTTTTTTCAATTAGTATTAGTCTAGTACTTATTGATAGGTCTTCATCCATTGATCCAATTTTGTCTAACCTAGGTTGAGAATCCTTAAATTGTCATGTTAAAACTCTAGAAATAGGTGCTTTAGCATTGCTAGTTTACTAGGTATTTAGGTAGAAACATATAGGTTAACACTAAGTATTCCATGTGAGTCACAGAGGATGAATGTGGCATCCTCAGTTCTGTCACTAAATTACAGAACGAGACCCCGATGACGGACCGTCGTACCCACGACGGACCGTCATAGGGTCCGTTCCAACATCCCCAACACCTTACTGTCCAATTTTCTCCAAGTGTCAACCAACGGACACGTGGGACGGACCGTCATTCCAACGACGGTCCATCCTGCACAATCGTTCTGGTTGTTAGAGACCCTATTCCTAAGGGTCTCTCACTTTTTTTAAGTGTCCTCTAACGGACACATGTGATGGACCGTCGTTCCCACAATGGTCCGTCCTGCACAACCGTTGTTGTTGTCAGTGACCCTATTCCTACGGGTCTCTCATTTTTTCTAAGTGTCCTCTTACGGACATATATGACAAACCGTTATACCCTCGACGGTCCATCCTGCACAACTGTTCTATTGTCAGAGACCCTGTTCCTAACGGTCTCCAACTTTTTCCAAGTGTCCTCTTACGGACATTTACGACGGACCGTCATACCCTCGATGGTCCGTCCTGCATAACCGTCATGACGGTCAGAGACCCCTATCCTAAGGGTCTCTATACTTTTTCCAAGTGTCCTATGACGGACACCTACGAGGACCGTCATACCCTCGATGGTCCATCCTGCACAAACCGTCATGACGGTCAGAGACCCCTCTCCTAAGGGTCCTCATACTTGTTCTATGTGTCCCACAATGGACATTGACGATAGACCGTCATCATCACGATGGTCCATCCTTCTTATCCGTCATAACTGCCAGCGAATTTTCGTCAGGGTCTCCATATAAACATAGTTTAAGTAAGATATGACGGACCCCATGACGGTCTGTCGTACTCACGACGAGCCATCACCTTGTCCTTCGTGTTTCACTGTTACAATAGAAATGTCATTACATCTTGATTTTCTTAATTTATTTTGTGTCATTTTGCTTGTCTTGTTTGCTCCTTCTAGTACTAATATTGATTCCTTACAGGTACTATCTCTAATGGCACCAAAACAAGATCGAGTCTATGCACATGGGCGATCAAAGTCTGTCGCCCCATTTTCCTGCCTGGTCATTGGCTTTGATGATGAGCGTGACCCCGAGTACAGGCCCCCAGGCACTGCCACCCCATCCCGAGATGCACATGCTGCCAGAGCCACACCCAAAAAGGTGGCGTCCGGCGTAGTCATTGCCTCCCAGTCTGATGAGGAGTGCACACTAATCGGCATACCTTCTGGGTCAGCTACTCATGAAGAAGGAGCGTCTGGTTCCTTAGGAGATTCGTGGTTGAAGGAAGCATCTGGGTCTGCTGAAGTCCCTGCACCCGCCACATCTGTAGAGTCTGCCTCGCTTGATGAGGCTGAAAGTTCTGAATCCACTCCCGGATCACCAACTCGTGCTCTCACCTCGGTTGCTGATCAGCGCAACTGGTGGTGTATCGACGGGAGTATCAAGTTTATTCAAACGCAAAGTTTCTGAATGAGAAAGGATTAATGACACAGACCCTTACATTGGAGAAGCAGATCCTTACGGGAAGTCTCCCTACTATGCCAAATATCCACAATCTCTTCACCAGACACCGACTGGAGTGGACAACGTGTTCTTTGGGGCGTTATAGTGAAGAGTTTGTTCGAGAGTTCTACGCCTCCTACGAGGATACTCTCAATACAGATTGATAGGCGGGATGCCCCCGCCAAACAGGCCTCACTTGAGCATGTTCAAGTACGCGACATTCAGGTTTATATCTCCCTCCTGGCATTCACCAGTATCTATACAGCTAGGATGTTGATGCCAACCGGACCCCTCTCATTGCCGAGTTCAACTACCGGTGGTAAATTGTCAAAGATGACCAATTCTTGCGTGAAACATCACTGAGAGAGATCACTAAGAGGTGGATGGCCTTTCACTTGTCTGTTGATGGAAAGGGTGTCGACTGGGTAACCGAACTAAAGGGAGCCATCAATAAGTTTAACCTGACCTTCACGGCGAAGTTCTTATGGTTGATTATCCGCCACTTCCTTTCCCCCCACATCCGCTGATAATATAGACATGGGATCGTGCAGTTCTGATGGCGGCGATGATAGCCGGGTTTGAGGTGGACTTTGCTTGGCTTCTACAGGCGGTCATGCACGAGAGGGCTTTTAAGGTCACAACTACTTACCCTTTTCCGTGCATGATATTTAATTTTTACAGGTCCGCAGGTGTGCCCATCTGGCACATTGATCAGCTCAAGACTTCGCTGGGCATTGTTGATATCGGCCTCATCAAGGATGAGGCCAATGAGTTGGCTCCACACAGAGAACCCCATCCAGATTTTCCGCCACCTGGTGACAATCTAGCTTGTATGGTAGCATAGGCTCGCACAGCTATGCAGGCTGCTTCTGAAACCACTGACACTACCCCGGTCGAGTCTATCCCGGGTAGTAGCACTGCCCCAAGCTCCTCTCGCTCAGCCCCTTTCCCCGCTCTGGTCCCGCTTGCTAGGGTCCAGAAACTAGAGGCAGAGATGGCTACACTTCTGCATCACATCGAGACTTGGATGCAGAGGTCTATTGCTGAGGCAAAAGAGCGTTTGGAGAGGAGAATGGTCCAGCACATAGAGCGGAAGATTGTTGAGGTTCATCAGCACTTGGACGATTTTGAGTTGCGGGTGCTAGACCGTCCAGCCCCTCAGGTGGATGTGTTGACCCTTCACTCTACGGTCGAGAGTCTTCGAGTAGACATTGATATGATCCTAGAGGCTAGGGTGCCTGAGTATGAGGTCCCTTCTTTAGAGCTTACTGAGGACACAGTGATGGCGGCCTTATTCGCCACTTCTGAGATTCCACCACCACCCCCTCGAGAGAATGCCAAGAATCTTAGAGGTCGAGAGGAGGATGAGGGTAGAGCACGGAAGAAGGAGCTCCATGAGAAGGAGGTTGCGAGAAGAGTCTCGCATGCTGATGAGGAGGCGCGTCCGATGAGGATTGTAGAGTTAGCTGTTGGAGCATCTAGCTCTAGAAATATGGAGATAGCGGGAGGCACTGCTGATGACGACACTACTGACGGTGTCCAGATTATAGAGGTAGTGGGTTCTAGGGAACCGGACCCACCAGCTTGCTGATCGTCGGTGCTTTGCGCCCCAGGTTTGCTTCACCTACCACTCTCGTATTTCAATTTTTTTATGCATTGGAGACTATTGCATGTCTTTTTGTTTGTGGTGGGGTAAATAGAAAGTGAGTGCTAATGTGAAGTTTGACTAGCCCAATTCACTATCCTTTTTTGGGGTTTTCCTGCCTGTGTTCTTTTTCCCCAAGAGACTGATTATTTTTACTGTTGAACCGGCATATCTATATCTTATGTACATAGTTTAACTCTAAAGCATGATGGCTAAAATGATATCCTGATAAAATGAATATGATGCATGACTAAGCATAGTAATTGATAAATGTGTGGCTCTAAGCATGACATAGAGATACACCACTGCATGACCCGAAGTCTAAAATTCAAATTAGATGTCTGATAGTCTGGTAGAGTAACGAGATGTCAAGTGAGTGTTAGGAAGATTTTAATAGTCCATTGTTTGTACTGAGCTAGAACTTCCCTGGTTAGTCCTGCTAAAAGTAAGTTGTAATTGACAATTAGGAAAGTATCATAGGCCCTTGTTCAATATAGCCCATTTTTAGCGTAAATAAAAAAATGAAACTAATCCTTTATTGATCCAAATGATTTGAGCTTAATCTAGACCTTTCTTTTTCACCCCAACTAATCTTTTTTGGGAATAATGTGTTGTCCCTGGTCCCTCCTTTGACATGTTCACCTCAGCTGATGCCAAAAGCATAAGTTGAGGGTCGCTAATGCATTAGACAACTTTTTTATGGGCCTGACCCAACTTTGGATATTGTGTACTTTGACTCATGGAAAGGCCATAAGTTGAGGGTGGCTATTATGAGGAATGATCTGGAAAGTGGGGTTGAAAGAACAAAGAGAGAGAAAGAACAAAAGTAAAGTGACTCAAGAATTAGTTGAAAGAAAAGTGAAATAAAAAAATACAATAAATAGAAGCAATAAAAGAAGAGAGTCACTTACACAAATAAAGAAAGAAGGGAAAATAGCAAGGTGAAAGAATATGAGAAACTGGGCGAAATAAAATGATAAAAAGTGGTATGTTTAACCGATATTTCAAGGAGGGAAAAAAGTCACTAAAGTATACCTTAATATACCCTACCTGACCCTGAGCCTATGTTACAAGCTAAGAAAGTCCTATCGTGATCGTAAAAGTTGTATAGCGAACTTAAAGTAGTGAAAATAAGGGCAAGCTTATGGACATTTGTATGAATGAGTTGTGAATATGTTCTGAGAGTGAGTGTTAAAAAGTAATCCTTATACTAAAACTAAAATCATTGTGTGAAAAATGAGGATATTGTTTTGAAGTGAGAACACTAGTTGCAATATCAAAAATATTAGTCGGTGAGAAATTGAAGAGGATAGGTGTTAGTGCATGGTGAGTCTGTGTCATGGTTTGATTCCACATAATTCAAGCCTAATAGTGATAGCAGTCATATATATGATGAGACTGATCGGGATTGATAGCCAAATGATTGCGAAAGATAAAACATGGATACTATTGTACTAAGATTTTGTAGTGAGTCATAGTGCGTCGCTTGATGACAAACAACGAATTTAAGTTGAAGGTGTTGATATACCGTGGTTTGACAGTATATTTAGTGCTTTTTTCTTATGTTTAGTGTGTGTCCAAAAGACTTTTTGTATTAATTTTTATGTAAGTTTCTCTTTATTTGCAGGAAATATGTCTAAAAGATGATCGCAGAAGTTATTGAGCAAGAAATGCAGAAAAGTACCACCTACAAAGCTCGTGATGGTCTATCATGCCTGTGACGGTCCGTAGGTGGCATTGTAGTGAAGGTGCTGAAGGAAAATAGGGAAGTCTGACCTATTGTGGGGTTACGAAGTGCATGACAGACCGTCGTAGACATGACGGTCCATCCTGCTAGTTCGTCTGGAAGATCAGAGAAGTAGTCTCAGTACCCAAATTCCAAAGAGATTAAGTGCTATAGAACGAAGACCCTCGATGGACCGTCATGCCTGTGACAATCCGTCATACCTGATGTCGAGGGTAACAAAGAGAGAAGCAGAAGAGTTTACAAAGTATGGACCGTCATGCCTGTGACAATCCGTTGACCCAGCCGCATTTTGACAGATTTCAAAGAAATAGAGTCCTTCTTTAATTAGGTTTTTATTTTTTATTAATAGTTCGAAAAACCTCGTTTTTGGGGTTAGACTGTCAGATAGTTAGACTCTCATACGGTTAGACTCTTTATTTGAAAAACACTTTTATGTACGATTCTTTGTTAGTAGACTAATTTGATTATTACACTTTGGATTGTTACACTTTTCTCTAGAGTTGATTATTGGTGATTTTGTCGATTAATCAAGTAAATTTTTGGATTTTATTCTTTCTCATTGAAGTAAGTGCATGAATTCTTATATCATATACATGAATATTGTGATTATGACTATGGGTAACTAAACTCCATAACTAGGGTTGTGGGAACCATGGGTGAATAATAAGATAAAATATAACTAAAATAACAATTCTTGAATAGTGTCTTGCATGTATTGATAATTCTTTTGCTTAGAAGTCTTTTTAACGGATGGCCAACGTTAGAACTCGCCTTAAGGTACTTGCCGGAAAAAGGAGGTAGATAATAGGAAAAGAATTATCAACATAGATTTAGTGTATACTATCTAAAAGGCTAGTATTGATTGATACGAGGTAATAACTTAGTCAAATATCGAATACAATGCTTAATATAAGGTAAAGGTAAGGGTTAGTATAGCAACACACATAGCCGGACCAAGGTGCGGAGTGAAATTTTCTATATACCGGACCAAGGACTTAGAAATACATAACTTATCACTTTGCATGCAAGATACTAGGAAAGAATTGTTATAGTTAGAATTATCAAGTTAGGAACCTGTGGGGGAACACGTAAACACTAGTTACTTTTATTAACTAATTAAACTCCAACATTTGAATTCTCTAGTTGTTTACTTTGATTTAGCTAATTATTTTCAATTATTTAGAAATAAAAACCCCACTTTTATTGTCTTTGTTTTCCAAGGAAATAATTGACTAAATAATAGTAATAATAGATTGAAGTTAAGTCTGAACTGTTTTTCTCGTGGAAACGATCCTAACCTCATTAATTGGGTTCTTTACTTGATACGGCCGCTTTACTTCTTATTTTAGAAGTAAGTTTGAGCGTATCAATTACCATATTCTAGTCGTAATATTCTTAGCATAATGTCATGGAGATCATATTAAAATACTTGTCAAAACAAAGCATTTTATTCAAGTGGGAATAACTCCAATTAAAGCATGCTCATATATCCTTCTCAGGAAATACAATACGCAACTCTTACTAAAATTACTACAATACGGTAAACAATTCACATAAACTCATTTTCTTTCAAAACACAAATTTTCATGAACATGCATTATATAAGGAAGTCATGGAAACACATAAGCACTTAACAACAATCCTAGGTAGGCACACTATCTCCCCCTTGGGAGTGAGCCTACACCAACTCTTTTAAACATCATTAATCACAGTGTCATAAGAGGATTGACCTTTTACAACTAAAAGTGAGCTCAGCAAAATATTATGGAGCCAATGTTTCATTTCATCAAAAGCATAAACAAGTATGTTCATCAAATCATCTCATGAAGTCGAAAATGCCATCACCATACTAAAAGGCACAACAATATGAAGAACATCTAAATCATGAAAACTCATTTTAATTATAAACATGAATCTCTCAAGAGCATGCATAACATAAGGATACCATGGAAAATTTCTAAAACACACAAGACTCCAAAACATAAAACTGTCCCAAAAAGAATTTTTTGGTCTCAAGCTAGAATAGGAATAGAAGAAAGGGATGAGGATATCAGAAATCTCAATCAATATGTTGGCTACCTAAGCACAACATCTCCCCCTTTGGAGTAAGACCCTTACTAAGACCTCAAATACTACTCCTTTCAAGAAATCTCAAGGTATCATCAACACTCATTATGGCGAAGTTAGGTTCTACCAACCAACAAACACAACCATAAGTAAACCCATTTATACTAAGGAACACAAACGCTCATCATATAAAACTTATCAATTCACATAAGACAAGTACTACCGGAAGAGAAATAAGCATGAAACATATACTAGGAGCGACATTAGAAGGATACTCTTTTTAACCTCAATCTTGAAGAGAATCAAGCCTAATTTTCTTCCCTTCTCTTACCCTAGTGGTAATTACCGGGCAATCTCTTATATTGTGGTCAATTCCACCACAATCATAAAAACCTTCCATACTAGCTAAACACCTACCATCGTGTTTCTTTCCACACCTAACACAAGTAGCTTGTATCACATAAGACCAACTAAAACTCACTCCTTTTGATTTTGAGGGTAGAATCCCTCTCTCCACTAAACTTCAGAAGATATTTAGAAAGATCTTGTCCAAAGGACCTTTTAAGAGAAGAGTTTTCATCATCTATCTGCACCCTCTTTTTTTCCTCAACCCTTCTTCATGTTTCTTTTGATCATTTTCAAAGGCATACACCAAAAGATGAGGTAGATTCATTTTATGCTCAAAAATGGCAATATTATAGTCTTTTACCACCAAATCGAACAATCCTAATGTATACTTACTCATTCCCAATTTGGGATCGAACACTAGAATCAGAAAATACTTAGAAAATTAAGTGAGCCTCCATTCATATTCCTTTACACTCATATCACCTTGTCTAAGGTTTATGAACTCAAGCGTCAAAGATTCTCTCATCTCTAAAGGGAAGAGCCTATCTAGAAAAGCACTCTTCAACCCTTCCCACTCATAGGGCCTAATCTTATTGGTCTAGTCTCTTTTTATTGTTCATAACATATTTGTGCAACTCTTTGAGTTGACAAGAGGCTAACTCCACCTTCTCTAGTGGAGTTAGTCCCATATGGTCTAACTTCTAAGATACCTTCTACACAAACTCTTGCGGATTTTCTTATACCTTGGAACGATAAACCACCAGAAGATACAACCCTAAGAACTCTCTTACCCTAGAAGCAACCATCCTTATTATTTCGTTTATCAGAGTTACAACCTCTTTATTGGCTTGCACCATCAAGGCTTGAGACAACGTTTCCATACCAGACCTCAACTCCATAAGAGACATTCTCCCCTATAGGTTCAATCAGAGCTTGAGAAGGAGCTTGGAGAGGAACCTCTTGCTCCTCATTGTCTTCCTTATTTCTTTCAACATAAGCCCTTGTAGTAGTCACATATTTAAAACAATAGGCACACATTAGGAGAAAGATCTAATACAGTCAAACTCTATGACATGACTTAGAGAATGAAGTAGTGAAGTTTCGTAAAATCTGATAGCCTCCTATTCATAAATATGGTGTGCTTCACATTTCTGAACAAGACTCTACTATACATGGTTTGAGACAATCCTAAAAAAATTTTAAACATTGTGCTATGGTTACAAAGTTTGTCACAACTCAAGGGTACCCCCTAGACGTAACATGACGTACTTGAACCCGACGGGGTATCATAGAAGTATATAGCATATCATGACATAAGAACATAGGGAAATGAAGAAAATTTAAATCTTTTTTTATAGTCAAAATCTTTTAAAAATGAGGGAGTCTATAACGTCAAGTCTCAAATGATCTATAATACTTGGAATTAAACTTCTGAATACAATTTTAGGGACATGTCCCTTGCATAATTCTAAAATATTTAAGAAATACTTAAAGGACATAACCCTAGAATACCATGAGGACTCACCGATCTTATTTTTCTTGATCTACTATTGTCCTAGCCAAGAGGGTAGAATCTGATATCTCTAAACCCTACACTTACAAAAAAAAAGCAGAGAAATTGGTTAGCACGAACTATACTTAGTATGGAATCCATTCATAAAAACCCTTAAAACATGCATAAAAGGGACATTTTATTAGAAACCAAATCATACCTCACTTTTGAACATCATCTAAGAATGTAGCTCATAAGACAAACTATACACATTTCATCGTAACATAAATGATATCATCATAATCACAATCATACTCTCGAAAACAACATAATGCATAAGTAAAAGTAAGTTATACTTGTGCAATACATAGATAGGATCCCATAATCTAATCGACACTAAATATCACGTCTAAGCCTTGACAATCCTACATAAAATACCTTCACCTTATAAATAGTCAAAACTCATAGACAAAGATACATTCATGTTCATATATTGTAATAAGTAAAGTCACTCATAAAAACAATACAATCATGCATACATAAGTTCCTATATCTTCATAGCATAAGGAAACCATACCATAAACCCTTTTTGATTCTACTTGTGCAATGTATAACTGAAGTCTCAAAACCCCACTCACACTAAGTAAAGCTCATTAAAAAGTCATAAGTATATACATGTTCATATTAAAATTAAGCACACCTTATCTTATAATAATCATTTCTTAAGGTAAACATATCATTCCTACTTGTGCAATGCATGAATGAAGTCCTATTCCCCCATTCATACCAAGTAGAACCACTTGACCAAAATTTGATACGCTCAAACTTACTTCTCGAATAAGAAGTAAAGAGTTCGTGTCAAGTAAATAACCCAACTAGTGAGGTTGGGATCGTTCCCACGAGGAAAAAAGTCTAGACTTAACTTCAACCTGTTATTACTATTGTTTGGTCAATGACTTCCTTGGAAAGTAAAAAACAATAAAGGGGGGTTTCTATTTGTAAATGAGTGAAAATAAATAACGAACTTGACAGAGACACTTAAGAGCTTTTGAATGTAGGGTTTTAATCAATTAATCAAAGTAACTAGGGTTTACGTGTTCCCCACAGGTTCATAACTTGATAATTCCAACTATAACAATTCTTTCCTAGTATCTTGCATGCAAACTGATAAGTTATGTATTTCTAAATCCTTGGTCCGGCATCTAGAAAATCTCACTCCGTACCTTGGTCCGGCTACGTGTGTTGCTATCCTAACCCTTATCCTTACCTCATATTAAGCATTGTATTCAGTATTTGACTAAGTTATTACCGCGTACCAATCAATACTAGCCTATTAGATAGTATACACTAAATCTATGTTAATAATTCTTTTCCTATTATCTACCTCCTTGGTCCGGCGAGTAGCATTAAGGCGAGTTCTAACGTTGGCTATCCGTTAAAAATACTTTTAAGCGAAAGAATTATTAATACATGCAAGACACTAATCTAGAATAGTTATTTTAGTTTGGGTTTGTCTCATTATTTGCCTATGGTTCCCACAACCCTAGTTATGGAGTTTAGTTACTCATAGCCATAAACACAATATTCAAATATATTAAATACGAATTCATGTATTTACTTCAATGAGAAAGAATAAAATCCAAAGTTTGCTTGATTAATATCCTAAAATCACTTGCAAGAATCTCAGAATGCAACACTAACACACAAAGTCTAAAAATCTGATGTCTAATCTCATAGAGTCTAACTATCTGGTGTCTAACCTCAAAAACGAGGTTTTTTGAACTATTTATAAAAAACAAAAACCTAATTAAACAAGGATTCTAATCGCTGGAAATCTACCAAAACGCGGCTGGGTCGACGGACCGTCGTGGTCGCGACGGCCCGTTGTAGACTCCATCGTCCCATACTTGTGCACTTTATTCTGCTGCTCTATTCATTCTTCTCGATGGCAATTATGACGAAACATCATAGGCACAACGTTCTGTCGAGGGTCTTCGTTCTAAAACACTTCAACTCTTGGAATCTGGGTACTGGATCACTTCTCTGAACTTCACGATGATCCTGCAGGACGGACCGTCATAGCCATGACGGACCGTCACAAGCTTCGTAATCCCACACTTGGTCAGACTTCCCCATCTTCCTTCAGCAGCTGCACTACGCTGCCACCCACGGACCGTCACAAGCACGACGGACCGTCATAAGCTCCGTAGGTGGTCTCTTCTGCAATTCTTCGCTCAAAATCTCCGCATTTAGCTTTGGACAGATTTCCTGCAAAACAAAGAGAAACTTATATAAAAATTCGCACAAAAAGGCTTTTGGACACACTAAACTTAAGGAAAAAGTATTAATAATACCGTGAAACCACGATATATTAAGCAACAATAGTTAGTAACACATTCTCTTGGCATAATTCATATTCTTATCATATATGGAATTATAGACTTAACTGATATTGACCATGTGAACTACATGGAATATTGTGTCTTACCCCACCATCTAAAAAAGGTGTCCTACTTGCCTAGGATAGAAATAACATAATTAGCTTTTACATGGTTCCACTAGCTAAAGACCTATGAGTTCACATAGTTATAGGATAAGGAGATAGCTACTAGAAACTCATACTTTGTAACGTAAAAGGTTTCCATCTCATGAGATACTTACTTTGGGAAGCCGGACTTTCTAGCGCAAAAACTTTCATATCATTTTCACATCCACTTGGTGCTAAGCATAATTCCTTTTAAAATTCATACTAAGACTTAATTAAGTTCATATTCAAGTAAGAACATACTAGTCACTCAAACAAACATAGCATAATAATAGCTCATATATTCATTATGTAAGAATGTACTTTCAACTTTAAAATCATCAATATTTGAGTAAACCTTTTACATCTTATTTATAGTGTGTTCATGAGAATAGACTTTCAATCAACACAAAATGA
Source organism: Solanum lycopersicum (assembly GCF_036512215.1). Taxonomy (NCBI): domain Eukaryota; kingdom Viridiplantae; phylum Streptophyta; class Magnoliopsida; order Solanales; family Solanaceae; genus Solanum; species Solanum lycopersicum. Next base: position 26,404,423 of record NC_090808.1, read on the forward strand.
TTAAATCATAGTCATTCATACATGTGTAAGGGTAGAGGAAGTATGATCTTACAACATTACCACAATTACACAATATTCATTGGATCTTTATTATCTAAGTGAATCTCAAGCTTAGACACAACACTCATAAACCCTTTTAAGGTCCATGAATCACAATTAACTTAAACATATACAATTACTACGTAATATAAGAGGGATTTCATGATGCAATAACTAATCCATCATAAACATAATCAATTCACATGTTTCTAATCTCAACCAAGCCACGTTATAAACTAATAATTTATAAATAAGGGTGAAACGTTGGTCAATGAGGTAGTTTCACAAAAAAACAATACTTAATTATTTAAATCATGTTCATCATATCCAACCATAATCAACCATACATAAACAACTGAAAATGATTTGGAAGAAGACCCATTTCACATATTGAAAAAACTAGGTTTGGGGAAAATTAAAATCTTATAAACCAACTTTAAAGGGACTCTATTGGTGGAAAGTACCCATAGATCAAAATCATCCATACTTTGACTAAGAAATTCCATGAAATTTTGGGAGTAACCTTTGAAAACAACAAACTGTAGCTCCAATGGCTCCTTTTTTTTCTTGAGATTAGAGAGAGAAATATCTCGGGAAGAGGAATTTTTTTATCTGATTTTGATGTATGAGTATAACTAATTTCTTTTGGTGAATCTGGACTTAAAATGAATTATATAGTACCCCTAAAATTACCCTAAATGATCTCACTTTAATTGGATTATAATAGGAAAAGACTAAACAAACCCTCACTTAATGACCACACCCAAGTGTTACGAGCCACTTTCACGAGCCATGGTGAGGACCACAACTTGTGGTCCTACCCTTGAAGATGAGTCACTTTATAGGAACATGGTGTCTTAGGCTTACAAGCCCAAGGCATCATCACAAGGGGCTCCACAAGGACGTGGTCAAAACCATGAGTTGTGGTCCCTCTAATGGTCCTTGAGGTAGTGAGATTTTCAACTAGGTCCCTTAGCTTCAATGCCTAAGACATTTTCACGAAGGACTCCACGAGCCACGGTGAAGACCACAAGTCATCTTCCCTTCTGTGGAAGAGGTTATTGTAAAGTTGAATTTAGTTCACTGTAATGTTCTTCAATATTTGAAAAAAACAATTTATGTGATGTCTTGTATGTTTCTAAGGTGTTAAATGTTATTCTTATACTTATATAATGATGTTTTAATCAAAAAGAGCATGTTTTATACAAATGTTCATTTTTCATGATTTTATGCATTACGCCATACTTAGTACAAATGTTTGTACTAATTCCATATATTTTTGTATCTCTAAAGGTGTAGGTGGTGTTTGAAAGGAATCTTGAAGTTGAAGCTTGGATTAGTGTTCTTTTAATAAATGAGTTTGCTATGTCCTCACTAGATCCGAGGACATCTTGATGTTTTACTTTTCCTTATTGAAAGGATGGTAATAGACTTAGCTATTTTCTATATTCATATGTCATATGAATGGTATGAAAGGGATTGTCTTAGACCTCTAAGAGGTTGACGACGCCGTGTTGCGATTTGAGATTGCGCCCTAACTCTTGGAGTGTGCTCTCAAGTCGTGACATGAAGAAAATATAGTTATTTTCTAGGGATATTAGCTTTAACCGACAATTAGACAATGAGAGCTATACAATAGAATTCGGTATATCCCTTATACCAAAATAAAAGGAGACTACTTTCCAAGGTATAATCCATGTATATCATCATTTTCTAATGTGGATCCATTAGCGAGGTTATTTAAAACTTATCTTATGAGGACACGTATCTAGGGACTAGAGATTTGTACTAGAGACTATCCTATTTGAGAATCCACCTTAAATCTCTCACGGTGCTAAGTTTAAATTTCAGTGAAATAGATAAAAGTGACATATCATTAGAACAATGGAAAGGTAAAGACGAAATATGGACCGACTTATTACAAAACCTATATACGCCTCGTAGGTCTTCTATGGTCCATACATCTAAACCATATTTAACCCTTGAAATTTTACTTAAGTCTAGGACTCACCAGCGGAACCTATCTACGACTCGTATCACAGTGAGACGTAAAAGGGTGCTTGGAATTGATTTTAGAATATTATTTTGTCCACATCCTATAATTTCTATCTACGGTCCATAGAAGCTTTTATGGTTCATGGATGGGACTCTTTTACGTAATCTCAACCCAAGAAAATGTATTTTCCTTTTTTTTTCAAAAATAAGGTTTTACATTGTATCCCCCTTACAGTCATTGATAACTCTCAAATCACTCTCCAAAACAAATTAAATGAGTGAGCAATCATAATTTAAAAACCCCAATGAAGAGTCAGGGTTGTTGACACCCAATTTTGTCCAAGCATTTTCAAATTCGTGACTTTATATATTTAATAATTCAAAATAACTTTTTTATAATTTTAAATAAATTGAGTAACTATCCTTATTTGTTAAAGGTTGGAAATTTTTTAATAGTTAATTTTAAAATTACATTTTTACATGTCACCGGTTACGATCATTATGTTATTTAATATATATTTTATTTGTTATATCATTTAATATTCATTTTGATATTTTGTAAAGTTTAAAAATTCATTTAAATATGAATACACTTTGCATACACAGATATTTTAACAGCTAATAATTTTTGGGCCACAATCTCGAGTCCATAACTTAGGCCAATTTTTAAAATTTCCTATATATAGAAAAATTGGTTCGCTAGGTTAAGGTGGTGGATGAAATTTTTAGACTGGGGGGGTAAGAATTTTGTAAAGGAAAAACCCTAAAATTAACTCATATCCTTCCAAATATGCTCCACCCAAAAATAAATAAATTAGATCTCCCTTTTGGAGTAGTCATAAACAATGACCTCACAACTCAACTCGACCCTTCATTCTTCTCCTTCCCAGCGAAAGCAAATCCATCGGAACACCAAAATTTCAAAAGCACCACCTTCTCAAAGCTCTGATGAACCAGAGTTAAACAATGTCAGACCCCTTCCTCTTTCCCTTTTTTGATTTCAAATTTCGGCGAACCATCCCAAAACCCCCTTTTCGTTAACCTCAAAGCTTAAAACTCTCATGTGAATCCTATTAAATAGAAACGATACAACCAACAAGCACCACCACAAAGGAGTTGCTCCAGTTTCGGTAAACAACAATCAGAAGTTTCAAACCGGGGATTGATAACTTTATCTCTTTTGTTTCTTTGTTTATTTTTATTTAGGTATGTGTTTACTATTTTACTGTTCATGGATGATGTTTGCATCCATGATTTTTTTTAGTTCAAGAAATTAAGAGTAAACCCGCTGTAGATTTAACTTCAATTTATCAATTCCAAACTCCAACTTGTAAAATCCCAAAATCTAGAAATGTTTTCTTTAAAAGGTAAAGTGCTCCAAGAACTCTCAATTCTATTCTCAAAATATAACTTTTTAAACTCAATAGAGAGATCTCTAAAATCTTTATCCTTTGGGCTATTTATTCTTTCCCAAATTGTGCCTAGAATTCATTTCTCTATTGACTTAATGACATTAGTCGGGCTCACCAAAGCATCTCAGGAAATTTCCCTTCACTCCTGAAATCACCTAATAATGTTGTAGGCTTCACATGTTTGAACCTGAGTTTGCAAAATCTATGGTTTACACACTATAACTTCAGGCGATGTGCATCAAGATCGCTATTCTCACTCGATGTATCACCGTCTATATCAAAGCCCGTCCATCTCAATGCTATGTATTGTCCATTACGGTGAGGTCGTAATATATTTTTTTTCATGATAGGCCATCAACAATATTTACTTTGAAATTCACTTTGTATTTTGGACATCATTTTAAACATATGTCTTTGCCTTGTCTGATTGCTTCTATACCTACAAACCATTAACATTCCATTTGAATAAAACAAAATTAGGCATTGATTTAAATAGGGATTAAATAAGTGCAAATGTACCACTCATCAAATATTTTTCCTCGAATGAAACTCAAGACATCATAAGGAAGGTAGGGAAGTGTAACAACCCAATGTATACCCTAGAAGTTAGATAACCCTTAAATAGCCACACGGCGTACTCGACCTCTAGAAGTTCTTATACAATCCCTTATACATCATTCATCTAATATATATATATGAAAAGTAGTGTGAAATTAAGCTTTTCACGATAATAGTTCCAATTTTTATAGAAGTATAAGAAAGAACTAAGTCTTTGTAATATCCCTAAAACAAAATAGGTGAAACTAGAGCCTATCATATGTTCCATGAGTTTTTAAGGACTTAAAATGGTTAATTATGGTATTTTAAGGCAGTGTACAAATTTTGGAAGAGTTCGGAAGTGAAACGTCCAAGATGTTCGAAAGAGACCCTTGAAACGTGCTTGTGTGCTCTAGTGTGCCTTGGCATATTTTACTTGTTTTTTTTAGTTCAAATTAATGGGAGAGGTTCCTAATATATAGACAAGTTTGTGTAATGTTGAAATTTCTGAGCATGACTCCCCGTAAACCACTCTAAGTGTCCTTGAGAAGGACCCAACCTTTGGCTTAAAACAGTCAAAAACAGTCTCCACCTAAGACTCACACATGATACCTCGTTGTCCTAGGAACGGTCCATCTATGGGGGGTGTCGCTGCACACTTAGGTGTTGGATATTAAACCCCCATTTGAGGAGTATCTTAACCAAACGACGGTTTCAGTACAACCTGTCGCCTGGTCGATGCCCCATAGATGGGCTCGTTGATTGGGGTCTGCATTTTATTGTAGACTCCCATTCAAGCTAAGGTCTATATAGGTAATTCACCTAGCCTTATAAGAATATATTGGGAGGTTACTTAAGGTATTTTTGGTGTTTTAAGTGACATTATAAGTCTAGAATCAAAAGTAAAGTTCATTATTCAAAACCCAAGACCCCGAATAGAATCCTCTAGAACTCCATCGAAGCTTTGAGCAAGTTTGAAGCTAGGAACTTGATTTCTCCATAAATTCTTCATCATTTTCATTTATAATCATAAATCAGGTTATGGTGTTTCATCCTTGAACACTCTTTCTTAAAGGAACCAAACTTCGAAGGCTTTTCTAAGACTATTCAAAACATGAAATCGTCAAAATCAAATTCTAGCTATTGTTCTTGCATAAAACCATCTGCATCGATGATATATGTTATCAAAATTCCTATGAACCCAGGTAATACATGAAATAATAATGGTGCATATAGTGTGAGTGATTTTATCATGGACTAATTATATTCAATTCTTGAATAGATTACTTTGGGCTATTGAAGTATGTAAAGATCATGTCAGAATTGTATATAGGTTGCCTTAGTTTGATGATTTTCACATTGTATCTTGATGAATCATGGCATAGTTGAATTATTGGTTCGGATTGGTGTGTATGGCTATTGGTATGTTGACCTAATAACTTCTATGTTGTGTAGTATAGGTATTGAATTGTGTTGATTTGTATTTGGTACACTTATGGTGGTGGTGCTTATCTGATATAATTGTGAAGAACATGGTCTTGTCAGCATTACTTTATGAATTGTGATATTATTATGTTATAGCTTGTATAGGTTATAAATGTGAAAAAAATATGTGGTATATATGTGTATGAATAAAGTTAAAGCATGTTTTCTCCTAATTGATTATTATGTTATCATGACAAAATATAGTGATGTCCTTATGTGTGTATACTTGACGTAGAAGTGTGATTCTTTCTAATTGACTATGTGAATATGTTGATGGAATATGTTGATGTTTCTATAAGAGTTAATAGGGTGACTTGTATTAGACTTAGTTGTCCCTATGTGCTACTTGAATGTTGTTGTACATGTGATAAGATGATGATGAACTATGTCTTGTTTTGGTAGACCTATGTCCCTCTACTTGATTCATGAAGAATGTGAATATGAACTCTTGACTTAGTAGGATTAAGTATCTTTGTCACATATGTGTATGTTTGGTTGAAATATGACCATGAACATAGTTTAAGAGGGTCACTAACTTGGAACCTTCAAACTAGAAAGAATGTTATGATATCCTTGAAGTTGAAAGTCGTAATGGTATCCTTCTTGTGTGAATGATGGACTAAGGGATAGGTTGGCTGGAAAGGCATGAAACCATCTCTAAGAAGTTCATTGAACTATCCTAATTGATCATTGAGTGGCAGCCCTAGTGGACCCATCCATGGTAAGGTGTATTGTGATTTGGTACTGACTAAAATATGGCATATGACCTTATGATTGAACTTACTCTATGAGAACCAAGGCTAGTACAAAGTGAGTATGCTTGGAAAGTGCCTCTACTTAAGTTGAGACTAAAGTAAAAAGAAACCCTTGATATTTCTTAACCATGTGCTTACATGGAATGGTGTCCTAGTTCTACCCTTGGAAAGTAGAACACCCTCCATTGGAGTAGGGTACACTCTGGATTCGATGCCTAGCTAGTATAGTCTATGTCGGTTAATGCCTATTCTCATCATGTGGGATACATTCTAGTATTGGACGAGTTCTACAATGTTTAGGTAGTGGAATAGGACGCTATCTAGACATGGCACGAGTAGGCTTTGAAGATGTTAGGGTGTAGGTTCCCTAGGTATTTTCCAAGACCATTATGTGAACTCCTCTAAATAATTAATTGAATCTTTATTAAATTAATGAGTGATTATGACTTAATATAAGTTGAATATAAGTATCCCTATCTAGGGTAGCTTTGAGGGTTAATTCAGTAGGCTTGAAGAGGGTGTATGGGCGGTCTCTTCATGTTTACTCAAGTGTATCTTAGAGTAACCTTAGTTGGTGAGTTAACTATTTAAAAGGAAATAATCTTATCTTAGGTAGTCTTAAGGATTATTTAGGTGTGCTTGAAGAGGGTGTATGGGCAGTCTCTTCTTGTCTTACTTAAGTAAGTCTTAGGATAACCTTTTGTAGGAGATTTATATGCTTATATGGTTTGAAGTGATCTTAATGCTATAATGTGGATTACTTGGAATATATCTTATATATGTTTATGTTGACTTGAAGGTTGTTTCTTATTCTTATGTTACGAGGTTTTCTCAAAAAAGAGCATGAAAGCATATGTTAAAGCAAATGGCCTTTTAGCATGAATTGCATTACACCATATTTAGTGTAATCTAATTTACTAATTCCATATGTTGTTTTATTTCTAAATTTATAGGTGGAAAATGAGAGGAGTCATTTCAAGTGAAGCTTGGATATTAGCATCCTTTCAAGCAACTTTTGTATGTCCTCAATTGACTCGAGGACATAACTATGTTTAGCTTTTCTATTCAAAGTACGTTGTATTAGACTTTGTTATTTTCTATTTGTTGATGTATGGGCTATAACCCAATATATTCTTGTGTCTAAGATGGCGACAACGAGACTTAGCATTTCCTATGTTTTACTATAAAGAGTGTTTGAGATGATATTATAAACCATTTTAATTCCACACTACTTTTCATATTTATATGTGATGAATGATGTCTAAGGGCTTATATAAGACTTCTGAGAGGTCGAATACGTTGTGTGACAACTTGAGGATACCATTTCTTCTAGGGTATACCCTCGAGTCGTGAAAGTCTCTTCATAGCCATCTTAGACACGTATAAATCTTAGGGTCACAGCCCTTACATCACTTAAAATGAAAAACCAATATCTATTACAATGCCTTTTGAAAAAGGAAACTAAGTATAACTATGTCCTCAAATCATATGAGGACATACCAAGTCTTCTTGAGAGAATATTCCCAGGCTTTGCTTCTAAGAGACTCTTCGCTTGCCACCTACACTTGTAGAAGTAATCAACATCTGAAATTAGCACATTGAATGCACTAAGTATAGAGAGCATGCAAGAAAACCATGCTAAAACGGACATTTGCTTTATAACATGTCTTTTATGCTCTTTTGATGTAAATCTCAAGAAATAAGTAAAAGAACCATTTTCAAGACAACATACACATTTAAGACATAATCAAGTAACATCAATCACATGATCATATTTATTATACCACCTACTAAATGTTATCCTAAGGCTCACTTAAGTACGACAAGAAGAGACCGTCCATACACCCTCTTCTAGCATACATTAATAATCCTTAAGACTACCAAAAGTAAAGTTATTCCATTTCAGCACATATCACATAGTCCATATCAATAAGATAAACTTTCAAATCAATTAAACTTCTACCTAAAGTTACTCTAAGACTCACCTAAGTAAGATATGAAGAGATCGCCCATAGACGCTCTTAAAGCCTACCAAAGCAATTGCCAAAGCTACCTAGGTAAGAGACTTTCTATCCATCATACATTAACTAAGTCAACCATATTCATTTAAACTATTTAAGAGACATCCAACAATCATAGGACTTCACATAATGGTATTGGAGGACACCTATGGAACTCATCCTACCATCTTCAAGGCCTACTCATGCCATGTATAGGTGGTGTCCCATTCCACAACCTACACGTCATAGAACCCATTATATACTATAGTGCACATCCCAAATAATGAGAACAGGCATGAAACGGCATAGAACATATTTGCTAGGCATGGAATCTGGAGTCTACCCTACCTCGTAAAGGGTGTTCTACTTGCCAAGGGTAGAACTAGGAGACATCCCATAATGTCACAGATCTAGAGATGCCAGAATGGATCATTTTAAGGTATGCGGATTGTCAAACATACCCGTAGAAAAGTCCACAACTTAAAACTGAAGATGTTGTGTAATGATAGATCCCACTACCCATAGGAATTCTTACGATGCATAGGTTCAAACCGTGGAAGTGACTGTTGAGCTCAAATTGTCCTGTATTTTATTTTTTAACTTTGTTTATGATTATATGTCTCTAAGTAGTCATTTATTCTCTTTTTTTACTATTAGGTAATTAGATTTTTTTTTTGCTTTGATAATCATTTTGGTGAACACTTTATCCATTTAATTCTTGAAGTATCGGTTTTCAATACAATCTTTTGTTCGTCATTTGAAGATTCTTGGTTTCATATACTCTAATTGTAAGTTCATAATTAATTTTGACAAACTTATTTTGAATTGTGATAACCCAAGAATGAGTAGCTAAATCTACAACTAGGGTTGTGAGAACTATGAGGAATTAACAACGTAGAATAATTTGTAATTTTTAATAATGTTTCTGCATGTATTGTTGATGTTTTCGCTTTGATTTCTTTTAATGGTGGGAAATGTTAGAACACGCCTTAAATCTACTTGTCCAAGCAAGGAAGTAACGAATGAATAAAGTGATTAAATAACAGAGATGTGAGTTCAACTATATCTAATAGTTGAAACCATCTCTATGAAGGTTAATTTAGTGTCAAGGGTAAGGGTTAGTAAAGTATGCACTCATAGGACCACCAAGTTGTGTGGTGAAATTCCCTATTTGGACTACCAATCACTTAGGAGATACATAACTTACTAACTCGCATGTTTAACACTAGACAAAATTACTACTATAAGGTTTACTACGTTAAGGACTTGTGAGAAACACGTACACCCTAGTTTCATATTGATTTAAAAAAATATTAAATTTTTCTTACTTGTTTACTTTGTTACTTTTTATCCAGACTCAACCTAACTTTTGTATTACAAAATTCCCATTTTTACGTAAATTGTCTGACTAAAAGTAGAATCAACAGTTTATTAGCCTAAGTCTAGACCTCATTCCACGTGGGATCTACCCTAACCTTTGTTGGGTTCTTTATTTGAACAAGGACCGCTTATATTTCACTAGGGACGTGTAATTTTACAATGACTTAGTTGATCAGATCGAGATCACACTTTGTGCACTCCTATGATGATTATGCAGGGTTAACCTAAATATCTTATAAAATTACAAAACAAAATCATTATTATGACTTATAATTTTATAATATATTATTTCAGCCACTTGGGGTAAAGAATGTGAGAAATGTATTGTATAACATTTAATTTAGTTGTCGATTGCTCTGTTTCAGAAGTTTAATTTAAGCTCTTTAGTTTTACTAAATGATTTAGATAATAATAATATGTTTCTTATATTGTTTTTACACTCCAACATTTTATGTTCTTGACCTCTATCATATTTACATTTAGTTGTTCAATTTTACCTATTATAGGACCATTTTAATTCAACTATTTTGCATATTATGGATTTCATGTAGTGACGTCATCCACGTTATATCATTTTATGTGCATATTCAGGTATTCTGACAAAAAACTAGAAGATTTGTTAGCTCTACTCTTCTCAGCCTAAGTGATCCTCTTTGATCTTAGAGGATTTCGAGCCCGTTTGGAAGGTCTTAAAAATAGTTTTCTGTCAAAAATAAAAAGTAGTCAAAAAATAAAAAGGAGTGAGAGGCCTATTTTTTGGTTTATAACTAATTTTAAGTTATTTTAAACCTATTTTATGATATTTTTATATTTTTCAAAAACTGATTTAAAAATAAGTTTGAATAACTTTTAAATCAATCCAAACACCTTCTTAGTCATATTGTGTTCAGCTTAGTAGATAGTAATTAAAAAATTAGCAAAGGTGGATTGGGGGTCTTTTGCCGATAGACACTACTTAGTTATGCTAATGTTCACAGATAAACAGACAATCATGCATTTTAGTTTGAACATTCTTCGAAACATCAATAATTTATTCATAAATAGTTTTTATTTAAGACTTATCATCTTTATCCTAACGAATTTTTCAAAGAGATATTTTTAAATTTATGCACTACGCTCATGGCTAAGTGTATGCGTACATTCATCCCATGTTATGAATATCCTCATGTTAGAAATGGCATGAGGTGTTGACCACGTTTTGGGTGGAGGCTCGGGGGTGATAAGTTGATAACAAATGAAAGATTTAAAGTGCTCTAGAGAATCTATGAAGTTGTGTCATATGAATCCTTTTATTGTTGTGAGCACTCCCCTTCTATAAATGAGATACTACAGATATTTAAGAAAAGTTTTTTTCTTTCATACTCTAGATCATCTAACTGAGTTGGCCCCTAAGGAACTTTTGCAAAATTGTGTGCTCCAATTCCTCCACATATACCTCATCTATCAAGTGGTAGTAATAGTAAAGCTCAAATCATTATATCGATGGGATAGTCTCAATTAAAGTCTATCAAAAAGTAAAGAGATTGCACAATGGCTTGAAAAGAGCTCAAGTGAATTTAACCTTATTTGGTTTCAAAAGATGCACCTTTGTTGGTTCTATGAAGTCATTAGTGCATTTACTGGTCGTTTGGTACAAAGATGCATGATGCAAGGATTACTAATGTAGGGATTATTTTTTAGGGATAATTGTATAGAATGACAAACTAATAATATAAAATAAATATAGTAGCTACCGTTTAATTTATTTGTGTTCCATAGCTAACTGTTTGTCAATCCCTCTCTCCCTTATATTCTCACTCACCACTCTCCCTCTCTCGGTCGCTTTCTTCTCTTGCTTTATAAAATAGAATTGTATAAATTGTGTTTCTAATTGTATAAAGCGAGAGAAAAGTGTATATACACATGCAATACATATATCTTTGTCTTATACACTTATAATTAAACAATAAAAATATTTCTCTGCCCAAGTCCCTTTTGTATTTCTCTCTTCTTGTTTTATACAAATTCAAATTGTAGATGATTTCTCTGTTTCTCATTTTATACAGTTCGATTCAATTGTATATTCCCTGCCCAAGTCCCTTTTGCCTTTCTCCCTGTATCGTTTTATAAAAATTTAAATTGTATATAATTTTCCTATACACTTATAATTATACAATTTGTTTTATACTTCGTATTATACAATTCTCTGCTCAAGTCTCTTTCGCTTTCTTGATTCATACACTTCTTTTTATGCAATTCTCTTCTTATATATGTATAGCGAGATTATACATATATATGTCTGTTATGAAGCGCAATTATGCAAACTTTGCTATAGCATACAAATATGAATTTTATGTTTGCTATCTGTGAAAGTTGCTCTAGTTTTTATCAAGTGTTTGGTTCGTTGTTTCCCATTTAATCTTATGATTGGCTTAACATTTTAGAATAAGTTTTTTACCTATTATACCCTTAGTTATTATGCGATTTTATATTTCATTTAATTTGTCAATTTAAATACTAAAATATATTTTTAAAAATTATTATTAATTTGAAGTGGTATGCCACCATAAAGATCCTCGATAGCATGATATATTTCTGATTTTTTTTGTTGATCAAGTATACCTTAAACTTAACATAGATTTAAGGCTACTTAAATTGTTCAAATACACATATATTGTTTTTTTACAAAAAATAATTCAATTAGACAATTGACCAACTACATTTAAAAAAAAAAACCCCCAATATAACAAATCAAACAATGAAAAAATAATATTAATTTGTGAAATCGTCAAAGTACATGGAAGTGTGGAATGGATTTGGAGAATTCAAAAGAATATTTATAAATATTCTCATATATATTAAAAAAGAGCATTAAATTACAAAAAAATTAAGAAAAAAGATTTGGAAATAGCTTAGTCATTTAGAGGTCTTACCAAAGGATTGTTAAACCTTGAATTAGTTATCCCTCCCTTTTCTAGAGATTAGATATAGCCTTGTATGAGATATAACTAATCCATATATTAGGTTAAATAAAGTAACCAAACAATATTTTGTTGGAGTAAATTTTAATCCATGAAGTTAATACCTCCCACCAAACAGGTCATTAATCTTATTCTATCTCAAAAGATGCACCTTTGATGGTTCTCAGAAATTATGCATTGAGCTATAGATGATACCTTAGGGCCAATTCTTAGTTCTTAGCACAAGAAACAAACAGATCATCCAAGAAAGAATTTAAAATACAGTGGCATTTCAACATATTACATGTTGCACTAATATGTATATTGATACATAAATTCAACTCCAGTCAAAGCACCAATATGGTGTCTCTTTGATAATAGTTGCACAAATGTATGACTCCAACATAATGAAGGAAAGACCTAATGGCTTCAAACTGCTAATGCTGCCATGTACCAATAACAGCATATTTCACACTACAATTACCAACACAAGAATAAATCAATGAAGTTTACAAGGGACTGACAAGACCAAACCTAAATAAAAAAGCCAACTGTATAAACCAGAAGTTCTAATTTTCAGTTTTACTGTTTTTCATTTCTGTTGTTAAAATAAATAAAACCCAAAAGCAAACCAAAAATCACCCGCAAGGACCTGTGTCTATTTATAGCTTGGGATTAGGTAGTGATGCGGATATGATGTATGTTGAGAGGAATGCCCAGGCATGCCTCTCATTATCTCCGAGGAGTGCAAACCTCTCTTAGCATCAATAACTTCAATTTCTCATTCCTCTCAACGACCAGTCTTGGGACGTTTCATGCCACTAGTATTGAAAGGAGAGACACTGCCACTTGGTCCAGGGCTCTCTTCCCTGAAATTTGAATTTAGCATCGCCAGTTCACGCAATTGCTGTCTCTTTATATAGTCCTCTGATTCATCCTGTAGATAAAAGCATTGCAAAAAATTAAATACTTATTTGCAACAAAAATGAAGTGCACTATAATAGGATTTCTTCTCATCAAAGAAAAAAGGGAAGTAAATAAATTCTATCTAGAAGCCACTGATGATATCTCAATATGCAAATATGTTAAAGTAAAGTTACTCAAAATAATTGTCGTGGTCAACCACCTCTACAGTTTACCTTTTTCCACAAAAAAAAATAAAAAAATACAAGGCAACAAAATTATAGCAAAGAGGAAACAAATCTGAGATACATACCACCGGCTTGAGCAACTCCTCTATGATTTCCTGTGCCTGTCTCAATCTAATATCCACAACGCTGGCTGGCAAATCAGCTTCAATTAAAATGTGGAGTGGTTCATTCAGGTGCTCATATCCTGGTCTTCCCCTTAGTTTCTCCTCCTTGAAATTATCAATCATGAAAATATGTTAGAACTCCAATGATACAGCATGCACAGATAACTCCCAGAAGATACAAGCAAACTACCAAGAAATGAATCTACAAATTGGATAGTCTCTAACTTATGTGCTGATTGCGAATGAAACTGGTGGAAGCCACTACAGAATATTGTGTCGATTACTAATGAAGGTGTAGATTCAAGAATCAAACTGAAGACACCTGGTATACTAGGCAAGCTGGACATAGAGAATCAATATTATCATGTTAACTGGAGCTATCTACTACCTTCTGAAGATGTTGGAAAGAATGGGCTTCGGGCAGAAATGGTTGAGATGGATATACTATTGTATTTCAACTGTCAAGTTTTCAGTGCTAATTAATGGAGCCCTTGCAAGATTTTTCAATACTCAGAGAAGTCTCAGGCAAGGTGACCCTTTTGTCACCATTTTTGTTTTTAGTCACACTATGGAGGAGTGAATAGTATGATCAAAACAAAAAACAACAAAGCCTGGTTGAAAGGTTCTGATGTTGCTAGAGAGGGTACTGACAGTTTGGGGGTGACATTGACACACCTATGGTATGCAGATGATACCGTAGTCTTTGTGATGCTGAGGAACAACAACTAATTGGAGGAAAAGCTTGGTGTATCCAATCAATGAAGTCACAAATATGGTCTGCCAAGCAGCAATTTTTAAGTGGGAAATCGGGACTGCCAACAACTTACAGGGGCATGCCTCTAGGTGCCAAATTCAACTTTGTTGATACATGGAATGGTGTGGGGGAGAAGTGTTGAAAGAAATTGACTAGATGGAAAACTCAATATCTGTCCTAGGGAGGCAGACTGACTCATCAATTCAGTCCAAGATGCCTTGCCAACTACACAATGACCTTGTTCTCAATACCAGCAGGAGTCATCAAGAGATTGGAGAGGAAATCACTATGGCACGGAAACAAGGAGAGGAAAGGCTTTCATCTGGTGAAGTGAAAGTAGTGATAACTGGCTAGAAGACAGGGGGTATAGGGATAAAGAACCTGAAGGTGCAGAGTAAAGCTTTCAGAATAAAGGGGTTGTGGAAGTTGTCAATGATAATCAGATGCTATGGAAAAGGGTAATAAGTGCAAAATATGAAGGTGAAGATATGTGAATAACATAGAAGTGACTACACCTTATAGAGTAAGTTTGTGGAGATCAATAAGAGGCCTATGGGATAAAGTTGAGAAAAATGCAAGGATCAATGTTTTAGACGGAAGCAAGAGAAGATTCTGGAAAGATGAGGTATGATATGAAAAGGGAAACCTAGAGGCTAGAAGTACTTTCCTGTGACATATATAATATAGGTCTGGGACAAAAAAATACCATAGTATAGTTATGGACAAATCAGAGGTGGAGCTTTAATTTCAGAAGACAATTCAATGATGGGGAAATAGTAGGAGTGTCCAAATTTTTCAACATTGTGAAAGCTTTCAATGGCAGACAAACAGGGGAAGATGTTATGTGGTGGAAGGGCAATAGCGTCGGAAAATTCAAAGTTAACTCATCCTACAGGTTGATGGATCAGGCAAACCCACACACACAAAATTGGTCATGGAAACAAATATGGAGAAGCAGAATACCTCATAAAGTTTCATGCTTCATATGGTTGTGGGCCACAGAAGCTGCTTCTGAATCAAGATTACTTGACGAAAAGCGGGATAACATTATGCTCTAAATGTTTCCTTTGTGAGGATAACTTGGTGAACCACTTATTCCTACACTGCAAGTATACCCAACAATTATGGAGGATTTTTTAAACCTCAAAGGCATCTGTTGGACCTTGCCCAGAAAGGTTTTTATAGTCTTTAAAGAATTGGGAGGCAGCAAGGTGAATGCAACGGACAGAAACAGATGGAGAATTTCCCTTGCAAGTATATGATGGACTAATTGGAATGAAAGGAATTCTAGGTATTTTGAAAGCATAGAAAATAGTGTCCAGAAGGTTCAGTTGAGATGCATTTTATTTTTATGTTTTTGGTGTAATCAGTTATACTTCGATGATAGTATCTACAAACGATGTTTTAGGCTCAATATAGACTGAAAACACTGGAAATTAAGACATCTGTAGATGCAGTACAACCCATGTACTGTTTTATGATATAATACAATGTTATCTATTTCAAAAAAACAAATAGCCGTAGTTCTGTAGTAACTAAACTTCAAATACCAAAGTATGGTCTATATTCCAATTAACATTGTTAGTAATAATAAACAAAAAAATCATAAGGGAACTAGTATTAAACAGAAATTCGATAAATGCAGTATAATCTTCTTGGTTTATCGAATTCCACGATTCTGACTGACTTGTATTTCACACAACTTTTGGTTTACTTATTATCAGATGCAATAGCTTGTTTTTATTTCATGCATCCAAAGAACTAGCACTCAACTTCTTTCACTATTTCTACTCTCTGTCCTTTTATTGTCTAGAATCTTGCTTTATCAAAAGGCACTTCAATGCAGTCACTCAAATACATCTTCACATTAAATATCCACTTTGGATGGGTCACTTCATATTTAAGACCTTGGTTGTTAGGTAAGTCAAACCCTTCTTATACAGATATTCCTACGAGGATAAATGTGAGGAAGCTACACTACTTTTTTAAAATGCTAAGGGAAAAATTGTAGCCCATCAAAAGGATGTGGTAACCTGGCATTTATTTGATTATTTATTCAAATAGGTAGAAGTAATAAGTAAAAGACCTGATATTAATCAATCAATTGCCATGAGTCCAAACTAAATTGAAATCGGAAAAACCTGACAATCATTGGCTCAAACAATGAATAGTTAATATATCTCTACAGTTATAGTTGTGAGACAATCAATCACACAATCCAACAGTACTGAGAAAGAAGATGAAAACTACCTTGTCTGGATCTTTTATCGAGCCTTTTCCTCTAATAAAAACACGGCATCCTGTGGTAGCTTCCACCCGTTTCAATGAATTCCCTCGGGGGCCAAGAAGTCGCCCAACAAAATTAAACTGAAATTCAAAATGAAGTTAGTTCAAAGTTCACACAAGCCTATACTACTAAGCTATATACCCATTCGAAAGCAAACTCTAAACAACAGCAGTAATAGCCTCACATTTGGATAAGTGTCGACTGGAATTTCTAACCGCAATATTCTTTTCACAGTGTACGAACTAGGACTTGCTGGGGCCCCTTGCCAGTCCATTGACATTCCAGGAGGTCCACTCAACCTCTGTAACAAATTTGAGAATTGGGGTTATAGATAACACAAGGAAAAATAACTAGCAAAGAAGAAGAGAACCAGTTATCTGACAGCACAAAATGCTTGGCACTTAAGATTATAAAAATAAAGAAGGATGCCAATTGAGAGATAATTAAGCACAAAAAAGAAACTATCAGTCCTGAAAGTGTTCAATGGGAGCAAATTGCACACAGCTATACTGCTGAAACCAGTCAGAGTATTAACCTTAACTATAATTGATGTGACAACCAGTATAACTATAACTGATGTGACAATCAGTATGGCGATAACAGCCTCCAAAATGAGCTAGAAACCATCTGTATCTTCACACATTGTCCAATAAAAACCCCGCATTCCAACCTTCAAATTACTATACCGGGAGAAATGATAAAATAAAAATTCTCAGGGAAGCAATTTTGCATTTTACGGGTTCACCTGTATTGTTTTTTTTGGGGTCAATCTTCTGGTATTATGAGAAAATGGTGTCCGTATGGAGAAACCCAAGAGATAATATGAATACAATGAGTCAAACATCTTTGTTCCCAAAATACTTCAGAATATAGCTAAATTCGACAGTCACATCACCCTTGTTATCAAAAGATAATCTGAAGCTTCCAAATTTTTGTGTCCATATCTGTGTCAGACACATCTTTAAGGCTGCAATATTATACATGGAATGCATGAGAGAGTTGAGATCCCTCCAGTGTCGACATATGCTTGTTCCAACTCTGGATAGATCAGATGACCGTACTCTGCCGCTTATGGATACATATAGCACCCAAAGGGGAATGCATGAGAAGGGAAACCAAACACCAACAAAATATCCACGTATGAAGAAGACAGCTTTGCAGCTAAGCATTCTCTCTCCTTAAATAAAGTTTATCAAAACTAATTGTGAGTAACATTGCACGACGTCGAAAGCTTTGGTTACAAGCAATGAACGGGGAAAGGAAGGGTCATGTAATTGCAGGGCTCGGCTATCCTTGTCCGGTCCTTGATTGTGGACAAAAGATATTAGGATGCACATGGAGAACAATATCCTATGCTCTACAACCAGATTATCAATTTGCAATATGATCATTCCTTTTTTGGGACTTCTACAAGGAAAAGAACCAATCTGTAACCTTAGGGCAAGAAGAGTGATGTTCTGGTATGCTGCATTCTTCTCCATGGGCCCACTGTTGATCGCATCATCTCACACTAACCACACTCATACATCTAGCTTAAAATTGTTCTCTTTGTCTAATGCAGTCCTCGTGAACCTGAATAATTATTGCAAGGTCTCTCACCTAAACTAAAAAAAAAAACCAACCAAATTAAAATAGACAATTTTACTTTAAAGAATGAGCAATATGAAGTGACAGCCTGTATGTCCATGCAGACAACTCAATATTTCTAGAGGCTTACTGAAAATCAAGAAATCAATAACTATGCAAAAGTAGCTTGAAAAATCTTTCTACAAGTAAAAGAACTTCATTTAATAAGTCCAGTACTTCAAAAATCTTACATGTTGACAAGGAAGAAATACATGATTCATAGAAATTCAAATTAGAACACAAAATTAGGCTTAGTATATTGTATTAGCATCGTACAATAAGCAGCTCCTTATAGTGTCCAGTACGCCAAAATTATTAGTATGCCAAAATCAACCCAATTTTTCTAGAGGTCTCCAGCATGTCCTTAATGCTGAAGAATCCAAAAAGAAAAGAAAAAAAAAAGCAGCTCGTTTTATTGTATGCATTAGAATCCAATGAGATCTCATTTTATTTGATATGGAACCTGACCATGTAGACCAGGTTGTGGAGGTATTTCCATCAAACATATGCCAAAAGTCAATGTAATAGTAGCATAATATATTTCAGGAAGACAAAAGTTTAAGAGCAGTACAGCTGCTTCAAGTAAAAATTTTGATTCCAGGAAAAGATCATCCAAATTGCATAGACAATGTTGCTACCTCCGAACGCCAAGCCTTAATGTGCACTCTGCATTATTTCTTTATAGGTAACCGTTTTCTCTATCTAGCCACTGCTATGGTTCCATTTGACAACATCTAGAAACTTATGAATCTTTTCCTTGGATAAAAGTGAAGCCCAACTCCTAAAGTACTAAGTTAGTGGAGTACTTTTTTTTTGAGAAAGCAAAAAGAAGTTGCTAATAACTTATAATCAAATATAAAGCAGGCAGCTATTAAGTTCCAATTATCAAAAATAGTGAGGATCTTAGGATAATAGAAACAGTTAATTCACTCCATTTAGATTCTAGACTATGATTTATCACCAGATTCCACTTGTTTTGAAATAAGTGGCTGAAGCATATCTGCTTTCCTTAACCTATGAACATCAACTAGGCGTAACTTCAATGGGTAAGGAATTCTTGTACACTTGGTCCACATATTCTAATGACTGAAAAAGCATGCTGCTCAATTCACTTGCATGTCTTAGGTGGTGAGTACGGAAAGAAAGGAACAGAGAAGCTTTTGAATGATCCGAATTAGCTGCTGTCAGATCAAAAATTAATTGTAGTCTGCCTAGTACTGGTTACAAAATCATAGAGATCCTATCAGCCACTTATTTTACTTTAAAAAATTTAAAAATGAACTTGCAATCAAGTAGAATCGTAAAGCTCTAATTTTGCTTCTTTTTTGGGGGGACCTTCATCACATGGTTGACACTCTTCTAAAAAAAGAATGCATGTACTACTTACTAAAAGAAGTGGGGTAGATTCAAAGTAACGCGATACTTCTGAAGATAAAAGAAAAAGAAGCTGGTTCATATGGTATACTAATGCACTTAGTGAAACAGGCAAGCATGCTAATTAATGTATTTTATTGGTACTAAAAAAAGTTAGTATCAATAGTTGCCACAATACACTGTTGATACTCCATCGATGTGAAGACATTAAGAAAATTTATATCCTTTTGCTTCAGTTGGACCCAACAGCAGTATTCTAACAGGATTTAACATCCATAGGTGTCCCACAAGATATAAAAGGATAGTCGAGTTAAGAGAAGTGATTTGGTACATTAATCCAAGTGTGAAAAAAAAAAATTACCTCCTGGGGAAGTCCATTCCAACCACTCAATCCTGCTCCAGTAACATTTGACATAAGGTTTGCTGAACCCATAGGACTGGGACTTCTATGTCGCAATCTGTCTAGTTCACCAAATCCTTGGTTCGGCAGCATTCCGGAAACCCTTAAAATCTCTGAAACCGAGATCATATATTTATTTATGAATTACAAAGGTTTGGGGAATGAATTTGAATTTGGAAATGAAGCAATTTAGAATAGGAAAATGTAAGTGATATGGATCTAGGTGGTAAAAATGCAAGTAGATCGGAACTGATGAAGTAAGTAACCTTGATTCAAGAGTCTGCTACATATAGGAAGAACTTGCATAAAAGGTCCAAGCTTTTGATGTTCCGCCAACAGCTCTGACAAGTAGTGATTACTAACAAGGGAGATGATTCGTGAGTAAGTTGATTGATTGATTATATAAAGAGAAAATTAGGGGAAAAGCAAATACCTGTCAACATCTGGTGTACTTCTAATCTGGGGAGAAGCAGCTCTGGCAGGTGAAAAGTTGGGATTATATAAACCTGACATATCTCTACCTTTTTTCTTTTCTTTTTTCTTCCAGGGGGAACAAACCTTTTACACTGAAAATGGTAGCACCTACCCAGCCAGCCGCACAAGACAAGAAAAGAAAAGAAAAGAAAAGACCAGGGTTTCGTTTTTCTTCTCACTAAATTAAAAATAAAACACATTTTTATATTTCTTACTATACTATAGCTATTACTACTAAAATTATGTTTTGAAAAAATATTCTATCTAATTTCATGGTGGCTTTGGTCTAATAATTTTATGTCAACACAGACTGTGATGTCCCCCTTCTCTTTCTGTATAACGTGTGAATGCAACAACAATCACAATAAATATCATCCAAATTTTTAATATTTTTTGTCAAAAACGTTTTTTTAAATATACTCAAACTTAAATTATATCTTTAAAGTATTATTTTTAACAGAAAATATTTTTCAAGTGAGCAATTTTTATAGTCAAAAAATTAAGGGATCCTACAAATACATAAGCAGTCACGTGACTATCAATAAAAGTTTTCTTGCAAAATTTCATTACTTGTTATATATGAAGCTCCTGAAAAAAAATATAAAAAATCTTAGACATTATTGCTTACGAAAATTAAAAAAATGTTTGGAAAGTATGAGGGTACAGAATTATTCTTCTCATTTAATAGGGGAAAAAATTGAAGTTTAATTATCTTACCTTTTTTCATAGTCAAACTATAGTTAGATCAATAAAATTTTTGGGTTAAATCTGATATTGAAGTGATCAAAATATTTATTATGTCTTGCATTTGAGTTTCTTTCTACATTATTAGACCGCTTCTAGCATATTCAATTGAGAAGAAACATATTTCAACTAATAATATTTTTAATATAAAATACATGATAACTAAATAAAACAAACTGTCAAATTAAAAGATTTTGCATAATGCTAAACTCAAATTTTCACGATTATATTTTTGGCGTATCTAAGAATAATAATTAGGAAGGAATGACTTGATTTTGTGGAATTTGTTAGTTTTCTAGTAAATTAAATTAGAAGGATGAAATTTGTTCACTTTAAAATCCTTGAAGGATTGTTTTTGCTAATAATGATACTTTATAGATGTAGTTTAAGTTAGGGGTGTAGTGTAAGGATGATTTTGGCCAAAAACTCTTTTTTCTTTCCCGTCTAATCTTTGAGATTATCTTTTTTTACTGTTAAAAAATATATTTTATAAGTATTTTAAACATTTTTATATACATTTGTTTTCGACGGAACGGGCCAATAACTAGGTTTAATATATAATTTTTCTTATTAGATAGCGGATTTCAAATGAAAAAGTTATCCAACTAGTCAAAATTACCAAAATTTTTTATGAAAAATAGTTATAAAAATATTATATAAAAAGAACAATATAGTAAAACATCACTAAATTAATACTCGATTAATTAGTAAGCTCTCTAAGATAATAGCTTCTTCTGTCCTGACTTGGGCCAATAAAAAAAATACTTATTTCGATAAGACAATATATTTTCAAAAGATCTTTATTCCATTAATATTATAAACTAATAATTGTTTAAAACTACAAATATATCTAAGAAAATTTAGTGAAATGTGATTCTATAATGTTTGGGTTTTGTTAAAATTTAGATTAAGTTGAAGCTGATATTTAACTTTTCTTACTGCATCCAAAAGTTTCAATGTTACATTTTCTAATTGCACCATAAAATTGTGAAGAATTCTGAATCCAAGTATTTACTTACGTGTAACTGATCCCAATTGTATTGTATCATCTTCAACTTTATCATCAACAGTGTTTTCTCAATGATATCCACAATTTGTTCTAAGCTTTAGGGCTATTTTCACCCACCTGATACGTTATCAACATCTACTTTATTGCAGTAAGCCAGCTTATTAATCCTAACTTCAAGTTCATGAATGACGTTTTCTCAAGTGGATTCTCTCGAATTCGTTGAGATTTCATCCCTGAATTTTTTTCAGTATCGAAAAAACTCTTTAAATTAATAAATATTAATTTATCGATTAAATAATACCTTTACAAAATAATAATATTTCATGATACAGCCTAAATTGATTCAGAGAGGTTTTACTGTATTTTTTGTTTTTGATAAATTAGTTATATACACAAGTTTAATTTCCTTATTTTCTATTTTTCTCACCTTTTTACAATATTGCTTGAATTCCTTCTTTCTCTTAATTTTAAAAACTATCGGATACATATAAGTCATCAGCCATACCCACATTCATCACTCCCTTTTTTTCCTCCTATTTTATCTGTTTAAATTCACTCCAAATTCTTGGTAGTTACAAAATATATATATCCAAATTTGATTTCAAAAAGTTTAAACTAACAAAACATAAAAAAAAATCAAAAAATTTAAACCAACCAAACATAAAAAGAATCAAATATATTTTATGAAAAATATTTCATAATACCATATACAAATCTCATTTCTTTTTTATATTTTGTCCATACTAATCACCTCCAATATAAAAATTGAATTAAAAGAATGTATTTCCTCTTTAAAATCCTATACGGCTAAATGGATTTGTTGAAAACACTTCCGTAATTAACTTTAGGCTGATTTTTGATTAGTTACATATTATTTTGTAATAATTAAAATAATTGTAGATAGTAAAATCCGTGTCGAGAAAACAATAATCAAGAATGGAAAATTATTGCAATAATCGATTTATTATTTCAAAAATGTGAGTGTTACAATCTCTATGATTCCTCTGAATTCTTCTTTTTAAATATAATTCAAGGGCTTTAAAGCTTGATCTTGATCTCTATCATGACCTTGAACTTGAACTTGAACTTGGACTTGAACTTGGACTTGGACTTGATCTTGACTTGAACTTTATGTTGAACTTTATCTTGATCTTGAACTTGAACTTGAATTTTATCTTGATCTTGAATATGTTAGTCGTTGTCTTGATCGTTCTTGATCTTTTTCGTTCTTGATCTTGATCGTTCTTGAAACTTGAATGCTTGAATTCTTGAACTTGTAGAGAAATTTGCAGTTTTTGATCCACGAGCTTTCTCTAGCTTGTTGTTAAAATTCTTGGTCCTCTTTTTTAAATTATGAGACCCCTATTTATAATTTTAGAATAATGGAGTTGGGATTGAAACATGACTCCCTTCGGCCAATCAAATTTAAGTGATGTGTCATATGAGCTTTATATGGAGCGGGTTTTAATTAAATTAATATTTATTGAATTTAAATGATTAAGTCAATTATATTTATCCATAATATTTATTTGGACTAATATATTCATTAATTAAATAAATACGAAAAACTTTATAAATTTATATTTAATAAATTTTAAGTAACTACAAATGACCCCTTCTTCAAGTCTTGTCGAAATATTTTATCTTTCAAAGACTAGGTTTGAAGAATCTGAAGACTTCAACTTGCATACTTGGATATTTGAAAAATAAATCTCGAATCAATTTTATTTATAAGGGTTTGCCCCCATTGAGCCACTATCATTTGGTGCAAGTCTGAAGTTTTATGAAAGATTACTCATAGCTTTAACTCATGTAACAGATCAAGTGAGAGCATTTGCTTTTTTGACACTCATGCAACTGAACATAAAATATGGTTTTAAGTGCCTACGTGTCTCAATGAAGAGGATCAAGTCACAACTGAATTCGTCTTTTCAAATATAATTCAAGGGTTTTAAAGCTTGATCTTGAACTTTAAATTTATCTTAGTCTAGATGTCTATCTTGATCTTGTACTTGAACTTGATCTTGATCTAGGACTTGGGCTAGATCTTGATCGCTATCTTGATCTTGATCTTGGACTTCGGATTTATCTTGATCTTGATCTTGATCTTGGATTTGAATTTGGACTTGTACTTGGACTTGATCTTGATCTCTATCTTGATGTTGATCTTGGACTTGGACTTGATCTTGATCCCTATCTTGATCTTGGTCTTGGAATTGGATTTGAACTTGAACTTTATCTTGATCTTGACTTCTAGTTGGATCCAAGGGCTTCAATCTTGATCTTGACTTAAACTATATCTTGATTTTGAAGTTGAATTTGAACTTTATCTTGATCTTGACTTCTAGTTGAATCCAAGGTCTTCGAGCTTGATCTTGAATTCGACGGTCTTGATCTTGATCATTCTTGAATTCTTGAACTTGTAGAGAAATATCTAGCTTTTGATCCACGAGTTTTCTTTAGCTTGTCGCTAAAATTCTTGGTCCTCTTTTATCAATCATGAGACCCCTATTTATAGTTTTAGAATAGAGGAGTTGCGATTGAAATAGGAATTCATTCGTCCAATCAGATTTAAGTGACATGGCATATGAGCTTTATGGAGCAGGTTTTATTTAAATTCATATTTATTGGATTTAATATTAAGTCAATTATATTAATTCATAATATTTATTTGGACTAATATATTATTAATTTAATATAATCCAAACAATTTTATTAAATTTAAATTTAATAAATTTTAAGTGACTACGAATGTCCTATTCTTCAAGTCTTGTCAAGATATTTTATCTTGCAAAGACTAGGCTTGAAAAATTTGAAGACTTCAACTTGCATACTTGGAGATTTGAAGACTAAATCTTGAAACAATTTTATTCATAAGGGTTTGCCCCATCGAGTCACCACCATTTGGTGCAAGTCTGATGTTTTATGAAAGATTACTCATACCTTTAACTCATGTAACAGATCAAGTGGGAACATTTGACTTCTTGACACTAACTTAGAATATGGTTCTAAGTACATACGTACCTCAATGAAGTGGATCAAGTCAACGTAGTTTTGGAGGAGTGAGTATTTTTTATTTTTGTGTCATATACAGTTTATACTCTTGCGGGGGTGACATGCAGTTTATGCTCGTACCTTATGGAGCATTTACTTGAAGGTTTAGCTCAAATTTAAAGATTTTTTATGATATACAATTAGACTCGTGTCTCAAGGATCATTCAACTTGAAAATTTAACTCAAATATGAAGATTTAAGTAACATACAGTTTAGGCTCATGTTTCAAAGAGCATTTCAACTTGAAGATTTAACTCTAACTTGAAGACTTAAGTGACTTACATTTTAAGCTCGTGTTTCAAGGACCATTTCAACTTGAAGATTTAACTCAAACTTTAAGATTTAAGAGACGTACAATTTAAACTCGTGTTTCAAGGAGCATTTCTACTTGAAGATTTAAGTGACATACAATTTAAACTCGTATTTTACGGAGCATTGTAACTTGCAGTTTAAGCTCATACTTTAAGGAGCGTTAGATATACATTGACTCTTCAAAGTCATCTTCGGATGCAGACTTGCCCCCACTTTGGAATTCTTCTATATCTTCATTTTCATGAGGTCTGTAGACAGAAGATTGTTGGGCTTCAATCCTTACAAAATGTAGTGAAGACCCCATTCATACCTTGGATGCACATTTCAATGCTATAATTTTCACTAAGGCGATCTTTGCAGTTGAGGTTTAGACTTCTCCAACAATCGGTAAAGTCAACAACTAACTCATCTTTACCTTGACGAGCCTTTGTAAGTTTCATCATACTAACAACATGTCTCGTGCTATAGAAATGATTAAGGAACTTTTGCTCTAATAGCTCCCAACTATCTATAGAATTAGGTTCAAGATCTGTGTACCATTCAAAGGTGATTTCTCTGAGAAATCGAGTGAACTCTTTAACAAGATAATCACCATATGTCCCAGCAGATTACAAGTCTCAATAAAGTGCGTTATATATTGTTTGGGATTTCCTTTGCCATCGAATTGTTGAAGCTTGGGAGGTTGATAACCCTCCGATATTTTCATGTTATCAATCATTTGTGTATATGACTTTGCATATATGGGAGAAATTTGGATGAAGACTCAGATTTATCTTCGACAGCCTCTATGATAAAGTTCTTTGATTGATCAATTGGAGTTAAACCTTTTACTGAGATATGAATCTCTTTGATCTTTGTTTTCTTTACGCAAGACTCTCATTCATCTTGAATTTTAGAAAGCTTCAGAGGTGATTGACTTGATCTTGTTACAATCATGTTATCGATCTTATTTATTATCTAGGAAAGTTTAGCATCTTGTTCGTGTGCACACTTTGTCAGGCCTTCAGTTGTTTTAATTAAGCTTGCTAGTTGTTCTTCTATAGTGGAAGACATTTTGATAATTTTTTATGCTTTAAAAGTTGAGATGAGAGGTAGAGATTGTCCCACTAGGCGTGACAGAATTTGTAGACAGTAAAATTTGCATCGATAAAATCATGATCAAGAACGAAAAATCATACCATCAATCGATTTATTATTTTAAGTGTGAGAGTTACAATTTTATTGTTCCTCTGAATTCATCTTTTCAAAGGGCTTTAAAGTTTGATCCTGACTATGGGTTTATCTTGATCTTGAACTTGAACTTGAACTTGGACTTGGACTTGGACTTGATCTTGACTTGAACTTTATGTTGAATTTTATCTTGAACTTAAACTTGAATTGTATCTTGATCTTGACTTCTAGTGAATCCAAGGGCTTCGAGCTTGATCTTGAATCCGGCAGTCTTGATCTTGACCGTTCTTGATCTTTATCGTTCTTGATCTTTATCCTTCTTGATTTTGATCGTTCATGAAACTTTAATGCTTGTTCTTGAACTTGTAGAGAAATTTGCAGCTTTTGATCCATGAACTTTCTCTAGTTTGTTGTTAAAATTCTTGGTCCTCTTTTCTAAATTATGAGACCCCTATTTATAGTTTTAGAATAGAGGAGTTGCGATTGGAACAGGACTCCCTTCGCCCAATCAGATTTAAGTGACATGTCATATGGGCTTTATGTAGTGAGCGTTAATTAAATTAATATTTATTAAATTTAAATAATTAAATGTATTATATTAATCTAGAATTTATTTGGGATAATATATTCATTAATTTAATATAATCTGAACAACTTTATAAATTTATATTTAATAAATTTTAAGTAACTACAATAATATTAGAAATTTCTCGTAATTTGAGTTGGTTATGGACTTTGACAACTAATCATCAATTGAAACTTCTTAGGATTCTTGTATTATTATTTAATCTTCTCATTATCTCATAATAATATAGTTTCAATTTCACCAAAATTTCAAATAGTCTATTATTTTCCTCTTTTTTCTAGTGTTTTCATAATCAAATTTCTTTAATGGATTGTGTTTGTTCATATATCTATTTGATAACTCAATTCTTATTTATTGTGATACCTTTAGAGTTAAACTTTATTTCAGCTTACATACATGCTTCTTCCATAACCTTATTGTATCAGATATATTGCTATCAACTACAAAATGATACATTAAGTAAGTTATACATATCTTTCAAGGCAAATAATACAATACTTATCAATTTAAACGAGATACATAAATAGTAATGTATCATGCACTAAACAAAATAAGATGCATAAATAATAATGTATTATGCACTAATTTTTTAGGCATGACATGTAAATTTGAATTCATACTAAATGTATCTGATGCATAACAATTAACAAACAATAATGTATCGATCTCAAACCTAAAATCTTCTGGGCAAAACTTTCTTATTTAATGTATCTAGTAGAAATATAACACTTATCATTTAAATTGAAAGGATCTTCATGATGTATCTTCTCAAAATTTTTGATAATTTTGAATTTAAATTGAAAGTTTCTTTAATGAACAGGAGAATAACCTTGAAACTCAAATCTTTCAATAATTTTGAAACAAAACTGAAAGGAACTTCAATGAACTAGGAAAAGAATTTTAAATCTCAAAATTTTCCATAATCTTGAATCAAAAATGAAAGGATCTTCGATGAACTTGAAGTTTAAAAAAGAAATCGTTTATCCAACAAAAATTTCATCACTTTTATATCCTTCCTAACTCACCTCGCTTATCCAAAATTTCAAAAAAAAAATCACTCAAATTTGAAAGGTTTCTTCGCTGACTAGGGGGCCTATGCAATTTAAAAAAATAATTGAATTTCTTTGTTTTGCTAGGATTTATCTTTGTATAATTGAAAGTAAAAAGAAACATAAGAAGATCGAAATATTCATTATGTGTCATATGAAATTTTTCAGCTAACGGAGGAAATAGAGAGAATGATGAAAAATAAGAAGAAATTTTAATCTTATAATTTGTTACACTATATGATTGAATTCTTGAAAATAATTTGAAATGGAATAACAAATTTATGGGATCTTAATTTTATTTATTTATTCCTCAATTAGTGCAACAGATACATTCTATAAGTTTTTAATTTTATTTTTCAGTTTTTTTTCTTATAAGTGCAATAGATTGATAATCAACAATAATGTATTCACATTCTTAATTATGTATCCGAAATGTCTAAAAACATGAAATTTGTGTAATTAGAAAAAGTGTAGGAATAAAAGGTAATTTAGGTTTTACACTATGGTATTTATGTAAGTTATACTTTTGCTTTATAACAAATCATTCCCTCTCTCGCTTATCTCTCCTCCCTCTCTCTTTCCCTCTGCTCTCTCTCACCCTCTCCCCCACTCAAAACACAAGAATGCAACTTCATTAGGGAAAAAACAGAAACTTCCCAACATTCTAACACCAACCTACAGTAAAGATGAAAAAAAGAAAATCAAGCAAGTAGTTGTGTTTTCATACGCATCTAGTTAAAAAGATTAGTGAAGAAGGGAACAAAAATTAAGTTCAACAACTACCTAGACCCTTTTTTGCTCTTTTGCTTTATGGTTATAATGTCAAAAAAATAAAGGTATTAGTGTGGTGACGGGGCATGATATAAGTAAGAAATTTTCATCCTGTTTCAGTGGTCTTCGAAAAATTATATTTTGTAATTTTGTGTCAATTTTATTTGTATTCATACAAATTTAACATTCAGTCATCCTCTTACTCAAATGTATTTGTATCCAATCCCTGAATAATTTTTTCAGTGCCGAAAGACTCTTTAAGTTAATAAATATTAATTTATTGATTAAATAATATCTCTATAAAATAATAATATTTCATGATCCCGCCTGTACTAATTTAGAAAGATTTTACTGTATATTGTTTTATGACAAATCTCTTCCCTCTCTCCCTTGTCTCTCCTCCCTCTTTCTTGCCCTCTGCTTTCTCATACCCTCTCTCATATCTCTCTCCTTGTGTGTCCTCTCTCTCTCTCTCTTGGCCTCTCTCTCTCACCCACTCTCCTATCTCTCTCCCTTTCCCCCACTCAAAATACAAGAATGCAATTTCATTAGAGCAAAAAGTCATACCTCCCAACATTCTAACAACATCCACAGTAAAGATCAAAAAAGAAAAATCAAGAAAGTAGTTTGGTTTTATACACACCTAATTAGAGTCTATATCTAGTGAACAAGGGAATAAAAATGCAATTTAACAACTACCTAGACCCTTTTTACTCTTTTTGCTTTAGGATTTTGGTGTAAGAAACGTAAAGGTATTAGTGTAGTGAGAGAGCATGATATAAGTGCAAATTTTTCACCTTATTTCAATTATATTCGAAAAATTATATTTTGTAATTTTATATTAATTATATTTGTATTCATACGAATACAATACTCAATCATCCTTTTACTCAATATATTTGTTTCCAATCAAAGAAAGAATGAATACAATTGTATTCGTTGTATTTCAAATATAATTGATACAAACTAAATACAGAATACAATGCAAAATTAATATAAAATACAATTTGTTGAATTTTGAATATAATTGATACAAAATAGCTATAGAATACAATACAAAATAAATACAATATACAATCCTCTCTCGATCTTGCTTGTGTCTCTTCCCCCTGTTTTATCTCGCTCGCCTCTCTCCTATAATACGTAGTCATTTTGATATCATTCAGTTTGTATTTGTCTTATTTTTCTCCAAAAAATCAACAAAAAATGCACTCTCTCCTCTCTCTCTGTAGATCACGCTCACCTTCTCTCTCTCCTAACATGTTGCTATATGCATAATAAGCAAACTATAACTATATAGTCTTATTTAAGGCCTAATGTTTGCTATTTTCAGAAGTTTCCCATTTTAAATATACTAATTCGCTTGTCAATCAATAAAATATTGATTGATTTGGTATCATGTGGTGTATTGACTTTTTCATTTCATATTCCATGTTTTCACTTTCATTCACCAATATATTGATCTCCTATTAAGTTGATACTCCATAATTGTAAATCACAATAAGAAATACCTGAAAGCCTAAATTTTGAAGGTGAGAACATCAACGTTCATTTAAAAATATTCACAAGTACATTCACTTTATATTTCATGACTTGTATATTTCAAATATACATTTTTGTAAACAAGAAGTGAAGATTTGTAAATTATGATCTGAACTATTTAGCGAATAGACCATTAAGAAATTCAACTCACAAATATGTATCAAGTCATATAAAGCATCAAAATATTACATGGGACTTTCATATTAATACTAATACATATTGTACTTTACATATCAAGGGTTTAAAATGTAGGTAGATAATTCTTTAATGGTTTAATGGCATATTCAATAAATATTTGAGGAATTCTGCTTCCATTCTAGTAAAATCATTAAGTATAAAATTTTAGTACGTTCACTAATTATTAATCCGATGTGCTAATTTTATAGTCAGTTTATCAGTTATGATTCAATTTTGAACAGGTCAAACCATATGTACGAATTTTTTTAGCTTATAAATGCTTTTGATTTGATCAAATCTTTTATGATTTTATACCTAAAATATAAATTTTATTTATATAAATATACTTTAAATTTATATTTATATATTCTACAAATATCTTGGAGAATATTTTGATCATTGTAATAAAATTATTTTTATTAATATCTTTTTTACCAAATATACTTATTATCTATTGTCAATTCTAATAATTTTATTCAACCACATAATTATGTAGTATTTATTAATAAAATCAAGTTAAACATACATCTAAAAGTGCCTTTTTTGCATTTAATATATATCGGTTATTTTTATGGGTCAATTCAAATGTGTTCTAATTTTTTCAATATATATTCAAACTAAGAAATAATGCCCTTGACTTTTGGTCTAGATTTGATTCAACTATTAAAAAGAAATAAAGTCTGCTAGAAAAGAAAATTGCTTTGGCTTTCACCCCTATTTGAAGATTTAATTTGAGGATGATTTTAGGTATTGTAAAAAATTTGTGAATAAATTTGAATCTTTTTCTTCCAAGTAGACGTGTTCACAATTCAGATAAAATCGATTAATAATAAAAATGAACCAAATCGACAAAAAAACCAATTTGGCCTTGTTTTAGATTTTAAAAAGTTGATACTATTTGATTTGGTTATAGATTTGTTTGAAAAAATTGAAGAAATAATCGAATCGAACTGATAAATTAAATACATATATTTTATTATACATACTTAATATATCATTTTTATAATTAATTTTAAAGATATTACATATGTTTTTGTTGGTGGAAACCTACAAGTGTAACAAAAGTACAAGATCACAATTGAAAATAAAATGAAGAAATAAATTTTTTTAGGCTGAGACATGGATATCTCACTATCTTTAAGTAGATTCAAGCCCACTGAGACAAATGTTTTTCACCGGTCCATCAGTAGTCCTCTTGACTTGTTCTCTCTAGGATACAACAACCTTCACAAAGTATAACTCAACAACTCTGGATAAGAGTTGAGTCCAAAGCTATAAAAATAAGAACACCTCCCTTCAATTAATAAGAACTCTCTTTTTGACTGACTCTTTCACTATATATTTTTTCTTATATGTTGTGTGTATCAAACCAAATGAAGACCACCACTATTTATTCTACAAAAGTTTTCCTAGGAATATATAGGAAGATAATATGATGGTAAATAGTGAAGATAAATAGTTTTAGGAGTTACATATGTTACATACGTTTCAAAAAATAATAGAGGAATACAAGATGAGATAATGAAAGGGTAACTAATGCCATCAATGGCTGATCAACATGCTGCCAAGGTTCCAATGTTCACTGGAATGTTTCTGCCAATATTATATGATCACAAAGTTGATGGCCAAATGCAGAAGTTATTAGGCAACATTAAGATACCAAAATAATAAGAAAACTTAATATAAAAAATAATTTTGAAATTCTCAATAACCAACAACCCCCCACTCATTTTAATACTAAATAAGATAGTATATTAGTTGAGTAAATAGTTAGTATATCAGTTGAGTGAAGACTATCATGCATAATGAATGTGTGCTCTGCATTGAACCTTTACTTAGTGAACAATAACATTTACTCCAGAGTCGTAGTTGTTTAGACTTGAACTATGACTGATTTAGGAAAATACAATGTCAGTGCTTACACATAATAATCATGGTGCTGGCATGAGATTAAAGCCAACACGTTATGGCCATGTTCCATCCCGATTTCATGGGCGCTTTTATAATAAGGCAATTCTCATAGGAAGTGACCTATTTCCACACATCACATAAGTAAAATCTGTCGAGAGTGCTCTTATAAGCTTAACACTCCACCCATACGGGCTACAAATTTTCATTAAGAATTTTATCAACTCAACCTTCACAAATTACATAAAAAAATGCTCTCACATCATAAGGAGGGAATAAAATGATAGTGTATTTTTCACAAGAAGTCATTATATGATTAGTTTTTCCCTTTGAACCTGGTTATAGGATCTCTAGTCCCCAGGTTGGGTTTCCTCATATATGACTCAAAGATTAGTGGACTTCAATCTCATCACCCTCGATGTGCTCCAGCCTTTTCTCTTGTTAAGGCCTTAGTTAGAGGATCTGCAAGATTATCACAAGATTTGACATGATCAACATTAATGGTACCACTTGTCAAAACGATCTTACATTATTGTATTTCCTCATTAAAGGTCTGAATTTACTTTTATATAACGATTTTGAACTCTATCAATTTCAGTATTGCTATCACATTGAATTAAAATAGGAGGAATTGATTTTTCAAAATAAGAAATTTGAAACAATAAATCTCTTAACCAATTCGCTTCCTCACTACATGAAGCTAAAGAAATTAGTTCAGCCTCCATGGTAGAGTTAGCAATTATAGTTTGCTTTTTTGATCTCCAACAAACAACAACACTACAAAAATTAAAAACATAATCAGTGATAGAACACAAATCAACTGATAAAGTGTTTCAATCTGCATCACAAAAGCTTTTAAGTACATCATGAAATTTTTTTGTCGAACAAACAATAAGTTTTTGTTCCAATTAAATATCTCATAACTCTTGTTAAAGCATGCCAATGTTCATTACCTTCTTGCTTGTAAACCTTCCAAGTACCCCTACTACATAAGCAATATCAGTCCTAGTGCAATCAGTCATATATCTCAACCTTCCGATTATACTAGCATATTCCTTTTGTTTTATTACATCATTTTCAGTTTCAATGGGAAATAAGTGAATATTTGAATCAAAAGGAGTAGAAACATGCTTGCAATCATGAAAGTTATATTTTTCAGAATTTTTTCTCAACATAATGTGATTGGTCAAGAAAAATTTGCTCACATGTTTTTGTTATTTTTATTCCAAGAATAAAATTTATCTCACCAAGATCTTTCATATCAAAATGATTTCTAGAATATTTTTAGCCTCATCAATAACATTCATGTTAGATCTAAAAATCAACATATCATCAACATATAGGTAAATAATCACATGTGAATTATTCAAAGACTTATGATATATGCACTAATCCCACTCATTTGTTTTAAAACCATTTTTATAAGCTTTGGGTCGTGGGTCGCCCATGTAGACCGATCCAACCCGACCCAATCTATTTTAATGTCTTATCTAATTAATTAAATAATTAATTAGGATAAATCCTTTAAAGGATAAGACAAAACAGTTACATTGTAACTGTTTAACTCCTCTTTAAAATACTCCTAGTGGGAGCATTTTCTAAGAGACGTGAGACGTGAAACAAGAAACGTGAAATAGAGGGAAAACTTGTGAAACAGAAAATAAAAAAACCAAGCGTTTAGTCAAGAAACAAAAGTATTGAGTTTTTTCTCGGACAAATTCATCAACACACAAAATTAGACTTCTACTTTGTGAACAAGATCTTTGTTTTCTAGTGATAAAAGAAGGACTTCAGCACTAACCTGTCAAAGAAGTAGATTGGGGACTTCTGCTGTAAATTACAAGGTACACATCTCCTTGTTGATTCCTCTTGACATTCCAATATTTTTCAATTATTCAGGAATCAAAATTTTCATATCATTTTTTTAGTGTCTGTTTCAAGCCACATAAGGATTTAGTAAGTTTACATACTTTGCTTTCTTGGCCTGCTTCAACAAAACACTCGGGTTGATCCATCCAAATTTACTCATTTAAGTCTCTATTTAAAAAATAGTTTTTACATCTATTTGATGAAGTTGCAATTAAAAATTTGCAGTTATAGCAATTAAATGTCTCATGGATGTAATTCTTGTTACCAGAGAAAAATTATCAAAAACTTCCACGCCTTCTAGTTATTTAAATTCTTTTGTAACTAGTCTATCCTTATACTTATCAATAGGATCATTCAGTTTTAACTTTTTTCTTAAGACCCATTTGCACCCAATTGTTTTACAACCTGGTGGTAAATCAACTAGTTTCTAAGTTTTATTAGAAATTAGTGATTGCATTTCATCATTTACTGCCTCTTTCCAAAAAATAGAATCATGTGAAGATAATGTTTCTTTCAAAGTTAGAGGGTCATCTTTAATATTAAACACATAAAAATCAGGACCAAAATCTTTTTTCACTCTAGATCTTTTACTTCTTCTTAACTCATAATCATTAACTTCTTTATTTTCAAAGTAGAAGTAGAAGAACTAGGTAGTGACAAAATACTTTGTTCAATCCTTTGACCCCAACTATATTGAAATCAAATGAAAATTTATTTTCATGAAAAATAGCATCACCGAATTCTATTACAATATTATCTTCAAGATTGAAGAATCTATAGGTTGTACTATTTGAATCAAAACTAAGAAAATACAACTAGTAACTTTCTTACCAAACTTTGTAATCTTGGGATCCATTAGCCTCACAAATTCTAGACAACCCCAAACTCTTAGATGCACCAAATTTGTCTTGTAACCTTTCCACAATTCAAAAGGCGTCAATTAAGACTTTTTATGAGGCATACAATTCAACACATAACAAGTAGTTAATATAGCTTCACCTTAAAGGTGCATGTGACTCAAGAAACATGAGATTAGTTAACTTAACCGATGATCTATTTTTTCTTTCCGCTACTCCATTAGATGAATGACAGTAAGGAGGAGTAGTTTCATGAATTATTCTCAATGATCTAACAAAAGAATTAAGTTCATTTGATTGATATTCACGGCCTCTATCACTTCTATTTTTTTTATTTTTTCTTCAAAACTGATTTTCAACCTCGTGGAGATAAGTTTTGAAATTTTCAAAAGCATCACTTTTATTTTCATCAAGTAAACATATGTTAACTTAGAAAAAGCATCAATGAACGTGATAAATATCTATTACCTCCACGTTTTAAAATTTTATCAAGTTCACAAAAATTATTATGAACTTATTCTAATAAATCAATTTTTCTTTCAGCTTATAAATGAGTCCTTTTAGTGATTTTGACTTTACTACAAGCCTCACACTTTTCAATTTTTTTTTAGTTATTGGCATTAATCCTAAACTACTCATGATTCCAAAATATTGATCATTAATATGACACAAATGAGCATGCCAAAATTTAATAGAATAAAGCATCTAAACAGAAGTAGAAAATTTATTAATTTCAACATTCAATTTGAACATCCCGTAACATGCATACCCCTTTCCCAAAAAAATACCATTCTTCACTATAACATATTGATCAGATTCAATTATTTTTTAAAATTTGTTTTATTAAGACGAAAACTAGACATCAAATTTTTCTCATAGAAGGAATATAAAGTACATCTTTCAAAGTTAATAACCTTCCAAAATTAAAATACAATTCAAAATATCCCTTTCCAAGCACTTGAGTAGTGCGAGCATCACCAAGCATGATGGTTTTGGGCTCCTCAAAATGAGTATATTTTTTAGGCAATCTTTGTCATAACAGACACGTCGTTTGCTTTAGAATCAACCCACCATCCATCAATATTCTCAATCATATTTATGTCGATAATCACCGCCACAA
This sequence comes from Solanum lycopersicum, assembly GCF_036512215.1. NCBI lineage: Eukaryota > Viridiplantae > Streptophyta > Magnoliopsida > Solanales > Solanaceae > Solanum > Solanum lycopersicum. Next base: position 26,441,303 of record NC_090808.1, read on the forward strand.
AGGATTCTTCAATAATATTTGCCTGAGGTTTAGGACCATGTTTTCGGAATCTGCAAAATCGAGTAGTATGCCAATTCTTGCCACTAACAAAGCATGAATCCTTTTCTTGATCTTGTTGATTTTATGCTTGGTTATTTTCACCATTATTTTTCTTGAGAGGTCTACCATTATTTTTCTTGATTTTTTTATTCTCAGTCCTCAAAGATGTATTTTACTGAGTTTCAAGAGTTGTATTATTCAAAGTAAATAAATTTACCTTTACTGTGATGTTGTTCTCTTCTATTTGTAAAAGTGTATCATGACCTCTTGCTTCTTCTTCAATCCGAATTTTCATTATTAAGGTTTCAAGAAAGGTTTAATTTTGTTTGTGGCGCATAGATTTTTGAAATTCCTTCCAAGAAGGTAAAAAATTATCTACTATGTCATAAACAATAAGATTATCTCCAATTTTGAACTCTTTGGACCTAAGCTCTCCAACAATCATGATGAAATCTTGAGCTTGGACTACCACTGATTTATTATCCACCATTTGAAAATGAAAAAATCTACTAGCTGCATATTTTTTTGCTTCCGCCTCTTCGGTATCATACATACTCTGTAATGCCTTCCAAAATTACTTTGAACTAGATTAAGTTTTATCATAATAATCATGAGAATTATCAAATAGACAATTAAGAATATAATACCGATACTTATAAGAATCACCATCTTACTTTTCAACTTTCTCTATATGAGAAATAGTTTCATCGTCATTCATACAGGTGATGTCAATTTTATTAGGATTCTTCTTAGTCAATACATAAGAAAATTGAGAAGATTTAAGTAGAAAAATACTTTACCCTTCCATCTCTTCAATGATTACCATTGAACCGAAATGTCTTGTTAAGGTCTCCCATCTTGACATCTGCGATTTTTTCAATTGTAACAATGAATATTCTCCTTCAAATTGTTAGTGAAAACTTACAATTATAACAAAAGTACAAGACTACAATTGAAAATAAATCGAAGAAATAAATCTCTTCAGGCTGAGGCACAAGTATCTCACTCTCTTTAAGCAGATTCAAGCCCATTGTGATAAATGTTTTTCATTGGTCCAGTAGTAGTCCTCTTGACTTGCCCCCTCTAGGATACAAAAACCTTCACAAAGTGTAACTCAACAACTCTAGACAAGAGTTGAGTCCAAATCTCCATAAATAAGAACATCTCCTTTCAACAAATAAGAACTTTATTTTGAATGAATCTTTCAAACTCTATATTTTTTCTTGTGTGTTGTGTGTATAAAACCAAATGAAGACCATCACTATCATTCTATAAGAAGTTTTCCTAGGAATAAATAGGAAGATACTGTGGTGGTAAATAGTGAATATAAATGGACTTAGGAGTTACATACGTTATATAAGTTATAAAGAATAATGAAGGAATAAAGAATGAGATAATGAGAGGGTAACTAATGTCATCAATGGCTGATAAACATGCAGCCAAGGTTCCAACATTCACCGGAACGTTTCTGCCAATGTTATATGACCACTAAGTCAATGGCAAAATGTAGAAGTAATTAGTAAACATTAAGATACCAAAATAATGAGCAAATTGAATATAAAAAATAATATGAAAATACTCAATAACCAACAATTTTCATCAAATTTTACTTATAATTTACTTAACGAAAGAAAAAAAGTTCTCAATGTTAGGAAATTTGTCTTATTGGTCACATGTATTATATATATGAGTGTCCATCACAGTTTTTCATGGGACTGAAAATGTCATCGTCTCCTCCTTCTAAGCCAAAATGGTGAATTGTAGAGTTTTATTCATTGTAAATTCAGTGACTGAAAGTTCTTAATGTCAATCATTTTACAGAAAAGGGTAAAAAATACACTTGAACTAACAGAATTAGCTCAAATATACCCTTGAAGTATATTTTGGCTCAAATATACCCTTACCCTCAAACTATAGGCTCAAAAATACCCTTCTCATTAACAGAATCGGTCAAACGCCACTTAGATGCCATGTGGATGTCACATGGAATTCCACATAAGCCAATAGAGTTACACTCATGCTACGTAGACTAATAAACTTACCCCTAATTTCCCTTAATTTTCTCCATTTTCCGTAGAATTTTAGAAACAATTTAACCGAAGAACATAGAACCCCTTTTCCTCATTTCTCCATTTTCTTAGAACGATTTCACAAAATACATAAGTTCTAAGGGAAAGAGGTTCTATGATCTTCAGTGAAATCGTTTCTAAATTCTAAGGGAAATAGAGAAAATTAGAGGAAATTAGGGGTAAGTTTATTTTCTATGTGGCATGAGCAGAACTCTATTGACTTATGTGGCATGCCATGTGGTATCCACATGACATCCAAGTGGTGTTTAACAGATTCTGTTAATGAGAAGGGTATTTTTGACCCTATAGTATGAGGGAAAGGGTATATTTGATCTGAAATACACTTCAAGGGTATATTTGAGCTATTTTGAATAGTTCAAGGGTATTTTTGACCCTTTTCTGATCATTCTAGCTATTTTTCGTTTTGTATGAATTGTTGTCATTTCTTCACCGTTTGAATGAATTATTTCTTTAAATTTCATGTATGATTAATGAACAAACCAAAATCGATAAATGTTATTATATTTGATTTGATTTTTACAATTTTATAACCGAGTAGGATAATTTGATTTTGGTTTTGACTAATAATTGATCCAAACCGACCCATCAACACCCCTACTTCTAAGAATTTGGCAATTAAAATTAACGTATTTCTTTCTAGTACTTTGTTAATTAAGGAGAAATATGAAAAAAATAATGTAATGGAAAAGATATGAATGAACAAAAGCTATTGTAGAGCAAAATAAACATTTTCAAGCACATAGTAAATGCAAATTTGGACCCTTTTATTTTTTTCATTAAAATATTTAAAAACTAATGAAATGCTTTAACAATACGAAAACATAATTACATAATTTTATTTATTATATTGCGTACTAATAAATGTGATTAGACGAAGCAAGCATGAGGTTGTCAAGCTTAATATCATGACCCACCACTTTTCCATTCAATGAGGCATAAATATTGGGGGGGGGGGGAGGGGACTAGAGTTGTGAAGAGGCTTGCGGAAGACTCTAGAATTCCCTAGATATTTTCTTGCAAGGCTTTAGAATTCTCTAGGCCCGTAGAGAATTCTAGAAGAGAGACCATTGTAAATATGTAGGGACTTGTGTAGTAATTTTTATTTTTACTTTAGATCCTAAAAAGTAGTATAATACAGGGGCTCTCATTTTCAACTCATCTAAACAAGTGCAAAGCATTTTCCCAAGCAATACAAAGCTTTCTATACATGCTCTCTTAGTCTTTCTTACTTCTCTTAGAAATCTATGTTTCAAAAGGCTTACTTGAGCTTACAATATCATGAAAAAATCATGAATCAATCATCAAGTATCACACGGAGCATTAGTGGAAGTCTATGTCCATAGCAAAGAGGTAATAAATTCAGGTTCTTACTAAGGGAATGACTAATGAGGGAGACATCAACACTGATAGCACCACCAACGTCTTACCAGATGGTGGAAAGAAGAATGGAAATGAGAGGAAACACCTTAAGAGACCTTAAGATTAATCAAGATCTATTATTCAACCCTACACTAAGAAAACACTAACATCTCTCTTATTTTCGACCACTGAAGCATGTGACAATGAACACGGTAAAGAGACCATTGATGTCACACCTGAACTAGAGTGGGTCGCAAGGGTTGACATGATGAGGCAATCTGTAGAGATCTTAGGTAAGCGCTTAAACGAGGTTGAGGAAAAGTTAAAGACTCTGGACGATTTCTCCTTTGAGGAGAATGACAACATCCAAAAAGAGTTGGAGGGACGCCAACATGCCAAGTATGAGATGAATGAGGTTATCACTTTCTTGGAGTGTGAGCTCATGTATGCACTAAGCACAATTGAAACCATGAGAGCCGGGGTGAAAGAACTCAGGGAGGGCATGAAAGTTGGAGGACCCTCATCATTCGATTGAGATATGGAGACCAAAGTAGGAGAATTTCTTAGGAATTTAGAGAACTACTTCTTTATCGCATGGATCCACCCAAATTAGAGGAGCTGAAGAAGCATATGAGGGAGTTGCTTGAAGTTGGTCATATTCAATCGTCCAAAGAACGTTTCTAAAGAAGAAAAATAAGGCATTATACCTATTTATTAATTACCAGGCGCTCAACAATGTGACAATTAAGAAGAAGTACCCCTTGGCTCATTGCTGATTTGTTTGATAGGCTTGGACAGGCCAAGTACTTACCAAGTTGGAACTATGAAAAGGCTACTATTAGGTTAGTATAAATGAGGGAGATGAATCGAATACCGTGTGCATGGACATAATATGAAGATTATGAGTGGTTTGTGATGCCATTTGATTTTACCAACACATATCATCCATAGTAACACCTTGGAAAAGCATGTGGATCACTTGAGAATGGTTTTCCAAGTAATATGAGAAAATCAACTATACATCAAGTACAAGAAGTGTGAGTTCAGATAGCATGAGGTACATTTCTTGAGGCATATCATCAGCCAAGGGTAACTACATATGGATGAGGCCAGGATATGTGTTATAAAAGAGTGGGAGGTGCCTACCAAGGTGATCGAGCTGAGATGTTTTCTTAGATTTTCTAATTATTATCGTAGGTTCACTAGTGGCTACTCTAACAAGGCCGCTCCACTTCATATTATGATCAAAACTTCTAACTGTAGCTATTTACACATTCACATAGGGGTACATGGGTAGGGGTCATCGATTCTTAGTAAATCATTAATGGCAGCACCTACACATGATATTAACATAGACATTTACATGCTCATAACGTTAGTAATATAACATTGATTCACAACTACAATAGAAGACTAGGCACAAGTTACACATAAAGTGATCATCTTAACCACTCATTCATATAACAATCAATTTTCCTTTAAGGCCATAGTCAACACATATATAATGACAATAAGGTAAACACCGCCACCATAAGTGGACCATACCACACCATACCATACAAAGCTTTATCAACTACATTAATATAGAAAAGTAGAGGGATGATCCATTCTTACCAATTCATCAATATTTGATAATAATGTATCAGTACTCCTTTATCATCATTTATACATTATATACAAGTAACTATAAGTTCTTAAATCATAAACGAAACCATGTACAATTTATCACAAGAGCATGAGTCAATTAGTGCACTATATCACAAATATGGTAGGAAGTAGAGAGTTATAGATCATCGAGTAACTTCCCTAGTTTTGATCATCAATCATAATGTATCTATAATGTACATATAGGGAATAAGTCAAACATATATAAATCAAATCTAAATCATGCTTCATCTACCCTAGAATTAAGATCACATAATGTTCATTACAACATTCAAATTGTAGGCTATAAGAACCTAGATCAATTCATGCCAAGACTCCTTTTATTTAATCATCAAGAATTCATACCCACAATTCTTTAATATCATCTATTCAAGGAAGTATTTAAGGACAATATAATCTACACGAAATCCTACTACTATTGCTATAACCTCTAGATCACAGCGAACATGCTATTCTAGACATCAACGGAAAGTAGAGGAATCCTAGGCTAATAGACATTGATCCACATGAATTCATTATTTACAATTCATTATATCATTACATCATTGGAAATACCTACTAGAACTATAGCATAATCGAATTCTACAATTTTCATTAAAATGCCAATATTACAGTGAATCATGCAAAACTAGGCTAAGCATGTTCAGATGTTCATACATTGATCCTCATGAATCCTTCAACATAAATTCAACATTAAATTCACATAAATAACAGTATATATAACCATTTCAACGTAATAAAATCATAATGCAATCGATAACAAGTCAAGATCACAAAGCCCATGCACAGACTAAATCAATTTAGGGAAGGAACATGGGTTCATACTGCAATTGGATTAAAATCATGTTTAAACCAATACAGTAACATAAATTCATCAAGATTTAACCATTTAAAACTTTTTATAAAGAACCCATGGCTAGATTGAAGAAGGAGAAGTTTGATCATAAAATCTCTTTTGAAATTTTGAGATTAACTCTCTAGATAAAATGATAACTAGAGATGAAGGATCACTTTACCTTTTTATAGTTGAAAACCCATAAAACTTGGTGATTCTTCCTTGTAAATCCATGCCCCAAGTTGTTCTTGAGCTTCACCAACAATGGTGGTTTCTAGGTAGAATATTTTTGGAGGAAAATGTTCAATTTGTGCGAGTTGGTTTGAGAATGGGTTGATCATGTTTTTGATCACTTAAATACACCCAAAGATCACCAAATAAATCATGTGAGGTCAGGTTAGAACATGGGGTGAATTTCCCATTCACCCCTTAATGAAACATGCGCAAGGCACCAGTTGCAGACCACCATCAACGGCACCTTCGACGGACCGTAGGTCAATCAACGGGCCGTTTGTGGCTTCTGTCAATTGGTCCTTGGTCTGGTCTTTGGTTGAAACTTGACTATTCTATGTTTCCATCGAAAAGACCCCACCAACAGGCCGTTGTTTGACCAACTGACCGTCGTTTGGTCCGTCGATTGACATTGCCAAGGCAGTGTCTCGACCAGCCTTGGGTCCTTCTTGTGGGGACTTTTGAGGGGGCCCTTTAGAAGTTGTACCCGGACCTTTCCAACGTAAATACAACACTTAATAAGTCTTAGACCTTCCACACAAGTTTCAACCAAAACCAGCAGCTGCAACTCTTCCAAACAGGCTAGGCCCCATAAAGACACACTTGAGCGTCTTAAGGGCTATCTCTCGAATGCCTTGGACATTCTTGGTTGTTTGAACTCAAAACTTCTCGAAAATCCATATAAAATATTTAAAAATCATTATAACTCATTTTAGGACTTTATAATATCATTTCATATAATTTTAAGCATACACAGACACATGAGTCACTTAGGTGACTAGTCGTCGAACGTTTTGATCGACCCTTGATGTTTGACTTTCAAATCACCTCAAGCTTTATACACTGCCTATAAACCATATTATAAGACATTTTAGGACATTATAACCTTAATACAAACATGTTAGGATCTAGACACCAACAAATTTTCTTAGAGTTTTCATGTAATATGTGGCATCCCGTGATTTGTTAGAAATTCAATTATCCTAAATAAATTAAATCTCAACCGAAATCCAGATGAACTTATAAATCCTACCCTCCCCATCCCTATTTTCCCTTATGGTTTTACGGGTATAAGAAACATTGATTCAAGATGGAATTTTTCAAAGATGAATTAATATTTGATAACAATATTAAAGAACCTAATATGGATACTTTCTACCTCGCAGTGAAATTCTCAATCATGGGTTCTCCAAGAAGTCTCTTAACTACATATAGTAGCGAAGTTGAGTTGATTGATATGTACATGAATGGGGGTATTGACACTTCAATTCAGAACTATACAATACAATGTGTATGAAATGCAAGGCTCTGATTATTCACCTTTAGGCCGAGCTTTTTATCGTATATACAGGTGAGGAATCGAGAATTATTTCTAAGCTAAGTTACTTTACAAATTTTTATTTTTGGTGGAATGAATGTTAAGTGTGATGATTCTGAAGAAAGCTAAATAACAACGATGAGACGTTTAAAAAAATTAAAACATATCCTGCCATTTCGTTAAAACAATTTTCCTCTTAGACCGATTCTCAAATATCTAACTAGCCATCAGATCAGGGAGCATGTCTTTTAATGAAATGCCTTCTCCAAAAAATTGTGAATTTGGAAAAGCTTAATGTAGCTATGTCCAAGAAGAATAAGAATAATTATCCATCATAGAAGGAAAGAGAAAATGACATGGTTTATGAGGTTCACCTCTTAAGATATGATTTTTTATGTAGGGGCGGATAGGGATTGATAGGTGGGTGAGATTTAATTTAGTAAGGTACTTAAATTTCTAATTAATCACACGGTTATAATGGATCCATTTGTTATAAGGGAATTATAGAGTTGTAAAGATTGACATCAAGGGTATTATAGAGCCAATAATGTCAATGGATGGTATCTTTATATAAATTCTAATAGTTCAAGGATATTTTTGGTCACTCCTATAGAAATAAAGATTTCAAGAAAATAGTCGTATATCATAAAAGAGTTTGACAAAGTAGAAGTCTAACATTAGTTGCAATATGTCATCTACTACATAAAAAGAAATAGTTAGGACATAACCCATGCACCACATAAAAATTCTGAAAATTGAAATGCCATAAGACTATAAAAGTAACTCGGTCCTCGAAACATGAGGACTCACTAATCTTGAAGCGCCAAATGTATCAACTAGTCACGAGTGTGAGAGGTAGGAGCATCAGACCCAATATTAGTGATACAATATAGGCAAAATTATGTATTACAAAATTAAATGTACTAAATATGATAATAATGCATAAGAGTTATGAAATCAAGATAAAAGGACTTTACATGACATACAATGACCAAGATAATCATAAAATAATAGGGTTAGAAAACGTACATCATAATTATTTTCAATGAAAGCTTAGCATCTTAAAGTTACTTGTGGGATACTTTCATAAAGTAACCTTAGCTCATTACTGTGGGAATCCTACCATATAATCGATATAAACCATGTGATCTATTACATGAAATCTAGTGATTTTTCCACACCAAAAAGGGATTTCCTTCCTTGCCTTGGTAAGAATTATGAATTTGAGCTAAAGTGGGTACATTAGGTAATGTCTATCTGAAAAATATCCTTTGGTGGCACATATTTATGGGATAAAGAGATTGTTACTAGAGAGCCATACTTTTCTAGAGAGAGATCCTCCATCTCAATATTCTTTTGTTGTTAAGTACAAGTCATATGGAATATTAATTAATCGTAATCATTTTATCATCAATAGAAGGGAACAATTAAGCAATCAATCTAAGCTAGAGTTAATTCATAATAGCTCCTAAAACATGATTCAACTTAGTTGACAAAACCTTCAAACTTTATGAATCCTTATGTGAGAAAACCTTTCACAACAACAACATTGCTACTTTACTCTCGAAGAATCCTCAAATCATGTACATCAACTTCATTAAAGCATGCATATCTTTATAAATTCATCTTTCATAGTTCACATGCTTTATCGTGAGTTTATAGTCAAAAATCATGTATCATACATGATTTCATATGAACTCAACTGCAAATAATGTAAATACTTTTAATTCATGAATTAGAAGATAAGAAACAAGTAATTCAATCAAAATTGGAAATTATCCAAGAATATTGAATAAAACGCTAACTTTTGAAATGAGATTGTAACTTGTAAAACTTGAAGAAATTAGTAACCCTATAGAGGAAGGAATCCATAGGTAAATACTAACATAGCTTAGAAATCAATGTCCATAATCTATACTGAATTGGAGTTATTGAAAACAAACCCTAGCTTCTTCTTCCTTATATCTTGAGAGGATTTTAGGGTGATATTTGAGGGAAATATAGGAATTACGTGAATGACATGTCTCCCTAAGGACCAACCAATGGTCTTTGAGGAGGATCCTAAACTAAGTCCAAAAATTGCCCAACTTGGTGAACCTCGAAGGTGACCTACGCCACGTAGGGTGGTCCACACTCTGTGGGAAGGCCTCATGGGTCAAAGAAAAGGTTGACATGCTGCAGACCTAGACCATGGAACCACAGGATGGGGGCTTGACTAGACCCACATTCCATGAGTCATGGGCATGGGTCACCCCTGTACTTGCTATCCTAATTTCGTCCTAAGGTAAGCTTTTCCAATTAATTCCTTTTAATTTAGTTTTCATTAGGGATCGTTTAATATGGGTTCTTTTAACCTATATAAATTATATTAATTCATTAAACACCTAATTAAATCATTATATCAGAAGATCCAAAATCAAAACGCAACTACTTTTCTCTCCTCTCCGAGAATCTTCTCTCTAGATCAATTAATGACTAAGAGAAGAAATCAAGATAGGCTTGAACATGGAGGCTTTTTCATATGAACATCATGGAATTATAAGTCTAAGGTATGGAAGTTTTCATCCTTGGGTAGCTACCACTTAAGAAGCCTTCTCAAAAGCTTTTATTCAATTCTAGATTCTCCAATAAAGCTAAGATTTCAACTCAACTCCATGGATTCCTTTCAAAGTTGTTCTAAAAGTTTGAATTATATTTGTTATTGATTATAGTACTGATTTTTATGATTTTAACTTGAATTCCAAAGAATCCATGAGTTTCGCCCAATCCTAGCTTTGACTCTTCTCTACATTATCAATATTGTTAGAAGTTGGTTCAATTGATTGAATGTGACTTGATTACAATGTAATTACATGGTTTAAGCATAATTCTTCATGTATTATTGATTAAACTAATATTTTAGGGTGAAATTTATAGAGCCTAGGGTTAGGTTATGAAAGTGTAAAATTGAGGGTTTAGAAGAGACCTTCTAAGATTGATGAGCTTCTTGGTGAAATGCCTTACATTCGATAACCTAGACATGAATCACTCATGACGAATTTTATAGATTTCTTATGAATGAATATAACTTCTTACTAAATCTTGAAATATTGTATGGCTTGATTATTGTTGAAGCTTGACAATTGATTATGTCCACATTGGTTATGTGTTGAATCATTATATCCCTTTATCTATTGTAGTATTTCTAGAAGTTAGGGGTGATATTAATTCCAAACCTTAAAGGTCAAATTATCAGGGGATGATGTGTTGAGGAGAATAATATATATGAACTATTTATCCACTTGAAAGGTAGATCTGTTTAGTTATTGTATATGAACTATTGATTCACTTGAAAGGTGGAAGTGTTTACTTGTTTTGCATGTCAAATTGTATATAGTATTATTGTGGAAGGACCATACACACATGGACTCCAATATGAGTATATGATCTTATACATGCAATGAATGAACTACTTGAATCATGGTTATACACATGTCTACTATAATGAATGTTAGATGTGTAGACTTACATGGCCTATGGTCGTTGTGTGAAATATAAGTGGATTATGCATGATTGCGGTATTACGTATAGGATTATGAACACTTTAATAGGTTAATATCTATGGTGATATTGTTGTTGTTGTGTCATTGCAATGACAATCACACACACTCAATGCATAAACATGATTACAATGTAACTATGGTGTCAATTGAAAGTATAGTTCTCATATGAGTCTTTACACATTATTATGCATGAAATGTACATGACTATGAAGATCCTATTGTGTGTTGATTGAAATTACATTATCATGAGAACACATGATATTGGTGTTAAAGTTATTCTCACATACTAATGATGATTATAAGGTTGATAGTTAGTTCTCACCTTAATGAATCTTTGAGCTATATTATGAGTTGTATTGAATGAAGGGAAAAAGTGTTCCTTCACACATGTAAATTAAATTCAAGACTAATTATGTGTAATTTGGGGAATAATTCTTAGCACTGAGTGGAAATGACAAATGAGGTAGAGGCCTTCCCATCAATACAATAGGCCGGCCTTCTACATATGCTCTCATGAGATATAAAGTCTCCCATTAATACAATAGGCTGGGTTTCTAGAAGCAATATCCCTATCCTATAACTGTGTGAGTGGATCCACCTAAAATCTAATATGTTAGTTCTATCTTAGGAAAGTAGGACACCTTATTTATGTGTCGGGTTATACGATACCGAATTCCATGTATCTCTCATGGTCTATGTCTGTTAAGGCTATATTCTCTCTAATGAACAAGAATTATGAACACAAAAGTGAGAAACGTGCTATGGTTCCTCAAAAGGATCTTCTTAGTATGAATGGTAGTATGGGATTCCATTCATAAATGGAACAAATGGGCCTTGAGGGTATCCATGGTTTCAAAGAAAAATGTCCCTTTTATGCATATTTTGAGGATTTTATGCATGGCTTTAATATTTAGTACATTATTTGTTCTAACCCATATTTATACATTTTCTATAAAGCATAGTCTTTGAAGAAATTAGATTCCATCCTCATGGATAGGACTCTAGTAGATAAAAAAAGAAGAATAATGGGGAGTCCTCATAGTATTAGGGGGCTTGAACATATGTCCTTTATGTCTTTCTTTTATGATTTAGACTTTCGTAAGGGCTAGGTCCCTAAGATTGTATTAAAAATAGTTTCTAATTCAAAAGTTCAAGATGGTTTGAGACATAGTGTTACTGATTCTCTTCACTTTATAAATATTTTGATTATGAGAAAAGTTTTAATTCTGCACTATATTCCTATGCACTTATATTTAAGATATGCTATGAGGCCCATGTCACCATGTTACGTCAAGATGGTACCCCTAGGTTGTGACACCCTAAGTCCCATGTCACCATGGACGGTTGGGAAATTTCCCTAAACGGCTTGTGAAGACTTATACTATTTGTTTAGGGAGCCGTCCATGTGAGAGTAAATCCTTGCAACCCCAAACGACCAATCCACTTTCCTCAAAATGCGAATGGTACCCTAAACTGACCATTTAGGTTCTCGTGAAGGCTTCATGGAATGATTTACGCTTGTAGAATTGCTTGGTAACTCACCTATGCTAATTCATTAGGCAAATAAAGCTAAGTAACTTTACCAATACACATCAAAACTTGATATGGGCCTACCTATCAGGACTAAGCTTTCCCTTCTTTTTAAACCTAGTTACACCCTCTATAGGCAAAATTCTAAATTAAACCCAATGATCAAAATCGAACTCAAGATTTCTTCTTTTAACATAGACAAGAAACTTTTATCGACTTTGAGTTTGATAAGATAAACTTTATCCATAGCCTCATGTACCAACTCGGGTCCAATCAAGCCAACCTATAGGATATCTACATATCCTAGCATAAAGAGACTCAAGGGAGCCATTCCAAAACTTGAATGATAGATTTGAACATATACTGCCAATATAGGGATCTAGCAGGGTTCGATTCCCTATATATGCTAGTATGTTTTGGTTCACTTTGGCCGGTGATTCCGCCTCTTTTTCCTGTGGGGATTACACACTGGATTTCATGGTGCTCACACGATCTATGTCGGTTATAGTTAAGGTTCCTAAAGAATGAATGAGGCCAACCTCAAATGATGCACATAATCAAATGAATGATACAAAAGTTGTAAGGATAGGATAATCAATAGGTGAGCTAGACTTAAGTAATGACACTAGGTTATTCTTGGTCATTGCACAGAAAACCCGATGAGAGTCTTAAACTACATCCTAGGTATGAGTAGTGATTACACTAGTATATGAAATAATGAAAAATAAAGTACGTATGAATGAATGAAGCAAACTCTGTGTTTGCTAAAGAAGGCTCCCTAGTTGAGGTCCCATATGTTGAGACCTCATTTTGGGAAGTCTTAATGTCAAGTCCATTATTTCAAAGTCTGATGGAATTTGAAAGAATGATATGAAATACGTGATATGATATGTGAAATATGTTATGTTGTTTGCAAAATGATAAATTTGATGATGCGTGTTACACTCATGATATGACTTTCCTAGTCCAAATTTGGTAGATCCATTGACTTTTCTAATCCAAATTTGGCAAGTCCACTGACTTGAATTTCCATAAATCATGTTGTTAGGAAAGTGATATTCTTACTCATGCACGACCGTGGTGTGTGCTTGCATATACCCATACTTAGTAAAAGTATGTACTAATTCCATACAATTATCTATTTTTAGGTGCTGGCACACCTGGAGGTTATATCGTATAGTTAATGTTACAGCTATTCAGGCGTAGAGCTTTCATCCAGACTTAGTAAGCCCTCATGCTTTCGAGGCTATCTAGTATTATTATCTAACTTAGATGTAGGCCTTATCTAGCGGATCATGTTCCATTAGTGTTTCATTTCCCACTTCATTTCAGATTTTGTATTGGTGCCGTTTGGGCAAGTACACATTTAATGCAGCTATGAACTATTTCTTTCATTTGATGATCTTAATGTTATATGGTTGATTGTGAACATTTATGATCTTAAGTAGAATATTTTATACGAATATTAAATAACAAAAAGTTCAATTTTTTCGCAAAAATTAACCTAGATGAAGTAAAGATGACATATGTAGGCTTGTCTGCGACCTCTGAGAGGTCAACGATGCCGGTCTCATATGGGGTCTAGATTCCGGTCGTGAAAAAGTTTGTATAAGAGCCCTAGTTGAAATTCCGAGGATGATAAGTTCACATCAACCACATTGAGTTGTTTCTAAGTCATGGTAGTGAAGTGCACCATTATCCTAAATTAGAGACTACATGATGCGTAGGAAATTTCCTTTCTTCTGATCTTATTGTTCCTTCTGTAATGTCTGATTCTTGGTGTTAAGAGCGTATCTAACATCAACTCTTGAGATTCAAAAATATGAATACGAGGAAAAACGTAGGCGGAGAGATTGGAGGAGTAGCTGATGGGGTAAATCAAGTTCCTCCCTTGGCCCCAGCTGCTGAAATAGAGATGCTTGTTAACCCAGTTTGTTTGACAGATGGAGAAGTAAGGACATCCCTAGTACAGATGGACCAAGCCATCACCTTACAAGATCAAGTATGATTGCCCAGACAGAGCAACAAGGTGTTCCTAGGAAGAACCCACCTGCAAGCACAATGGCTAGTAGGTTAAGGGACTTCACGAGGATGAATCCTCCCGTTAACACTGGATCTAAGATTGCTAAGAATCTCGAGGACGAGTGTAGGGCAGCTATGCTGCATGCTAGCATGGGCCATTCCAAGATTATGGTCCATGTCCAACAAGTCGAGGAAAGCAGGAAGAGGAAACATACTAGGGCAGGGGGCAGGGAACTGGTGAAGGCAAGTTGAGAAGAATTTTTCAAGTAAGAGTAATATTGAAATAAGGGATAATCCTATGTTTAAGAAGGGAATATCCCACCAAGGGGAGTCAAGTTCATCCAAGGGTCGCTATGATAGGGACTCCGAGCCCAGAGTTAAGAGAAACATTGAAGTAGATACACCTAAGGAGGGGACACCTTGTAGGAAGTGTGGAAAACATCATGGAGGAGTCTTATGAGGGGCTCTAACGCTTGTTACAGTTGTAGCGAACCGGGTCACATGATGAAGGATTGTCCGTATACGAGAGGTCGAGAAAAAGGGAAAGAGAAAGTTCAGCCGAATGGTCCAAGTGAAGAGGTTCTAGGAGGCAACGATTCTTCACACTCAAGTCTAGGGGTGAAGGGTAAGACACCTTTGGTGATTTCTCGGGTGCGTAGCCTAAATTATTTTTTCATGTGTATGTTTTATCCACTAGTATGAAGTTAATATTTTGGAGTCATCATGTTGGTTGCTGGCTTATGTGACTTACGGTGGTTTTTATATGTTCTATGCTATGATGAGACTAGTTTAGGAAGGAGTTCCTTAGTCTATTAATACGAAGCTGCTAGTAGGTTTCAAGGATTTTCACCAACTTACTAATATGTAAATCAGATATTCGCCAATAAAAAGCATTGAATAGCTTAGGTATGGATTTTCTCCATAAGTGTTATTCTATAATAGACTATCAGACCAGGGTAGTGAGGTTTCAGTTGCCAAATGAGATAGGGTATAAATGGGCAGGGCGTGGACCAATTCAAAAAAGCCATATACTTTCAAATGTTAAGGCAAACAAGATGTTATCTAAGTGGTTCGATATATTCCTCCTAAGGCTATTTTTGTTTAATAAACTCTATGTTTTAGTGCAATAGTCGACTTGGTGTTGTAAGTCCAAAGCTCGTATGTGTAATAATTGCACTATGTGAGTTTAAATGAATTCATGTTTGCATATCATGTTGCTGTTTCTGTATAGTGTGGGCATGATGTTTTTTGTGTTGCATGATTTGTGAGGTGCATCAAATTAAGTGCGATTGAGAAGGAAGTTCCTCATATCAAATATGAAGCTCCAGATAAGCTTGAGTAATATGCATTATCCAGAGTAAGTGTGAAACATAAATTCACAAAGAGTAAAGTCTCAAGTATGTTAAGATATTTTCAAAAAATCACCCTCTTTAATTTAAAATGATGTGGAATGTCATTCGGGGACGAATGTTCCTATGGGGGAGGGGGGGGGATAATCTAACAACCCTAAAAATGAATATGCTAAGTAATGCTTAATGTGTCTAGAAGTACTACGATTAGACCGGGTTCACACAGATTGATACGCCTAGAACCAGACCTCTAAACCCTTGCAACAGCCAATGGGAGTTAGTTGAGCTAGGAAAGGTTGGGTCTAGCCATGTAGGGATCCCGAATATGAAGATATAGTCGGATGAGTCTTTACCGGACTTAAAAAGGGGAAATCTTAACTTTGGAGGGTCTAGGGGTAAAATGGTCTTTTTCCAGTCCAAGGGTAGTACCGTAATTACCTAAATATGTAATTAATTAATTAATTAATAAAGTGGAGGGGAATTTTGGGTAGAGAGGGCCGAAATTGCCCATTAAGCAAAATCTTGCTCCACCCGGTTTCGAACCTAGGTGGGAGCAATGATTTAATTTGTTTTAATTAATTTGGTAGATAAATTTAATAAATTAATAATTAATGGCTGATTTTAATAAAATATGAAAATCATATTTTTATTTATTGATTATTAATTAGTAATTAATATGACTAAGTCTTGCCAACAAGTCCTAGTTCTGAGGGGACACTACCTCACACTTCTCTCTTTCACGCTTATCCATCTACCTCTCACATCTATTTTCACGTTTTGTCTGTTAACAAAGCAACAACAAAAATCAGAAATAACAACAAAAGTTCTTCACACTTGAAGAACTTACTGAAATACAAACGACAAAAACAATCTATCAAAGTAAAGCTAAACGTGACATTCTCGACGGGCAAGGTAGGAGTTTCTGTGTTGGACGTTGGGTTAATGGTGATTATGGGCAGAAACTTTGAGTGTTGAACAACACCAAGAAGAGGTATTGGTTTTCTCTCTTGGAATCATTCCCTTAAGCAAAATTTCATTCTACAAAATTTAACGTATGAAACTGGCTATCCCCTTTATTGTCGAATTCCTTGTCCCTAGTGTCCTTCCGATTTCAATCTAAATTAGGTTAGAAATCATGTTTTTGGAATGGTTGCTGGTAACTAAGTGTGAAATATGATGTTCTTTGTGATTTTGTGTTTGGAAATAGCAAGCATGTTCAATGATGTCAACCAAAAAAGATGTGGTGCTATGTGTAAAATGTTTGTTGTTGTTCCCCGTTTTGAAGACTTAAAAAGGCTTGTTTAATGATTGGAATTAAGGTACATAAGATGTCTAATTTTTGATGTTTAAATGAAATGTAAGGTGGCTTATCTTAAGTGGAAAAATCTAAGCTAAAAAAACAATGAATCTACACTTAAAAATGCATTAAAAAATTTGTGAAGATACCACAAAACGAATGTATGAATGTTTTTAAATCAAGGCTAGAAAATTTAGTCAAATTTGCAGAACTTGGTGATGGAGTTTCGGCAAGAACACTTGAGGTTTGAGAAGTTTAAAATAAATTTAAAACATGTGAGGTCAGTGGGGATTGAACCCAAGACCTCACTATATGAAAGCGGGAAAAAAAAGAGAGGTATGGGATTCAAACCCACAACCTCTCGGCCAAACAAGAGAGTGAAGAGAAATTTTAAAATAATAAAAATAATGAGAGGACTGGGATTCAAACCCACCACCTCTTAGCAGATTGAGAATGTAAGGAGAAAATGTAAATTAAAACAAGGTGAGGCTGTGGGGATTCGAACCCACAACCTCTTGAATGGATGAGAGAGTTAGGAGAAAAATAAAGGAGAAAATAAAATGTGGAGAGTGGGGATTGAACCCACAAGCTGTTGAATGGATGAGAGAGTTAGGAGAAAAATAAAGGACAAAATAAATGTGGAGAGTAGGGATTGAACCCACAACCTCTTGGACAAGTGAGAAAGTTAAGACATAAATTAAAATAAAAATAATGAGCTTGTGGGGGATTGAACCCACAACCTCCTTGACTTAAATGAAAAACGAGAGGAGAAAAAGATAGGAAACATTATGGGGTTGATGAGGATCGAACTAGGGTCCCCTAAATCTGAAAAAAATGTCATTATCAAGTTTAAAATAAGATGAAGTGTTGTCCAAGGGATTCGAAATCGGGTTTCCTTGCCTAATTTCATATTGACACATAAGTCATACGTAAGTAAATATTTAATGAATGCTGCCTCTAAAGATTGAAATCAATATCTTCACATATCTACAAGATGCATAAGTCTCGTTCCATATAATCTTGGTAAACATGAATCACTTAGACAAATTATGAATGAAGCCTCATGGCTTGTATGTGTGGACTCATAAGTCTAGCAGACATTTAAAAGTATGCGAACCTAAGATGTATGTGATGAAATGATGTAACCCTAGAAGGGTTAAGTAAGATGTGAAACACACTAAATGGCCAAGTGCATTGACATATGATGAAATGAACATTCACGTAAAGGGGTGAGTAATTATGAAAAATAAAATGTGCTAAAGTTAATGAATGAGGTGACAATATGATAAGAGGATAATGTGAAAGATGAGAGCATTCACAAATGAGCATGAGTAAATGTTACCAAAACGTACTTACCTATGAGAGTGTAAAGTTAATGAAGAGACCAGTCTCTATGAACATTCTCATGAAAGTATTTGAGTGCATATTTAATTCTAATGATGAGATGATAAATTATCTAATGATCTATGATGTTCTCATACTAGAATCCAGCTTCCACGATGTATGAGTTGAATGTAATGGAACTTTATACTAAGCACCCATAGGTTAGCTATGAGCGGTGAGGCCTTCCTTCGGGAAGGGCGGAAGTTCATGTAACTCTCCTGAAATGAGACTGTCCGGCATGCCGGGTATGGGTCTCCTTATATATCCTAGTCTTTGAACCTATACTGCCAATATAAGGATCTAGCAGGGTTCGATTCCCTATATACGCTAGCATGTATTGGTTCACTTGGCCGGTGATTCCACCTCTTTTTAGTGCGGGGATTACACACTGGATTTCATAATGCTCACATGATCTATTTCGGTTAAGATTAAAGTTCCTAAAGAATGAATAAGGCCAGCCTCAAATGATGCACATAATGAAATGAACGATACCAAAGGTGTGAGGATAGGATAATTAAGAGGTGAGCTAGACTTAAGTAATGAGGCTAGGTTATTTTTGGTCATTGCATGGAAAACCCGATGATAGTCTCAAACTACATTTCTAGGTATGACAGGTGATTACACTAGTATATTAAAGAATGAAAAATGAAGTATGTATGAATGAATGAAGCAGACTCTGTTTGCTTAAGAAGGCTCACTAATTGAGGTCCATATTTTGAGCCCTCATTTTGGGAAGTCCTAATGTCAAGTTCATGATTCCAAGGTCTCATGGCATATGAAGAATGATATAAACTACGTGATATGATATGTGAAATATTTTTTATGATCTTTGCAAAATGATAAATTTGTTGATGCATGTTACACTCATGGCATGACTTTCCTAATCCAAATTTGTTAGGTCCGTTGACTTTCCTAATCCAAATTTGCCAAGTCCACTAACTTGACTTTCCATAAATCATGTTGTTAGGAAAGAGCCATTCTTACTTATGCATGTCCTTGGTGTGTGCTTGCATATACCCATACTTAGTACAAGTGTGTACTTATTCCATACAATTATCTATTTTTTGGTGTAGGAAGAGGTGGACGTTCTATCATATGGTACAACGTTACAACTATCCGGACGTGGAGCTTTCATTCGGACTTGGTAGACCCTCATGTTTTCGAGGCTTTCTACTGTTATTATCTAACTTAGATATAGGCCTTAGCTAGTGGAGCATGTTCCACTAGTGTTTCATTTCCCACTTCATTTTAGATTTTGTATTGGTGCCGTTTTGGCAAGTACACATTTAATGCAACTATGAACTATTTCGTTCATTTGATGATCTTCATGATAGATGGTTGATTGTGAACATTTATGAGTTTAAGTAGAATGTTTTATACGAATGTTAAATAACAAAAAGTTCATACTTAGTACAAGTGACGTACTAACCCCATGCTTATCCCTTTTCCCAAATATTTTAGGTTCCGATCGTTGAAGGCTCTTTGAGACGATCTTGAAGAAGACTTGGAATTTCTCTAACATCCAAGTGGGTAGGTCCTCACTTTCCAAGGGTGATGGCAATATCTAGCTTATGAAGTTGTTTAGTTGTAAATATTATTATGTTCCTTCTATTTTCATTTGAGTATGATTTGTATAAGCCCATATATGCCTTCTTTACATTGATGTAGGGCTACTCCCAAATAGTTATGATCATTTTAGATGGTTATGAAATGAGACAACTTTTGAGACTATGTTCTATCTTCTATATATATGTATATGCAATAAAAGTAGAAAACTATGTAATATTTTTTATACAAGGGTCTACGAATACTTGATACGATTATATATTATGTGTACGTAGAGGTGTATGTAAACCGCGATGTAGATTAGTAAAATTTTTAAATTTTTCTGTATTTTTGACCTTTAATGTAAGACTTAAAGGCTAGTCTTAGTCCTTAAAGAGGACGATGATGCCGGTTACGTCTAGGGGGTAAACTCGGATGTGACATCATTAAGCATACCACTCGTGATACAATTTTGCAATTACTTTGTTTAGCTTAATAATCATATATCTTGTTATTTGTATATCCTCAAATATTCTGTAATCAACTGATTTTTTCTAAATATTGTAATGTTTGAACTGAAGACACATATAGTTATGTGAAACATATGACTTCCTTGACCTAAAAGAGTACTATAACTATATGTTTAGGAATCAAACATGAGAGGGTTTATAAATTAGGAGAACTTTCTTCCAAGTATCATATAATCTATGATGACATTCATTAGAAGAACATGTGACTTCAGGTTGTGCCTTAATTGTAAATCATGTTTTAGCTTTACATAATTACATCGGGACTTACTATCTCACATCGTGTCGTCAAACTTCTTTGCTAATAAGCTTATCCATAACATCATATATTATTACAAGTGGGAAGCTCCAGACACTAATGTTAGATTACCATTTTATCCCTATTCTATAGTAAAATTAAAATATAATTCAAATATCTAACTAAAAATTAAAAAAGGCGAATGACCTAAGATACCCCTTTACTTGGATCCATTTGAAGGTGGTATCCTCCTACTTATCAATTTTTCAACTGAACTCCTAAACTCATCTTTAAACGTCTTTGACCATTGATTGGACTTATGTGGCATTGATAGTGTTGAGTTGGGAATTTACGTGAATACACACATTTGACAACTAGTAAATAAGGTATTTTACATTAAAATATTTTTATATAATTATAATAATTATCAATTTATATTAATAATTAATATCTATCTTCCTCAACCATCCATTTCCCGCCCCACCCCACCCCTCTCCCCTTTGTCCCCAAATCCCCTTCTCTCTTCTTTTTGTTGGTATTTTATCCACCACACCTATTGTAAGGGCTATAAAAATGAATTAAGGTGCTTAGATCTTCACATGTTCCTAAAAAGGTTAATTTTATGTTAAATATTTTTTTTGCAATATGCATACTTTATTTGAAGTGATTTGGAGGTCAAATGTCCAAGAACGTCTGATGACATTCTTGGGCTAGCCTTAAGACGTGCTAGTGTGTTCTAATGTGCCTTTGTATGTTTTACAAGTTGTTTGATGCCCAAATTTATATGGAATGTCCTTAAAATGTATATGATCATATTTACATCAAAACATTCGGTCATGTCTCCCCAAGGAAAACCTAAGGGGTCCTTGAAAAGGACCCAAAGACTGGCTAGAAACTGCCTTGGCAATGTGCAATCGACGATATTGCACCTGTGCCTCGTGCCTTGATCGACGCCCCGTCGATGATTGGGGGACATAGCTCAACACTTCCCCATGTGATTTTAAGCCCAAAAAATGCAGTCTCTGTCACCAATGACGGATGCACAAAACGAAACCTTCATTCTATCGACGGTCCAATCGATGCACTCATCGATTGGTGACCTGCAACTGCTGCCTGCACGCGGTTAGGTGAAGGGCTGAACAGGAAATTCACCCCACGTCCTAAATAGACCCTATAAAGTTATATTTTTTTTTATCTATTTTAAGGTATATTAAGGTGGTTAAAAGATCAAAACCCAATTGCCAATTCATTCTTCAAACTTCACCTTTTCCTCACAAAACAAAACCTCTCTAGAAACTTCTATTGGAAATGAAGCTCAAGAGCATCCATGGTGATGTATTCTCAAGATTTTCTCTTCATGTTTTTGTGGTATTTGAATATAACGAGTTATGGTGATCCTTTATCCTTAGTTATCCATTTATCTAAGGAGTTCCTTCAAAGATTTTCAAAGCGAATTCATGATCAATTGTATATATTCCAATCTAACCATATGTACTTTATAAAATTGATTTCAAAAGAATGTTTATGATAAATTTATTATTAGCTACTATTTTTAAAGTAAATTTAAATCCAATTCCATAATGAACCCATGATTTTCCCAATTTCTCAATATAACCTATATTGTGGGCATTGTGATCTTGATGATAGGTTGATTGTAGTATGATTCGACTATGTTAAATTTATCATATCTAATGTCTTATATGTGAATTCATGGTGAATTATAGGTAATCGATCAATGATGATCAAAGTTTTGAGATTGGGTAAGTTTGCCCTATATTCGTCTACTTTCTATAGAATTGATGATATAGTGTACATTGTGTGGTATTGTCCACTTATGGCGGCAGTGTTTATTTTATTGTCAATCTCTATATGTGTTGATCATGGTCTTGAAGGCAATTTAAGTATTGTGAAGTGTGGTTATGATGATCAGTAAATGTGAAGCATATGCCTAGTCTTTCAATCTAGAATCGTGTGTTAAGTGTTGATGATGTCTTCTATGTTTGAATGAAGTTTTTAGGGTTAGGTTTGGTATATGTTCTTCCTTTGATGAAGTGATAACGATGAATGACCCCTAACTATGTACCCATATATGAATGTGTGATCTTAGATAATCTTAGGAGTCTTGAATACAATGTTGAAGTTATCTTACCTCCTATGCTATAATATGGTGTGTGGTCATGTATGGATGTAGATTGTTGTCCTAAGAGGGTGGATGACTCATTGTTATGTTGATAGCCGTTATGTTATCTTTTTAACAAATGTACACACACACCTCATGCATGCTTATCAGTAGTATAGGTTCATGTCTCTAATGAAAGGATAATTCTCATATGCACTAATGTCTACTTCTATGCATGTAAAGTATGAGTCCATGAGTATGATATGTATATTAACTTGGATGATTTGATAGGTGTACTACTGTAGGCAATGATATGTGACTTTGACTATACACTGCAAATGTGTATTTTGATAGGATAGTTCCTAGGGTGATTACTTTATGTTCATGAATATGAATGCATGATTAAGCATGAACATGAAAGTATATGATATGATGAAGTATGCATAGATGTAGTGTCTAAATGTGTTTATGTGAAAGGTCTTCTCATGTAAGTACACATACACACACATGAATGGATATAATGAAGAATGTATGATGATCTAGTAAAGGGGGAGTCTCTTGGAAAGTATTATCAATTAAACTTTAAACCAGGTTATGCTTGAGTATGCTACGTCCACGTGAAAGGTTTTCTCACATGAATTAGGTTTATGAAAGGACACTCTCATCTATAACATATGAGCTAAGCATATGAGGTGTTAGACCTCCTAAAGCCATTTTATGAAGTAATGTTAATAAGGACGTTTCAATAAAAAAAGGGAAGTTAGCTTAGCACCGAATGAAATTGATGATGAGGGGTTCCCTTTCCCAATGTTGGAAAGCTTGTTCACCATAGTTCTCATGAGGTGGATAACTATAATGTCCATTAAGAATAAATAGGATTTCCATATATACCTCAAAGTTTCTATAACTATGTTGCCCCATAGTATCTAGCAAGTGATATCACCTAATATGCTAGCATGATACTAATGTCTTACCTTGGCAAGTAAGATACCCTCTTTTGGTGTGAGGGAATGATACCAAATTCCGTGTTTCGCCTACATGGTCTTATGTTAAAGCTAGGATTTACCTAAAGTAAAACAGACAATGGAAGTAAAGTAATGAATCCTAACTAGGATAACCTAAGGGAAGTTTCTTAGTGTAGGTGAGGGTATGATACTTTACCTATGAATTGCATGATTATCTCTTGAAGAGAGTTCAAGGAAGGTGTTCTACATGTATATGTACATATACATGTTTCTTATATATGGCATTATGGTATTGACTTAATTGTATGATAATATGCATGTTATGAGTCTTATAATGTCTATATGATGAAGTCTTTCCTTATATGCATAAGTTGTTCTTATTGACTATATGATGACAGTCTTACTTAGCATGTTTGAAGATGTCTATACTTGTCTTATTGATGTATGAAGCAAATTGGATGCTTTTGTTCTCTTTGTGCGTTTAATTACTATGTGTGAGGTTATGGGACTTCACATCTACATTGCACTAGTAGTATTATATCGGAATTATGAGTAAGGTCTTGTGATGTCTATATGACATGAAGTCCTAGTATGGTATGGTTGACTACTGCCTCTTATGATGTTATTGGTAGTGTTGACTTGCGTGTGGTATTTAATTGAGTCTTATATGAGGTTCATGTATTCTATTGAGTTACATGTGAAGCTTGTATTGTTATGATATGCTATGCCTCTATGTGTATTTATATGCATATGTGTTTGGTGTTGATGAATGTTATGTAAATATTCACCTTGGTGTCCTTTTGGTGATGCTTGAGTGTGGATAGTGGAATGGGACACTATTCATGCATTGTAACAAGAGTTACTAGAGGGTTACTTGGGGGTTAAAGACTTAAGGTAAAAGGAAATATAATGTAATGAAATGCTAAATGAGCCTTAAATGAACTATGTGGCTTTATGCGATTTTATGAATAGTGTCCATGACTATGTGAAGTATATGAGTTGTGTTATGCGTAATGTATCAAAGTTTTAAGAAGTTTCTCTAAAAGGTATGATGCATGGTTTTCTAACAAAATGTCCTCTTTAAATGCATGTTTTTTGCATCCTTGCCATACTTAGTGCTTTCTTGTACTAACGCTTATTCACCATTTTACACAAAGTGTAGGTTATGGGTGTCTTTCCAAAGTTCAAAAAAAGGGATCCTTATGTTTCAAGTATTTCCTATAGTATGTTTTATTCAAAGTATATGTAATACCTTAGTAATATGTTATGTTGATAAGGGCCGTGTCCCTATTTATGAAATGATGATTATAGCATATGATGTGCTATGGAAGTTTTAATTTTCCACTACATTTACTATAACATTTCAATGATGATAACATGGGCTTGTATAAGACCTCCGAGAGGTCAAGTACGCCATATTACTTCTAAGGGGACTCCCTGATTGTTACAAGCACTCTCTTTTTCTTCCTTCTCTCCTCAATCCACTTTGTTCTCAACCCACACTTCTTTTTCAGTACAAATCAGCCACCTATGCTAGCCACCTAGTCTAAAAGTCTTTTAGATTTTATCTTTTTAGTTTAAAGTATTGAGATTATAATTTTTTTGTTTTTTTAGGCTACAAGAAAGAGGTCTAAGTATGGATTAACACAAAAAATAATGGTGGATATTGAAAAATTAGAACTCTTAACATGAAGGATAATGGTTGATATTGAAAATTAGAACTCAACTGATAACTTATAGAGATCTTGAAAAATAACAAATGAGATGTGATTTTGTAAAATTGATTCAAAATTGTGATTTGGATTAGATAGATGTATGATGGTGAACTTGTATTTGAATTTTCAAGTCAAACGGGGAAAAATCTCATCTATTTGAGATGAATTTAATGTTCAATTTAGAATAAATATGAAGAACATTCTTATTTGGACTTTTTTTTTTAAAAAATGCTTATATAAAATTTTGAGAATTACAAAAGTTGCTCAATTGATTCCGTTTAATGTTTAACATGTAATTTCTTACATGTCATTAAAAATGTAATGAGATTTGTAACATTTTGGAAAATCATATGTCTAATGAAGAGCCAGTATGCCCTTAGGAATGCGTATTGGGGGTACATAGACGTTCCAATGCCCAATATTGAAAAATATTGGGGATGGTATATAAAATAGCTAAGGGGTGTGAGCCAATTTCTATATTTACCCAAGTACGCTTAACATGATCCAAGATTGTTTAGAATTGTACATGCAATGAAGACCCTATGCTAAAACTATAAATTGTTTTGATTCACAACCCAATTCATTAGGTACTAGGCATCCAAGTGTCAAGCCTAGCACCATACCACATAACCATTTAAAATGATCATGTAGATTATGCAATGCCCAAGAACATAGTGAGGATTCTTGGGACAATTAGTAAACATTCCCAAAATGAACCATAAATAATATTTTAGTTAGGAAAGTGCAACCAACCCATGTGCATCCACATGTGCAAGACATGTGAAGAAGCTGCCAAAGGAGGGGACCATCTTAACCGAATTTGGTTAGGGTAGTTAGGGGAAAAAACGTGCACAAGGGACAACTCCATGTGGGGCCTAACCTCCCTAACAATTATAGACTCTAACCTACTGCCCTAAATTACTGAATAACCTAGTACTAACAGAATTTGACCCATTAGTGCACCCAACAACCTAGGACCAAAACCGGGTTGACACTAACCTAGTACTAGTTAAAGAGACAACCTAGTACCTAACCTAGGATAGTCCAAAAGGTTAGTTATGGTCCTAACAACTTAGGAGTACTTTAGTAATTCCCATAGGTTACCTAATTAATTAATTTAGCAAAATAATTAATTAATTTAAAAGGGCTAAAACCGAAAATAAAAGGAAATTTTCAGATTTCGGTTAAGACAAGAAAGGGACAACGTAGTACCTAACCTAGGATGGTCAAAGAGTTAGTTAATATCCTAAAGAATTAAGGGTACTTTTTTTAATTAACCTAGGATACTTAATTAATTAATTTAACAAATTAATTAATTAATTTAAAGGGGACAAACCAAAATCATAAAGCAATATCCAGATTTTGGTTAAAACAAGATAAAGACAACCTAGTACCTAACTTAGGATGGTTCAAAGGATTAGTTATGGTTATAACTACTTAAGGGTACTTTAGTAATTACCAAAGTTCACTTAATTAATTAAATTATCCATTTAATTAATTAAATTAAAGGTGTCAAACCGAAATTCATACACTAACCTAGTACAAATCAAGAAACATTCTAGTCCTTAACCTCGGATGGTCCAAAAAGGGTTAATTTTTGTTTCAATGATTTAGCGTCACTTTAGTAGTTAACATAGGTAACTCAATTAATTAAATTAGACATTTAATTAATTAATTTAAAGGGTCAAAACGAAATTCTTAGAAAAAATTTCAGTTTTGACCAAGTATTGTATTTTCCTAGTTCTAGTAAATCTAGAAGGGACTTTTAAGTGATTAGTTAATTAATTTATTTTATTAACTTATTAAAACCTAAGTTTAATGAGTCAAGATCAGTTCTTAAACCTAAAAATCACTTTCAAACTCATAGAAAAAAAGGACACAAAAACATTAAGCAACGAACGCAAGAAAAAGGCGGAAAATTTATCGATTTCTCTAGGGCGATTTCAAGGTTTCTTCAAGGTGGTCTTTGTAGATTATGTTCTATATAAGGTATGAGTTTATATATTGTACTTATTTATCCAAGAGAAATTTCTTTCAAATGATTCAAAGATCTTAAAAACTAGGGTTATTTCCCGTTGTTTTTGTCGAACTCCTTTTCTTAGTATCCTTGTTACGATTTCAATGTTGAATAGGTTAGAAATAATGTTGTTGGTATGTAGTGCTGAATGATCTTAATGTGTATGGGTTTTCATTAAATAATGATTGAATGAACCTATTAATTTGACTTGTTTGATGCTAAGTGTTATTATGTGAATTAAAAGAATGATACTATGTTAAAGATATGTTCGAAAATGTTATGTATGAAGATGTTAAGGTCTATTGTTCATACTTGCTGTTAATATGACATTGTAAAGATGATATATTTATCAAAATATAATATGATGACAAGATGTTTAGAAAAACGTTATGCTTAAAGTTATTCATAAGGTTAGCTAGAAAGATCTCCGTGAAATCATAATTTGAGTGAATGTTTGCCTTATGTCAATAAATGGCTAACAAAAACATTGTTCAAAATTTAAATGGGAATCGACTATAATGTTATCTCTAAATAAGTAAAAGATTGTCTAATGAATAATGTATTCAAAATAGAGCATGATTGAATGAAACTTTTGCTTATTCCAACAAAACAGTTATAAAATCTATAGACAATTGCTTATGCCAATAATAATCTTATGCCAATAAATTGGCTAACAATACATTGTCAAACAAGTTGAAGGGAATTGTCTACTGTATTATGTTAAATAACAAAAAAATTGGCTAATGTATAATGCACAAAAACTTAAGCATGTTGAACATGAAAATTGGCTTACGCAAACAAATATGGTTATGAAATCTATGCCCAATTGTTTATGCCAATACTAATCGTATGCTAGAAAAATTCCTAACAATACACTGTATAAAAGTGATGCATGTAAATGGCTATTATATTATGTTAAATAATTAAAATATTGGCTAATGGTTCATACATATTAAATTTAAATATGAACATACATAAAATTGACACATGCCAACAAAAATGGTTATGTAGTGTAATATTCAAAGGTTGAGACCAATACTAATCATATGTCAATATTGTGTAGTTAGAGTATCAATGATAATATAAGAATTTATAAACTAATTCAATGAATCCATAATCAAGGGCATGCCTCTCATTGGGACAACTTCAACATGCTCTAAAAGAATGACATATGAACTCATGAAACTCATTAAATGAAGTGCTCATCGTCCATAAATGATGATATGAATATACTAAACTAAAGTAAGTAAGTAAAGTGAGTTATAACATAATTAAAGGGGTCTAAAGTAATTAAGTTACCAGAATGGAGTGTTAAAGGAAGTGAGACAAGTCTCACTTACACCTAAGCTACTATGTTAAAAGAATACTCACGTATGAAGGTGTTAGAATGTGTGAGCAGTCTCATTAACACCAAATGATGATATGTAAGGAAAATTCAATTTCATCAATGTAAAGTGAGAATGACCAGTCATCAATAGAGTAAGTAAATCTCAATCTAGAAGCAAGCCTCCATAATGATTGAGTCAACACTAGAAGATAAAGAAGAAATAAACATTCACGTAATGAGGTGAGTAATTATGTTAATCTATGATGCTAATGGAAATGGTGACAACATTAAAAGAGGCTAAGATGAATGGTGAGACAAGTCTCAAACAAGCCTACGTAAAGGTCACTAAAAGTACTCATCTAAGAGAGTGTTGAATATCAAGAGACAAGTCTTAATCATACTCTATATGTAAGTGTAAGGATAATTAACACTTAATACTAAGGATGAGATGAGAAATAATCTAATGAGCAATGATGCCCTCAGTTAGAAGCCAACTTCAATGATGTATGAGTTGAATGTAATGGAACTTTATACTGAGCACTGATAGGCTAACAATGAGCGGTGATGCCTTCCTTCGGGAAGGACGGAGGTTCACGTAACTCCCATGAGATGAGACTGTCTGGCATCCTGGGTATGGGTCTCCTTATATCTCCTAGTCTTTGAAAATATACTGCCAATATAGGGATCTAGTAGGGTTCTACTCCCTATATACGCTAGCATGTTCGGGTAACTTTAGCCGATGATTGCACCTCTTTTTGGTGTGGGGGAAGACACTGGATTTCAGGATGCTCACATGATATAAGTCGGTTAAGTTTAAAGTTCCCAAAGAAAGAATGAGTCCATCCTCTAAGTATGAAATATAATGAAATGAATGATACCGAAGGTGTTTGTGAAAGACAATCAGGAGGTGAAATCAGATTCAAGTAATGACATTAGGTCATTCTTGGTCATTGTAGTTCATGATCCCGATGAGGGTCTTAAACTTCATCCTAGGTATAGATGGTGTTTAAATCAGCCTACGAATGAATGAAATGAATAATGTGAGGTACGAACGAACGAATGAAGCAGACTCTGTGTTTGCTAAAGAAGGCCCTCGGGTTGATGTCCCATATGTTGGGCCCTCCCTTTCATGTCTTATGCTACATCAACGATTCCAAAGTCTCGTGTATATGAAATGTATAATATATATATAACATGAAAGTAATGAAATCAATGGCATGATAAATAGAGAATTGCTTATGAAAGGTAATGAATATATAGTGTAAAGAATGACTCACTATAAGGTAGGGAAATCATTTCTTAGTCCTAGGATTAGTTACATCGATTCATTGTGGGTATGGGACTACAATGAATCATTGGACTTGTAAGTAAAACATAGGACCAAAAGAATTATTGAACTACACAACAAGAAGAACAAAAAAGATTGTAAAATAATCTAAGTGTACAAAGAGGAGCTCTCGGCCTAACAGGATAAAAAATCTCAAATCTTCGCCCGAGTTATTCTAAAATTATGTTGATGATACTAATTTATTGTAATCATATAGAAAATTAGTTGTGTGCTTTGAATGCATTAAAACACATCATATTCATACCACAATTCACAACTAACGATTTTTGGAAGTCTAGTGTCTAGGCTTTCCAAAAATAGCATGTTGTTTAGGAAGAACTTTCTTTGATCATGCATAGCCTTATGTGTATGCATGTATACACCCATACTTAGTACAAGTGGTGGAATAACCCCTACTATTTACTATATTATAGATGTAGGTTAAGGGACATATTGACGACTCGTGCTACGGTCTGGACATTAGTATTTCTCTAGACCATTTGGTAGGTCCTCTTGATTTTGAAAATGCTACAATTTTCGTCTAGCCTTAGTTTTAGAAAAAGCTAGTGGATGTTGTCCCTAGCGTTTCTTTCGTACTTTCATTTCTAAGCTTTTGTAATAAGAACGTGTTTGGCAAAATATTTATGACATATTCTTATTCTATCCAAATTGATTCTTATGATAGATGGTCGTTATATTTATGTTTAGTTTAGTACATGATGAATTCATGAAATAACTATATGAAGTCTATGTATACTTCATACGTTTACAAGTTTTAAATTTTTCGCTAAAAGTAACCATATGAATGTGATGAATGCAAAATGAGGCTTGTCTACGACCTCTGAGAAGTCAACGACGCCGGTTGCAATCCGAATTCCAGAATCTGGGTCTTGAGAAAATTCCACGTTTAAGCAGTTGTACTTCACACACACTAGTGAGATGAAAATAGGGTTTAATTGACAAATTGATAAGTAGGAGGATCCAACTTTCGAACAGAGCCAAGTACAAGGGTCTCTCAGGTCATTCTGCCACTAAAAACTACGATTTTAATTACCTTTCAAAAAATAATAAATCATAATTAGCATAGTGAAACATATATATGCAATTTATAACATGTAATTTTTGAAAAAGTCTCTTAATTGCGATTTGCAACAATCAAGATTTAATAAGCAATTTTTAGAACAATAAATCATTATCTAACAAAAATATAATAATAAATCACTATTAATTTTAGTAAAGAATCAAAATTTCTAGAATACAAAACATTGATAATTTGAAGGATTATCGATTAAATCAAAAGTGTTTTAAGAAAAAGAAAAGTCAATTAGGACTTTAAGATTTGTATAAGACACTTTCTTTTTGTTGCAGTTCAAGAATACATCTATGACTATAGCTTGAATTGTCTCTTAAATTTATATTCTCTTTTAAAATAGGTTTTTTTTAATCAAGTTAATATTATTCATTTTTATGTTTTTCTTGCCATTGATTTATCTTTCTGATTGTTCAATTTTCATGCAACATAGTCCCAAACATAATTTCATCAGGGTGAGGAGGTACAACTCTTTCAATAATAATTAATCAAATTAATTATTTCAAAGCAAAAAGACCGGTGAGACAAGGGGATTCTCTTTCTATTATCTGTTTATATTTGCTATGAATTACTTCACAAGTATGTTGAAAAACACTGATAAGAAACTTAGATTTTAAGTACCATCCTAGATGCCACAGACAACACATCATACATCTTAGGTTTTCCATTATCTATTGCTGTTTAGTAGAGGATATGTAACTTCAACTACCCTTTTGTATGAGTGTTTCCAACACTTCTGAAAGGTGTTCAGACTCAAAGCAAATCGGGCCAAGAGTTGTGTTTACTTTGGAGGTGTATCAGAAGATATGCAACAATTAATATTACATCTTACATGTTTTGTAAAGGTTTTACTTCCTTTTAGATACCTTGGAGTACGTTTGAGTTCAAGGAAACTGTCAGTAGGGTGATACCAACCATTAACATACAAGATAATGGTTGAATTATAACATGAATTGTCAAATTCTTGTCATATGCATGCAACTTGTAATTTGTAAATAGTATGATAACATCTATGGATGCTATAATGACCCGAGATCACCCCTAGTTATTACTAGCGTATCAACCTCGAAGAGGTCTTGTACAATCCCGTAGCATTCGTCATAGTATGTATAGAATAAAAATGCAAAAAATTTAGAACTTTTAATTTGGAAGTTCAACATCACTTCATATATGAAAATAGAATCTAACTTCGTCATATCATACCAATGAAACATAGAAGTTTAGAGATTGGGACTTATCCCTTACATTAAATAAGGAGTCTAGAAATAGGAAAGTACAACAATGTCTTTAAACATAACAAAAGAACTAAAACTAGAACATAATGACCTTGTCTTCGGGCTTGAAGACTCACCAACTTGAAAAACCAAATCCAAATGTCATGATAAATATGCTTGAAGTCTCCTCAAAGGCCCAAACCTACAATGTTTTTTAAAAAGAGAAGAAAATATAGTTTAGTACATCACACGTACTAAGTATGACTTCTATTCACAAAAATCACCAATGCATGTATAAAAAGACATTTTCATCAAAACATGCTCTTTACCAAGTACATCCAATATGCACATAAACTAACCATCATAAGCCAACACAAGATGATATCATCCTAAAAATACTTGTGCAATGCAAAGAATAGAATCTTATAACCCTTTCCAAGTTAATTATCATATTAAGAAACCTACTTTTTATATACATTCATGATTTCATATTATGTCATATCTTGTCACACTCATGGGAATCATACATATCTTAACATACATAAATTATAAACAACATAGTCATAGGAGAATGCCACTACAACCATATGTTAGGATCCCACAAGTGCAATGCGTAAGAGAAGTACCATACCCTCCCTTACACCATGTAGAACCCCTTAAGAAAACCATAGTGAGAGTTTATACATTTCATTTATTCATTTACTTTTACATTAGGCAAAGAAGTTGCAATAACCGACATGAGACCATGAGAGCTACATGGAATCCGGTGTTCTACTCCTACACCGAAAATAGAGATTGTTACAATTGGATACTACCCCCTAAAAATAACACTGTGTACTTGACCTCTCAGAGGTCTAATACAATACCTTAGACATCTTTCATCGCATTGTCATACACTTAGCAGAAAATTTAGAACTTTTTATAGCATATCACAAGACTAAATAACCATTCCATTTAAAAATATGAGTACATAATTAGGACACTACATCTCGTTTTTCCATCTTACTCACAACATTAAAAGAATAGGGACACGACCCTTCTCAATATAAAAGAATACTTCTACACTATACATGCATTAATTTAAAGTCATGACATGAAGGCCCTTAATCATTAAGGAAACACTTGAACTTGAGAATAGTAATCCAAGCTCTTCTTTCTAGGAAAGATCCTATAGCCATCACCACCTGCATATAGTGTAAAAAGATGAAGAAGAACGATATTAGTAAAAGAATACACTAAGTATGATAACCCTGCAAGAAAGTGCTTTAAAGAGGAAATTTAGATAGAAATCACACATCATGTGTTTTAGTAAAACTTCATAAGAATTTGATACAATAAGCATAATATAGCTCACATACATTATGTAGACATGAATATCATTCAAAACATATAAAGCCATTTATCACATTTAAGACACATCCAATATCTTCATAGTGCAATGAATGAGTAGTGTAGACCCAAAGCAACACTTAAGTAATACTTAGTGCAATGAATGAATAGTGTCCCATTCCACCATTTATACCAAAGTATATATAACTCACCCTAGAATTCCCTTCAAGATCTACTTGTGCAATGTATAGGTAAAGTCCCATTCCCTGACCTACACTAAGCAACATCTATTAGGTAGTCCTAGTTAGTGCGCATATTCATACTTCCATTGTTTCATTTTACATTCGGGAAGCTTCACCATAACCGAAATTAGACCATGTGAGATAAACATGGAATCCGGTGTCAGCCCCTCACACCAAAAGGAGGGCATCCTACTTGCCAAGGTGGGACATATACATGATAATAACATGTAGGTGGATCCATTTGCTAAGGTTCCTATGAGGGCACATAGTTAAGGAAGTAGGAGGTTTTTCTAGAATTCTTATTTGTGCTAACTAGCAATATTGTTTCCATCTCATGAGAACATTGGGTGAACCACCCTTCCTTTGATAAGGAACACATCTCATTGTAAAGTTCACTTGGTGCTAAGATAAATTCCCTTATTGAAGAGCCTTTAAGTCTTTCTTTAACATTAGTTTATAAGATAGTTCTTAGGAGATAAATCCCTTATATAACATGTACATAGCTCATAGGTTATATGATAAGAATGTCTTTTCATGAAAACCAACATCATGAGAAAATTTCTTTCACATAATCATAACATAGTCTAGTTTAGAGTACCATTAAGGAAACCTTCCAAGAGACTCTCATTCACTAAATTATCATTAAAATCCTTCATTCATACATTCATGTGTGTGCACACACATATATGAGAAATCCTTTCAAGTAAACACCTTTAGACCATACATGTTCATACTTCATTAGCCATATAATTTTCATGCATAATAAGAGATAAAGGTACATATGAGAATTATCCTTTCAACTGACACTATGAACATATCATACTCAAAGTTATGCATGAGATATGTGTGTGTACATATATTGGTCATCATGATCACAAATAACAACAACATTTTTATTGAGGAGACCTCCCCTCAAAAGATCACAACACATATACAATATCCTTCAAGTCATAAACAACTCACATATAGATCATTTAGGGACTATAGACCAGACACCCATATTTCATAATAGGAGACAAGAACACATTCAACATTAAATAAACAACTCCTAACATGTAAAGGATCACACATTTATGTAGGTTTACATAGGTAGGATTCATTCTATAATAGTATGCATCATAATCAAGCATTTAAACCATACCCTACCCTAATATCCTTATTCACATTATCAATACACCTTAATAATGATACTATCATTGAGAACTATACACATAACCTTTATACTAATGATTATCATAATTAAAAGTCAATTTATATATATTGTCTTGAAGGACATGATCAAAACGTGTGTAGATAGACAAGAAGTTAACACCGTCACAATAAGTGGACCAAGCCATACAACATAATTTCCAATACTATAGAGTAGAAGTTACTTCAGCTTAACACTTCTCCAAGCCATGATCATCATATATAGCAGTAAAATTTAACAATACATCACAATGTAAACATAATCCAATTATATCTAATTAAGATCACAAAACCCACTTTATAGGTTAAATTGAGAGATTAAGGAGATCATGGGTTCTTAAAGGAATTACATTGAAAAATCACCTTAAAATATTTATAAAACATCAATTTATAATTACAATAACTTTTAAAACCATTTGACAATGAACCCATGTTTAGATTAGAAATTGGGAATTTTGATCTTACAAACACATTGGAAAATCTTTGATAGAACTCCTTAGCTGAAAGGTTATAAATGGATAAAGGGTTACCATACATTAATATAAGAAAATACAAAGAAATTTATATTATAATCACTTGAAAATCCATCCCCTAGCTTGATCTTGAGATTGGTTTCCGATGGAATTCTAGAGAGAGTCTTATTTCAG
Source organism: Solanum lycopersicum (assembly GCF_036512215.1). Taxonomy (NCBI): domain Eukaryota; kingdom Viridiplantae; phylum Streptophyta; class Magnoliopsida; order Solanales; family Solanaceae; genus Solanum; species Solanum lycopersicum. The sequence goes on from NC_090808.1 coordinate 26,477,453, forward strand.
ACGGAAAGGGTTTAATATGAAGAATGAATTCTAATTTTGGGTATCAATGTTTTAACTAAATTAACTACCTCAAAATAGATAAAATAACCATCCAACATCTAATTATAACGTAGGGTGTATTTTTGAATTCACCCATAGGCTGGCTGAGACATTGTAGTGTTGCAGGTGCCATTCGACAACCACCATTTGATGTGATGTGAATAGGATGAAGGTTCGTATTTTTGCTACATAATTTTATTCATATAATCTCTAATTTAAGGTAAAATATCTCATAACTAAGTTTGGATCCATATCCTCTTATGAGGGGACGTCAATTGATCTACGGGGCATCAAATGGAGTCGTCAATGAGACTGTTTTGGCAGTCTCTTGGAAAATGTTTGGGTCCTCCTCAAGGATCTTTAGGATGGTACTTCGGGAGAAGAAAACATACATTTAGACCCTAAATATTAACATCTAGATACTAGGGTCACCTAATATCATTTTAGACTCCAAACAACACTTCAAACCAAGGCAAACATACAAAGTCGCACTAGCACACAAAAGACTAGTTTCTGAACGTCTTGTTCGTCTCTTGACATTTGTCCTCAAACCTCTTGAAACGAACTATTACAATATGTGAAACATCTTATAAACAAGTTATTAAGTCTTAAGTCACATATGATGATATAGATTATCCTAGTTCATTTTGAGGAGTGTAATAGAAGGTTAGCACTTGCCTAAAGTGTAACCTTCTGTACAAAGCTATCTAGGTGGATCCACTAAGATAGAGTCCTATGTGGACACATTTATAAGGGTCAAGGATATTGTTACGATAAATCCTAAATTTCTAGACGTGGGGGGTTTCCATCTTATAACACAACACATATATTGGAAATTCAGACTTGCTAAACGTGGCGAAACCTATGTAGGGAACCAAACTTACTAAACGTGAGGCCCGCATCTCATTCACATGCCCTTTAGGTGCTAAACATATATTCCATTGCGTAGTCATATTTAGTCATCACATAAGTTCACATTAGCCTTTAATAGACTCTTATGTAAACATATTATTATAATAGCTCATAGATATTCATAAGTGAGAACAATCCTTTCACTTAGGAACAATATCAAGTGAGTAACCGTTTCACTTTAACAATTAATTAGAATCACGAGAACTACCTTTCAATCATATAACAATCATTCCATATCATACATACATACTTTATATATAATTGAAGTGAATTCAATTAAGGATGAGGGGACCTTTTCATAAACACCACAATAACAGATTAGATACATCATCATTACTATCTAAGTAATTCATATTTCATAATTGAGTTCAAGGAAAAACCAACACTCACACCTTCTTGTCCTTCATGGCACTTCATGCTTCAATTACTCAACAATTCATATCCAACAAATAATACAAGGTAGTTAATAAATCAATAGGATAACTAACATCAATATAAAAAATTGATATATTCATCATCTTTAACCAATTCAGCATATAAAAATCCAAGATTTAAGAATTGGGGAAGAACATGGGTCCAAGGTAATTTCAAGTGAAAAACAACAATTATCCATCATTATACACCTTAAAAACCCTAAGTAATCATAATTCATCATAATTCATCATAATTTATTCATAAATTTTATTTGTCAAAGAAGACACATGTGTAGAGAAAAACCCTAGATTTGGGGGATTTTTGAAAATATCTTTGGAGGGACCTCTTTGGAAAAGGAATACTAAGAGTGAAAGAAATCATAAATTAATGAAAATTTAGCTAAAAAATTGAGTTGAAAACCTGGATAATTAATCTTTTTCTTGAAGATCCAATGCCCTTCAATGGAGGTTTGGGTAGAGAGAGAATTTAGAGAGAGGTGAGAGCAATTGGCTTTTCAATTTTGGGATTTGTTTTGGATAGGTAAAAGTTTGATAAAAATGAGTTAAAATCACTGTATACCCATCCCCTAAAATAACCAAAACACCCCTCACTTAGTTGGACCTTTTAACCAAGTCAAACTTGACTTAAATTTTAAGAATTTTTGTCGCGGAACAAGTCTGCGTTGCAGAAGTGTTCCCTCAAGTTTATGGAAATTAGGAGTCCGTGACAATGTCTGTGGCGTAGACCAACATTTTGGAACTTGGTGGAGCTATTCCGCGACTGAGACAAGCTCCCTCTAAGCACACCTGCTTGCTTCCTTGGGCATCTTGCTAGCCAAGTTTTTGGGTCCTCCTCAAGAACCGCTAGAGTAGTCCTTGGGGGGCCGCAACTGGACTTTTTGATCCTATAAACATTATTTTAGATATTTAAAATTTTTTTAAACAAGTTTTACCGTTCTAAAGACACTCCCAAGCCTTCACAAGACCTAAGGACATCTACTAGTTCAATTTCACTAGTTTTCGAACGTCATGGTCGTTCCTTGACGTTTATGCTACTATACTTTCAAATCAAGTTAATTACATTAGTTTAGGTATGGAAACACCATTTTAATAGTTATTCATTAGGTATTACTATCCTAAGTCATAAATTTTTTGGGGTGTTACAATATCCCCCCTTAGGAACATTAATTCATCAATGACGAATAAAAAACAATTCTATGCAATTCTGAAGGGGGAAAGATCCCTCGGCGAAGAAATGATCAAAAGAGCTGTATTTGCTAGAGAATTGGGCGTTCCATCGTAATGCATGACTACTTAACGGGGGGATTCACCAGCGTCACAAACTTTTTGTTTTCATGCCGGAGAATTCTTAACAATATTTATGTTATGAAAGAGTACGAAAAAAATACTTTTTCCTTATTTGGTTGGATTAAATATGACACTTGGACATTTTCTGAGGAAGAAAATAACTCGAAACTAGCAGCACAATAATCAGCCATATCAACAACATCATGGAATCATGTTACATAGGAACTTAATTCAAAACCTTATCATGCTCAAAGTTGACTACTTCACATAAGTATAGGAGGAATTGCCTTCTCCATAGTCAATGATCATCAACTTATACATTAGGCAATCAACATGATACTTTCTCATGAAGGAAAAAATCAAATAGTTTCAATACAATTCTCATGAAGACAATATAACACATTACATATGAGTGCAAGCTAATCATGAGAAACATAATTCATGAAAACTCAAAATACAATTTAAGCATGAATTTCAATAAAAATATGCACATACAAGGAATACATGTCATGAACATCAACACATGTGACTCTCAATTTATATTAAATTAAGAGAAACACTAGCCTCAACATTGGCTAGGAGTAATACGAAAGAGATGAGGATAGAGGGACATCATGTCGGCCTAGGTTTCTCATGTTGCACCCTTAACTATATGGTTTCTCCATAAAACTTTTATGGGGGAAACTTCTTTATTCCTCAATTTCTTGACTTGACATCTAAGATCTCAATCGGATTCACCCCTAAAACTTCTAACGGGAGAATAGACACCGCGTCACCTATACATTTCTTGAGCATAGAAACATAGAATAACGGGTGAACCGGGGCCAATTTATTGTCTATTTCAACTCATACGAAACTTTCTCACTCGCTTCAAAATTTCATAAGGTCCCACATACCGAGACTAAGTTTCTCCTTCTTACCAAACCTCATCACCCCTTTTATGGGCAAAATTTTCAAGTAGACCCAATCACATATTTCAAACTCAAGGTGACTCTTTCTATTGTCGACATATGACTTTAACCTAACTCTTATCATTCACACTTTTTCAGTGGCCTCATATACAACCTCGGGACCAAGAAGTTAAAATTTACCAACTTTAAACCACCCAACCAGAGAGCAACACCTTCTACCATGGAGTTCTTCAAATAGTGCCATAGAAATACTCATCTTCTATTTATTGTTGTAGGAAACTACTATCAAAGGTAACTGGTCATCTCAATTACCTTTGAGGTCAATGACACACTCTCTCAACATGTCTTCTAGGGTTTGGATGGTGCTTTCCGCTTGACAATCCATTTGAGGCTGAAATGCCATACTAAGTTTCACTTGAGTACCAAGCCCACTTTAGAATGACCTCCAAAAGTGGGAAGTAACTCCATCCGAAATGATCAACAAAGGGTCCCCATGAAACATTATTATCTCTTTATTGTAAAATCTAGCATACTCTTCCGCCGAATAAGAAACCACGACGGGAAGGAAATGGGCCGATTTAGTCAACCTATCCACAATGACCCATATGGATTTATTTTTGTTTACGAGTACGAGGCAAGCCTACTACGAAGTCCATATTGATATCTTCCGACTTTCAAGTGGGGATATCAATATATTGACTTATACCTCGCGGTCCTTGATGCTCGCCTTGACTTTTAAGCAATTTGATCATCTAGCCACAAAGTTTTTTATGTCCCTTTTCATTCTGTTCCACCAATAAATCTTGTGTAAGTCACAATACATTTTTTTGGCCCCCTGATGGATAAAGTATCAGGACCTATGGGCCTCTTTTACGATTTGTGTCCCTTAGGCCATCCACATCGGGTACATATTACCTTCCTTGGTGCCTAAGAACCCCATCTTCTCCTTGGGAGAAAGTTTCTATAGATTTGTTGAGAACCGACTTTTTAATTTCATCAAGATAGGGTCAAGATGTTTATTGGAATTCACATCAACAACAATGGATGACTCGGAGTAATGACGGATCATGACAACCCCCTTTAGGGAATCTTTTAGTCGGACATTCAACCGGGCTAACGTATGCACATCATGGACTAACTCCATTTTCTATTCTTTGACATGGGACACACTACGCATAGATACACGACTCAAGGAATCCGTAACCACATTGGTTTTCCCGCGGTGATAAAGGACACTCATATCATAATATCTCAAAACCTCTAGCCACCTTCTTTGGCACAAATTCAAATCTATTTGATTGAACACATATTGGAGACTCTTGTGATCAGTGAACATATCAACAGGTACCCCATAGAGATAATGTCTCCAAATTTTACAAGTAAACACTACGACCGCTAGTTCAAGGTCATGAGTTGGGTAGTTCTTCTAATGAAACTTGAGTTTCCTAGAGGCATATTCTATCACCTTACCATGTTGCATGAGGAAACAACCCAAACCTACTCGAGAAGCGTCACAATAAACCACAAACCCATTGGTACACTACGATAAGATTAACACTAGAGTAGTGGTGAATTTATCTTCCAATAATTGGAATCTCTTTTAACATGATTCCGACCAGTCCAACTTGGAATTCTTCTAGGTTAAGGACGTCAATGGAGATGCAATAAATGAGAATCCCTCAACAAACCTCCTATAGTATGCGACTAAACCCAAAAAGCTTCGGATGTCTGTAGGACAGGTCTAGGCAAACTTTTGACCGCATCCGTATTTCTAGGATCAACCTGTACACCTTCACTAGAGACTATGTGACAAAGAAACACAAATGATCTCAACCAAAATTTGCATTTACTAAATTTAGCAAAGAGTTGGTTGTCCTTGAGGTCTTGCACAACTATCCTCAAATAGTTCATATGATCATTCTCACTCTTTCAGTATATCAAGAAGTTGTCAATAAAGGCAATCGCAAACAAATCAAGATAACTTCTAAAAAATCATTTCATAAATTCCATGGAAGCCAATGGGGAATTCTTAAGAACAAATAATTTCTCTAAGAATTCAAAATGACCATATCTAGTTTGGAATTCCATTTTTGAAATATCAACACCTCTCACTCTAAGTTAGTAATAACCCGACCTCAAGTCAATTGAAAAGTAACTCGCTCCTTGGAGTTGGTCAAATGAATCATCAATCCAAGAGAGTGGATACTTATTTTTTATCGTGACTTATTCAATTGCCGGTAATCAATACACATACGGAGATACCCATCTTTATTCTTCATAAATAGTACCATAGCACCCGACGGTGATATGATAGGTTGAACAAAACCCTTATCAAGCAGATTCTTAAGTTCAGCCTTTAATTTCTTCAACTTTGTCGAGGACATCCGATAAGGAGGGATTTAAATAGGTTGTGAATCCGATAATAAATCTATGCCACAGTCTATTTCCCTTTGAAGAGGAATTCCGGGCAAGTCATCGGGAAAGACTTCTAGATATTTCTTCACTACGGGGACCGACTCTAGAATAGAAGTCTCAGACATAAGATCCTTGACCCTCACAACATGATAGCGACAACCCTTAACAATAAACTTACAAGCTTTTAGGAATTAAATGATCCTATCCTTAGGGATTGAGTTTCCCCCTTTCTATTCTACATCAGGTTCATATAGGAAATTTCAACTTTATTACTCGAGTTCTACAATTAATGAAAGCAAAACAATCATGTAGTCAATCCATCCCTAAAATGAAATCAAACTCCAGCATATCAAGTTTTACCAAATCAACCAATGTTACTCCATTGGGCAAAGAAATGGGACAACCCCCATACACTCTTTTAGAAACCACAGAATCACCTATTGGGGTACAAATCTAAAAGGGTTCATCTAAGACATCGAGAAGTATATTAAATTTCATAGCCACTAAAGGGGTTACAAAAGGCAAAGTGATACTGGTTTCCAATAATTCATAAACATCAATTGAAAATGCTTGAAACATACTAGTAACAACATTCAGAGATCTATCTTGATCACCTCAGTATTCGAGATAATATAAGCAATTCTTCTTAGGCACATCAAGGTTCAGAGAACTAGCTTGTGCTAGAGTATCTTCCCTTACCTGAGCCGTCAAAATAGGAAGCCTCTCTTCATGTGGCCACTCTTACCACAACTATAACAATTTCCCATGCCAACTAGGCAGTTGTCTTTATGCTTTGTAGCACACTTTGCACAAGTAGGTTTCTCAACATAAGAACCAACAGTTTTTACCTCTTTAGGCTTGGAAGTAGAGACTTGACCTTTGTTAACGCTTGGAGTATCAGAAGGACCTTGGTTGGGGAACCTCTTCGTGACCTTGGCCTTTTCTTGAACCTCGAATCTAGCCTTGGAAGAATTTCCATCTTCGACCTTTGTGCTCTTCAACTCCCTACCAACTTGCTTAAGCTTTTGTTCCTCAATTTGTTTAGCATGTACCATGAGAAGGGATATGTGCATGCTAGAAATAAACATAGATGACCTATATTCCTTAACAATAAGATTGGATATCCCCATAACCAATTTTTTCATCTTATCCCTCGCATACGCCACCATAGTAGAAGCATGTTTGGATTGTTGAGTGAACTTGAGGCTATACTTTTTCACACTCTTACCCCCTTGACGAAGATTGATGAATTATTGTATTTTCCTCTCCTTTAATTCCAGGGGGAAGAACCTATCAAGGAAAATCGTCTTGAATGAAGCCCAACTAATCAAACCTTCTCTAACGGGTCTCTCCTCCTTCCATTGTTCATACCAAACATGAGCCACATCTTTGAGTGTATAGGCAGTTAGTTCTGCATTTTCTTGAGAAGACGCTCACATAATGTCTAGTATCTTGAACACCTCATCAATGAACCATTACAGGTCCTCCTCCACTCTGGAGCCAAAGAAAGTAGGGGGATTCATCCTTGTGAAATCCGTAATACTAGAAGCGATAGTGCTAGCATTGGGGTTCACTCTCGCCCTTATGTCCCTAGCAACTTGAGTTGACAACACTTGACCCAAACTATGAATATACACACGACATTAGACATAGCCCCTTTTTCAATAGGAACTTGAGGGTTTTGAGGAGCTTGAGGGGGAACTGACTCATTCACATTCTCATCCTCGGTTCTCCAAGCATCTTTCCTCCTTGTATTCATTGCATATACGCACAGAAAAGATTAGAAAAAGGACTAGATAAATTTGATACTCTTATGCACGACTAAAAATATCAAACGTGTGAAAGTTCCTAAGTGTCTCATAGCCTCTCATTCATAAGTTTGGTGCGCTTCACACCCATGAACATTACTCTAATTGACGTGGTATTTTGTGACTTTAATCCTACATTAGTTTGAACCTTATGATCTGATACCATGTTTGTAATGACCCGAGAGCACCCCTAGTGTTACCGGAGTATTCGACCTCGAAGAGGTCTTGTACAAGCCCTTAAAATTTTTCATAGCATGTCTCATAAAATCAAAATGTGGAAAATTTAATACTTTTACTTTGGAACTTCAACTTCACTTCATATATGAAAATAGAATCTAACTTCGTCACATCATACCATCTAGACATAGAAGTGTAGATATTTGGACTTAGCCTTAACATCAACAAGTAGTTTAGAAATTGAAAAGTACAACAATGTCTTTCATCATAACAAAAGAACTAGAAGCTAGAACATATTGGCGTTGCCTCGGACTTGAGGACTCACTAACTTAGAGAATCAAATCAAAGTGTCTTGATAAATATCCTTGAAGTCTCCTCAAAATCCCAAACCTATAATGTTTCGAAAAAAGGGAAGAAAATATGGTTAGTAAATCACAAGTACTAAGTATAACTTCTATGCATAAAAATCATCAATGCATGTATAGAAGGATATTTTAGTCAAAACATGTTTTTACCAAGTAAATCCAATATTTACATAAAGTAAGCATCATAAGACAACCCAACAAGATATCATCCCAACGTATATATAACCCAAGCTATACTTGTGCAATGCAAAAAATAGATTCCCTTAGCCTTATCCTAAGCTAAGTATAAAATTAAGCAACCTACTTCATACATACATTCATAGTGTCATATTACTTCATATCTAGTCATACTTATGGGGATCATACATAGCTTAACATGCATAAATTATACACAACATAGTCATAGAATGCAGTTACAACCATCTCTTACGATCCCACAAGTGCAATGTGTAAAAGAAGTCTCATACCCTCCCTAACACCATGTAGAACCCCTTGAGAAATACCTAGTGAGAGTTCATACATTTCATTCATTCATCTACTTTTACATTAGCGGAAGAAGTTACAATAACCAGCATGACACCATGAAAGCTAGATGGAATCCAGTGTTCTATAACTCACACAAAAAGGAGAGGATTAACACGTGGCTAATGTTTAACCTTTCGTACATAGCTATCTACATGGATCCACTAAGTTAAAGTACTAATTGGGTACATAGTTAAGGGTTAAGGAGATTGTTACTATAAACCCTAACTTGCTAGACGTGGGGTTTCCATAATAAGACAACACACATATTGGGAATCTGGACTTACTAGACGTGAGGAAACCCATGTGGGGAGCCAAACTTACTAAACATGAGACCCTCAACTCATGTACATTCCCTTACAATTCTAATCATATATTCCCTTTAGTAATCATCTTTTGTTATCAATTAAGTTCACGTTATCCTTTACTAGACTCTTATGTAAAAATCTTATCATAATAGCTCATAGGTGTTCATAAGTGAGAAAATTCCTTTACTTAGAAACAATAGCAAGTGAGTAAACCTTTCACTTTAACAATGCATTATAATCATGAGAAATACCTTCCAATCATATAACAATAATGTCATATCATACAAACTTACTTCATAGTTAATTCAAGTGTGGGGTTAAGGATGAGGGGACCTTGTCATCAACACCACAATAACACATTATAAGAAACATCATTACTATCTAAGTAATCCATCTTTCATAATTTAATTTAAGGTTGAATCAACATTCATACCTTTTTACCCTTCGTGGGACTTTATGCTTCAATCAATAATGCATAACCAACACATAATAAAAGGTAGTTCATGAAGCAATAACATAACTAACATCAATATAAACAATTGATATATTCATCATCTTCAACCGATTCACCGCATAAAAATCCAAGATTTATGAAATTAGGAAGAACATGGGTCCATGGAATTTCAAGTTAACAACAACAATTATCAATATTGATATACCTAAACAATATAAGTAATCATAATTAATTCTACTTGATTCATAAATTGTTTTTATCAAAGAAGACCCATGTGTAAAAAAAACCCCTAGATTTGGGAATTTTTGAAAATATTTTTGGAGGGACCTCTTGGGGAAAGGAATCCCAAAAAAGAAAGAAACCAACCCTTAATAAATATTTAGCCACGAAATTGAGTTGAAAACTTGGAGAATTGATTTTCTTCTTGAAGTTCAATGTCCTTCAATGGACGTTTTTGTAGAAATAGAATTTAGAGAGAGGTAAGAGCAATTGGATTTTCAATTTGTGGATTTGTTTTGGATGGATAACAGTGGTATAAAACTGACTTAAAACACATATATACCCATCCCCTAAAATACATAAAAAAACCTCACTTGGTTGGACCTTTTAACCAAGGAAAACTTGACTTAATTTTCTTAATTTCCATCGTGGATCAAGTACGCGTGGCGGAGGTGTTCCATAAACTTTATGGAAGTTTATTTTGGGACAGTGGAGTCTGCGACACAGACCAATATATTGGACCTTGGTGGAGCTAGTTTGTGACGAGGACATTCTCCCTCCAAGAACAATTTCTTGCTGGCCACGTGTTTGGTCCCCCTCAAGGACCCCTAGGGTGATCTTTAGGGGTTCACAACTGGACGTTTTGATCCTCTAAACATTATTTTATTTATTTGATGTATTTTTATAAGTTACCCTTGATACGAATCTCCCAAACCTTCACAAGACCTAAGGACATCTACTAGTTCAGTTTCACTAGTTTTCGAACGTCATGGTCTTTCCTTGATGTTTAGGCTATAAACTTCCAAATCAATTTAATTACATTATTTTAGGTCTTGAACACCATTTTAATCATTATTTGTTAGGCGAGGCTCTATTCTAGGTCATAGAATTTCTGTGGTGTTACACAAGCTTTTTGGACACAAATCTCCTGCTACTAAACAAGTACATGAAAGAGTAGAAAATTTGTGTAAAACGTCTCTATGGAATGGTGAGACACAAGTTTAATGGAAGGCACTGATTGCATGGGAAAGATTTTGGTTGCTGAAAGTATTAGGAGGAATTAATGTTACTGATAACTACATGTGGAATAAAGGAGCTATACAAAAGCACTTGTTGAATCAAAACAAGAAGAAAGATAAACTTTGGATTGTATGGGTTCATACCTTTTACCTAAAAGGTAGGAAACCTTGGAGAGTAAGAGTAAACTAGGCTTCTTGGATAGTGAGGAAAATTATTCTAGCAGGACATTGGCTTGATGAGAAGGGTTTGCAAATTGCAGAACACACGGAGACAAATGATTTTAATGTCAATGAAATGTATAAGAATCTAAGGGGTGAGAATAATAAGGTTACATGGAGGAGAATGATTTACAATAATCAGGGAAGTCTTTAATGGATATTTACACTGTACTTGGCTATAAATAGAAGACTATACACCAGAGATAGACTGAAAAATGGGGGATCACAAACTATATCATATGTACACTCTAAAAGGAATCAAATTAAACTCATCAACAGTTATTTTTTACATGTATATTCTTAAGAAGGTTGTGGCAAAAGCTCCTGAATTGGCTATCAATGAATAGAGTTATTAATGGATGGACTGAGGAACTGAAATGGGTTGTAGAACATGATTCAAGAAAAATAATACAAGTAGATATCTATAGAAAAACATTATTTGCAACACTCTACTACATTGGGCAAGAAAGAAACTACAGGATTTTTCAAAAAACACAGAGATGAACACTAGAGTAATCATCCAAAACATACATTGTAGAGCTAGTATGATACGTAGGTTTATCGGTTTTATGCACAAGCTTAAATTTTATCCTTATAACATGTACTAGCAAGAATAAACTTTTGAATTAGATGGACTCTGAGAGTGGAAGTTTTCCACATACAGAGTTTCCAACATTGTACACATTTCAAAATCTGGTAATAATAAATTATAGTTACCAAAAAAATATTGTTTAAATTTCTATTCCATTTTCAAGTTAAATATAATTCATTTTTATGTTTTTTTTCAAGTTATATATTATTCATTTGTATGTTTTTCTTACCGTAGATTTATCGTTCTGATTCTTAAAATTTTCATGCAACATAATCTCAAAAATAATTTCATCAGGGTTTAGGAGGTAGGACTTTTTTAATAATAAATTATCAAACCAACTATTGTCATGTTTATATTGCATATATGTCTACTTAAAATATCGTGAATTTGTAGATTTCACTTTTACTTCACATATATATAATCCTTCCCCAAATAGAAAAAAGTTACTTAATTGAATATTTCTTAATTTAAGAAACTGAAATATTAGTTTTGCTAATGGTTTTCTGTTAAACGTGGTTTCAATGTTTACACTGCTTCAGTTTTCTTTAGTTTCGGTATGTGATAAGCTCCTTTTTATATGAATTGGATAATTCCCTCAAATTTAATTGACTATTCAAACATATATATTCTTATAAAATAATTAGTCTAAGAGATATGAAAATTTATAGTTTGAATCTTTTGTACAACAATACTCAACTATTTAAACTTATCTTATTACTTGCACTCAATCATAAAATTAAAATGTTGGTGTTTATAAAATAAATGGGTAACAAAGTATTTTTGTTGGAAATTTAATTTACAATATAATAAGTGTAATTGATATCACGAGGCATTATCTACATATGATTTTACTATTGATAAGTTCAAGTTACTAATTAACATTAATTCCCCATGTTTGTTTGTTTTTTTTGCAGCCTAATTACCATATTAGATGCTTAGATGAAGAATATAAATTATGTTATTGTTTTTTTGGGGGAAGGATCTAAAAAGACTTTAAAGTATTTAAATTAGTACAAAACCATCAAAGCTCGACTTACCTCGTTGATTGGACTTAACAAGTCTCATATCAGACTTGTTTAAAGTTATTTTTGCTCGAGATATAAAGCATGAAAACAAGGCAGGAACTAAAGATGGAGAGAAAATGTACTACATGGGGTATTTTTAAGTGATTTTGAACAAAGTTTTGTTAGAGATTTTGTAGTAGTGAAGATTTTGTTAAGTTTGATGATGAAAATTCATTTTCCTAGCTATGAAAAGCATGGTAGATGTTGATTTTCTATTTTTACTATGATTGGCTAAAACCCTCTTCTATGAGTTTTGACTATGTGACTAATTGTTGAGTTTTGCGAAGTGGATTTTATTGGTTTGCAAATAATGGTGTTAATTTGAAGCGAGTGTAAAATTTTGTTGCGTTTTGAGGTCATCTTGCATGATTAGGGTATTAGGTTCAATGTTTTGTGCTTGCTCGAGAGAGAAGTGCAGGGTTAAAGTAATAAGCTTAGCATCCTTAGTGCTGGGTCACCCTGATTTTAGCTTGAGAGAGTGAAATATTGAATCTATTTTTTGTACCTTGCTCGATAGAGTAGATAAGAAGGTTAGACATCTTCAATCAAGAGTGTTGAAGTTCAAGAGAATTCAATAGAGATAAGGTGATTGTTTGTTAGAAAATTGCTTTACATATAGTCCTACCTATCCACAAAAATTTATCCCTTAGTGAGCATCAATGTTCATCCACTAAGTTGAATTCAATAACTGGTTGGTCAATTCCCCAAGTATTACCTCACTATTTGATCGTCTCGTGTTAAGTGTTAAATTGGTTTGATAATTATAACCAGAAATTAAAGTTAAACCAAAAAGTTGCATTAAGTTGTTAGTCGAAGTTGATGTTGTTATACTTCTATTATTGAATTTAAAGTAAAAGCTACTCCCTGTGGAATATATCCAACTAATTTAGTTGGGTTATTCACTTGCTAGTGATCATTGACACTTTGGATGAAGTTTCTTTGAAATATTAATGAAAATGGTGTCGTTGTCGGGGCGTAGCATTACTTAGAATTCTTAGATTGAATATTTGGTTTGTGAATGATTTTGTTGTAGTAGAATGTCTTAGGCTGCATTATGAAGTGTTGATTGGACTGCATAGAAGTAAAAATGAGTGAAGAAGAGGTAAATGGTAGTCAAGAAGGTCATCGAGACGGTATCGATGATATTAATAGTGTTTACAACCCATCCATGTGGGTTAAATAGGTGAAATTCGCATACCACAAGCTTATGGGAATGCCATATTTGAGGTCACTAGCAGGACTCTTCATCTCCTCCAAATGAGATGACTCTATGGAGGGCTAGAGTACGAAGACCCGCATGAGTATGTAAGTAGTTTTATTGTGGTGTGCAGGCCATTGATATTCAAGAATGTGCTGTAAGAGTCAATTCTCAAATTTGATTATTTCCATTGTCTTTGACGGGGAGGTAAACAAGTGGTTGGCTGAGTTACCAAATGACGCCATCAAATCATGGGAGGATTTGGTTTTAGTAATCAACAAGATTTTCTTCCCCACTTCAAAGATAGTGAAACTTAGAAATGACATTAAAGGTTTCAAGCGAGGAGAGGGTGAACCCATCCATGAAACGTGGATGAGGTTTAAGAGTCACTTACATAGAGTGCCCAACTCATGGGTTACCAAATGATTTACTACTCCAATATTTCTACAAAAATCTTGATTTAGTTAATGAAGGAGTGGCTGATAAATTGTTACGAGGGAAAATAATGTTGCAATCATTTGAGGTATCTTCATTTATTCATGAGTACATGACTAAAATAAATTAATTGTGATACACCCCATAGGATCAAGTCTCTCCATTTTGTTTTAGGATGACAGAAGAAAAACACGATAAAGAGAGAGATGGATGAAGGCATTAAGAAGTTGTTGACTCAAATGGATCTACTACAAGAGCATATGAAGGAGAATCTAGAAAAGCAAAAGGGGACATGTGAAGTGTTAAGAACATAGGAGGGGTTTTCTTCCAGTTACTCAAGTTCAGGGGATTATCAAGGTTGGAACTCCAAGAGATACAAAGAGGGTTTCCATCCACATTATTTATAACGGGGTGAGAATCAAGTTTGGAACTATCACAAGGGAGAAGATCAAAGAAGATACAACTAATATAGGGACGAACAAAGTGACTATTGGAGAAGGAGGAAAACCATGAAGTTTACCACACTCACTCAAGCGAGATCCCAAAATTGAGAGAGAGTACGAACAGTCCCTCTATCAATGATATTCTATCACACATCCTTGATAAATTTGAAGGTTCGGATGACATGTTAAAAGGAATCTGACTTTTGATCATTAAATAATAAAGTGAACTCTCATGAAGATGCAATCATTTTTCCGGAGCATTCACCAACCCTTGCACCATTGGAATGCTCCAATTGACGAAGGCCCTATACAATTTCGGAGAAAGCATCAAGTTGATACCATATGCAATTTATAAAAATGAGACTCTTGATGGGGGATTGCCCAATTGAATGATTTTTCTTCCCGACTAATTTTGTCATTTTAGATTTTGAAATCGAAAATTTATCCCAATATTTTGGAAGACCATTCTTGTAAACCGGAAGAGCATTGGTAGTTGTTGAGAGAGGAGAATAGAAGTTTCGGGTGAATGAGGATGAAGCAACCTTTAATATGTCTAAGTCGATGAAACACCCAAGTGATATTCCTGTGGTCACCACTATTTATGTAGTTGATGAGATTGTGGCTATTTTAAGTCATTTGATGTGTAGGAGGGAGCAACTTTAAGTTGATTTTGCTATTTATTATGAGTTCGAAATTCAAGGTTATGAAGAGGTAGTAGAGGTATAAGGCTTAGGGGGGGGGGGTAGTCAAAAACTCCATTAAAGATGGACATTGATTTAAAAATCGAGAAATCCCTCCCGCACAGACATTAAAAGAAGAACCTCTAATCTAAATTTGAAAGTACTTCCCTCCCATTTCCGGTATGCTTTCTTTGGGGTAAATAATACCTTACCAGTGATCACTGCAGTTGATTTGCTTAAATTGGTAGATATAATTATTGCTTGAGGTGTTGACAAGGCATATCAAACTTATATGTTGGACTATCACTGACATACTGGGAATTCCTCTCGGTATTATCACTAAAAAATTTTAGCTTGATATTGATTGTTAAAAAAGTGTTGAATATTAGCGGAATTGAATCCACTGATGCAAGTGCTGGTGAAAATGAATATAATATAGTGGTTAGATGATGAGTCCATGATTTTGAATAATTTAGGGCTATATTAATTCATATTTTGTTTCAATAACAAATGAAAAACCTTGAGTTTCAGGTATTTAGATTTGGAGATGAAGCATGGATACAACTGAGCAAAAAGGATCAAGGAAGATGAAAGAATGAAGAAAGACGGTCTAAGGATCGCCTAATTGTAACACTCCAGAAATTCCATTACTTTGTATAGAGCCTCACTTGATGAACTAAGACTTGAAACAATGTTTATAATCTTAAAAAAAGGTAATAAACTCCATTAGGAAGCGTTAGAATCAAAACCTCAAGAAACGACCACGACGTTCAAAGACTAGTGAAGTTGAGCTAATGTTCCTTGGTGTGTTTCAAGGAGTTTAGAGAGTCTGATAATGTAACATCCGGGGAGCACCCCCTAAACATAACCGGCATCGTCCTCCTCCTTGATAAGTAAGACTATCCTCTTAGCATTCATCATGACATTCATTGGCTAAAATATGTGGAAAAATTAAAACTTTTTAACTATATCTAATCGAAGGTTTACATAGACCTTTACACACACATAATAGTACAATATCGAGTACACATAGACATGTTCGTATAGGAAGATTACTTAATCTTATACTTTTAGTCATACACGTATATAAGATAGAATTAGAGTCATAAAATCTATCTCATCTCATAAACCAGCTAAAGCAACAATACAACATGGGCATAGCCCTATAACAATTAAAGTAAGCCACAGATAGGCTTTATACCACTTTGTCTTCAAATGAAATATAGAATCAACATAAGTGTCATAATAGCTAAACAATCCGTCGGTAGAATATTGGCATCATCCTCGGGAAAATGAGGACCTACCACTGGCATGATAAGAGTATCCAAGCCTTCTTCCCAATCGCCTCAAACCAAACCTCAACGACTGGAACCTAAAGTGCTTGGGAAAAAGGGAGAAAATGGGGTTAGTACGCCAAATGTACTAAGTATGAGATCATATGCACATATAACAATCAAACATGCTAAAAAGGGACATTTAGTTAAATCACGCCATTTATATCTTTATGCACAATCAACAACTCGACTAACCAATTCGACATGCTTAGTAAAATCAAAGCAACAATATGCATATCACATATTTGAACCCATAATCTCATATAACCATAACATCAAGTAATCATATAAATAAGATTTAATCATGTGAACTAGTAAAGCAAGACAACCATACATAACCCTTATAAAGCCACAAGTTCAATGATCAAGTAAAGCCTCATAACCCTACTCAATCAAGTAACTAAACAAGAACCACAAATAGTAAATTACTTCACATAACATAACCTTCAACATACATAAGTCCATAATTTAATCTATAAGAACCATTTACTTGTTCATAAAAGCCATAATCATCATGTAAAGTCATTTAACATTTACCATCATTTACATACATAATATTGATCTCCTAAAGATCTTATCAAGGAAAACTAGTGCAATACCTAGGTAGAGTCCCATACCCCTACCTAAGCTAAGTATAACCTTTCAAGCCACCTTAGCCTATGCCTCATCACTTCATTTTTGTTTAGGTTACATTTTGCTTAACCGACATAGACCACATGATCTGATGTAGAATCCTGTGTCATAACCTTACACCGATAGAAAGTCGTCTACCGGCCAAGGTAATACCTAACGTAAACGTAGCTTTCTAGCTTGATCCACTAGCTAGTATTCCTGTAGAGGCAACATAGTTCAAAAACTAAGAGATAGGTAATTCCCTCTACATACTACTTGGTTGGGGCCTCATCTCATAGGAATCAATGAATTGAGTATCCCTCTATGGGGAGTCAACATCACATAATTGACCAAAAGATAAAACTTCCTCTATTAGAAAGCCATTACCTCCAATTGTCAAGTTCTTTAGTGCTAATCAAGCCCCTTATTAAAATATCTTTAGTCTTTATTTATCAATCATAACTTAGTTTAGTTCATAGGGTCTAGCCCTTGTACAATCATCATCATAATAGCTCAATAGGAATTGTATGAGTAAAAGACTTTCATCATAATTCACATAAGTAAGATTAACACTTTATAGCCTTTCAATAATAAATCACATTGGCAATCATCATCACCCTTATTACTTTACATATTAATCAACCTCACAACCATATAAAAATATTTTAATTCAACATCATTCAAACCTATAAATCCTATACAAAGCGTGCTCCAATACAATCATCATGACTTAATCACAATTAACCATAATTGAAACAAAGGATAAGGTCAAAAGACTTACCAAGTCTTCTTCACAATTTCACCATCATCAAGGTCTTACGATCAACCCTTGCTTTATCCCAATTAGGTATCAACTGACCAAAATTCAATAAGCAATGTAATCACAAGTATAGAAGAGCCACTACTTCACAATTCAATAAGTAAATCAACTTAGATTTAACCAATTCACCCTACCCTAGATCATCTATCAAGGACTAGCATGAAAGAATAATCATCATCCTAATTTGTTCATAGGAAGCATACAAACACCATATACAAGTAATTCAACCCATAGACAAGCCAATTGAATGACCAATTACAATCTAAACCAAGAACACAACCTAGGGTTAAGGACTTAGGAACACTTCTTTAATCTAGGCAAGATCATAATCAATTTCTTCATTTAAGTTAGAATACATGTTAATCAAATCATATTAACCCACAAGAAATATCATCAACTCAATCCATAACATCAATTTTGGAATTTGAGAAAACCCATTAGAAATCACTAACTTTTGAGGAAAGAGGTCTGAAAGGTGAAGAGATCGCATACCTTATTGTCTTGATGAGAAATTGAATATGAATCCACCCTTTTCCAGCCCCCAATTCACTTCCTAAGCTTTGCTTCAATGGAGTTTTCCAATAGAGAGAGAAAGTAGAGATATTTCTTTTAGAGTTATGTTTAGGTTATGATAGGAAAGGGACTTTAAAGGGTGACCAATAAACTTAATTAGACCTCCCTTAATCGTTTAATAAACCCCCTAAACTCCTAAATAACTTAAATGAACCAAATAAAACGTGACTCAAAGTTGACTGACCTCCCCAATAAGACCCTGTTGACGGTCTGTTGGTGTGTACAAACTACCCCTCTTTCCTGTTGCAAGTCCGTTGTCTCGGTCAAAGACTTGTGCAATCGGGGCTTTCTACTACTAGGATAAGTGTGTGGGATGATAGAGGAATTGACGCCCCATTAGTCCACCTACGACCCATTGTCCCTTCCGTAAGTACTCTTCCACCAATGGTTTGGCTAAGTGTTGAGGGACGGTGGTATCGACGGTCTGTTGGTCCATGCACGGGTCGTCAGTGTCTCCCGTTGATGCTAACAACCACATCCTATCCAAATGTGGAGCAACGGTGGCACCAACAGTCCATTGGTCCACGTACAGACCGTAGGCCAGCCCATTGATGCTTATTGCCCAGGCAGTGCTGCCAAACCTACAAGGGTCCTCCTCAAGGGCCTTTGGTTAGTCCTTGGGGAGTCTTACCCGGACGTTTCAACCATGAAACCTTCCTAACACTTGTCACATACCATTCTACCTATTTTCGTTAAATTCTGACTCTTAAAGGCTAGTCAAATAGGCCAGGAAAAACAAGAACTTCTTTGGACCAACTTTCGGACGTCTTGGATGTTCTTAAACATTTTTGTTCCAAAACTTCCTAAGTAACCTTTATTCATGAAACTAACCCTAAAAACAATGTCTAGACTTCTCGACACTTATGTTAGGATTAACGACACGTCTTACATTTTTGAAATGTTACATTATCCTCCCTGAGGAATATTCATCCCCGAATGACACTAAAATCCTCTTTGAAGGAAGAATGGGATCAAGACTAGAAGCCCAACCAACATAATTTTAATACACAATAAAAATCATTTCAATCAACGCAATTCAAAACTTCAATTACCAAATATGAGACTTCAACATCAATTCATGAGGTACTTCCTTCTCAACACAACCATTTGAGCATAATATGACAAACATGAGTCAATTATATTCAAATTCAACTTATTAACATGATACTAAACATTTCATAAAGTCTAAACATATCAAAATGCAGAACATGACTCAAAACAAGTCAAAAACTAAATTTTAAAATTTTGAAGCAAAATCACTGGCAGCCTGTAAAGTTACTGCTCATATTTTGAAAATGTATCTTTCACATTTCATCACCCAAAAATCAAATGACTTCAATTCCTTATCATATTTATACTATTAAAAAGGATGACTAACCTCAATCATAAAAAAGATGAGGATATCGGGACTTCACGTCGGCTTTGGCCTTCCATATAGCGCCCTCAACTAAGTGGTTCCTCCATAACACTTCTACGGATAAAACCTCTTTGTTCCTCAACCCTCTCACTTGTTTATTAAGAATTTTGACCAGAACCTCCTTATAAAAGAGGTTATCATTGACCCCAAGGCCCTCAATAGGAATAATGGACTCGGGATCACCCACACACTTCTTATGCATGGAGACATGAAAGACTGGATGAACCAAGGCCAATTCACTGGGCAACTTCAAATCATATGATACCTTACCAAACCTTTGCAAGATCTCATAGGGAGCCCCATATCGAGGGATTAACTTCCCTTTCTTGCAAAATCTAACAACCCCTTTCATAGAAAAAATCTTCTAATTCACTTTGTCACCTTCTTCAAACTCAAGATCCCTTCTCCTATTGTCAGCATAGGACTTTTGCCGACTATATGCCATTCGTAACCGGTTCCTTATTACATGAACCTTCTCCAATGTCTTATAGATCAAGTCGGGACAAAGCATTGAGGTCTCACCGGCTTCAAACCACCCAATAGGAGACCTACACCTCATACCATACAAGGCTTCATAGGGAGCCATGGAAATGGATGAATGAAATCTATTATTGTAAGCAAACCCTACCAAAAGGAAGTGCTTATC
This sequence comes from Solanum lycopersicum, assembly GCF_036512215.1. Lineage (NCBI taxonomy): Eukaryota > Viridiplantae > Streptophyta > Magnoliopsida > Solanales > Solanaceae > Solanum > Solanum lycopersicum. The sequence goes on from NC_090808.1 coordinate 26,498,356, forward strand.
CCAACTCCCTTTGACACAAACTCTAGGTATATCCTCAAGGGTTTAAATAGTACACTCTACTTGACCATCCGTCTGAGGATGAAAAATAGTACTCAACTTCACTTTAGTACCCAACCCTTCCTGAAAGGACCTCCAAAACCTAGATGTGAATTGTGAACCCCTTTCTGATATGATGGATAAAGGAATACCTTAGTGACACAAAATCTCATATATGAAGATCCTAGCATAATCCTCGCCAAATAAGTAGCCTTGACGGGAATAAAATAAGGGCACCTGGTCGACCTTTCAACTACCACCCAAATTGAGTCATACCCTTTTTGGGTCTTACGAAAACCTACCACAAAATCCATATTGTTGTTTTCCTACTTCAAAGTAGGAATTTTGATTTCTTGTAGTAATCCACCTTGTTTTAGATGCTCGACTTTCATTTGTTTGCAATTCGGACACTTATTAACAAACTCCGTTATGTCCCCTTTCAAACCTTCCCAATAATACACCTTTACATGGTCATAATACATCTTTGTTGACCCCGAATGAATGGAATAATGGGACCATGAGCTTTTTCCAGGATACGGTTCCTCAAATAATCAACATTTGGGACACACAACTGCCCTTTATATCTCAAAACACCATCCCCCATAAGGAAAAAGATTCATTAAACTTTCCAAGCACCAATTCTTCTCCATTAATGGTTTATCAAGGTGTTGTTTAGACTTCACCTTAACAACCAAAGTTGGTTCAGAGTTATGATGGACCATCACACTACCATTAGAAGAACCCTACAATACCACTCCCAATCTAGACAAATGGTGAACCTCTTTCATAAGGCCCCTTTTGGCTTCATCAACATGAGAAACACTACCCATAGAAGAACGGATAAGAGCATCTGCTACAACATTCGCCTTGCCCGGATGATAAAGGACTCTCATATCATAGTCCTTCAATAACTCTAGACATCTTCTTTGCCGTAGATTTAGCTCCTTTTGGGTAAATACATATTGGAGGCTTTTATGATTGGTAAAGATATCAACATGGACACCATACAAATACTGCCTCTAAATCTTCAAAGTAAACACCTCGGCGGCTAACTCAAGGTCATAAGTGGGATAGTTCCTCTCATGCACTTTAAGATGCCTAGAAGCATAGGCAATAACTTTCCCATGTTGCATAATCACACACCCCAAACCAACACAAGATGCATCACAATAAACCACAAAGCCCTTTCTACCTTCCGGTAGTGTCAACACTGGAGCCAAAGTAAGCCTATTTTTTAATAATTTGAAGCTCTTTTAACATGCTTTGGACCACTCAATCTCGTGGGTCAAAGTAGTAAAAGGAGATGCAATGGACGCAAAACTATCCACGAACCTCCAATAATAACCCGCAAGACCCAAAAAACTTCGTATATCAGTTGGAGTTAATGCTCTCGGCCATTTCCGCACCGCTTCCATTTTCCTTGGATGAACCTCTACTCCTTCACTAGAAATGATGTGACCAAGAAATTCTACCAACCTCAACCAAAACTAACATTTGCTATACATAAAAAAAATGGATGCTCTTTAAGGGTTTGAAATACTACCCTCAAATGACCAATGTTATCCCCTTCATTTGTTGAATATACCAAGATGTTATCAATGAACACAATGACAAATAAATCTAGGTAACTTCAAAATACTCTATTCATTAGGTCCATGAATGCCTCCGGAGCATTAGTGAGACCAAAGTACATAACAAGAAACTCATAGTGGCCATAACAAGTCCGAGAAGTCGTCTTTGGTATATCCTCACCGCTGACCCTTAGTTGGTGATACCCCGACCTCAAGTCTATTTCGGAGAAGTATCTTGCCCCTTGGATTTGATCAAATAAATCATCAACCCGATGGAGAGGATACTTGTTCTTAATTGAGACTTTGTTGAGTTGGCGATAAACAACACACAATCTCAAGGACCCATCTTTCATCTTCACGAACAATACCGGAGCACCCCATGGAGAAATTCTAGGCCTTATAAATCCCTTGCCTAGAAAATCTTTAAATTTAACCTTCAACTCTTTCAATTAAGCCGAAGCCATTCGATAAGGAGGAATCGAAATAGTATTTTTTTGGTAGCAAATCGATAACAAAATCAATTCCCCATTCGACAGGAATATCATGAAGGTCATCAGGGAAGACCTTCGAAAACTCACTACGGATACCGACTCATTGGGAGGAATTTTGGAGCCAAGATCTTGGAATCTCACTATATGATATAGGCATCCCTTAGAGATCAGTTTGCAAGCCTTCAAACAAGAAATATTATGACCTCTAGGAATAGAACTTCCCCCGTTCCACTCAACAATGGGTTCATTCGGGAAATTGAACCTCACTACTTTTGTCCTACAATCAATAGTGGGAAAAAAGAATGCGACCAATTCACACCAAAAATAATATCAAAATTGAGCATATCTAGTTCAACTAGATCAACATTAGAAACTCTATTGGGCAACATAATAGGACAATTTCTATAAATCCTCTCTGCAACAACCGAATCACCTGCCGGTGTATAAATAAGAAAGGCTCATGCAAGACATCGCGTAAAGTATCAATTTTTTTGCCACAAAAGATGTTAGCACCTGGAACAAGTAAAGCATAAACAACAATAGCAAATACTTGTAACATACCGGTCACCACATCAGGAGAGATCTCTTGCTCACTCCTAGAACGAAGAGCATAGAAGTGGTTCTTCATTGGAGCATCACTAGAACCACTTGCTTGTCCACTCTTCTCTTGCCCCTTCATTTTAGGACAATCTTGAACCTTGTGTCCACTCTTGCCACAACTAAAGCAATTACCCGTTCCAACTAAACACTCACTGAAATGACCCTTTCCACACTTGGTACATGTCGACTTCTCATTAGATGAGTTCCCACTCTTACCTCTTGGATCTCTTGGGTTTACCACTTTTAAATCCCGAGTTTTTGGGAACATAGATGGAACTTGATTAGATAACCTATTTTTGAACCTAGGCATGTCTTGAATCTCAAGCCTACTCTTGGAAGAATCCTTTTCAAAGGACCATATCTTTTGAGCATCTCTTGTCTTTCTCCTGAACTGTGCCTCTTAAACTTGCCTAGCATGCACCATAAGCCGGATACATTCATATTATCATGAAGATGGCTGAATGACATTCTTTTTGTAGATTACTCGATACACCCATCACGAAGCATCTCACTTATCTCTCGGATCCGAAACCAAGGAAGGAGCATATTTCGATAACTTAGTAAACTTCATAGAATACTCAATAAAACTCATAACTCCTTGACGAAGGTTGATGAATTCCACTAGTTTGGCCTCCCTCGTCTCTCTAGGGAAGAACCAACCAAGAAATTCCTTTTTGAATATCTTCCATGTTACCGGCCTACCACGAAGAGGCCGATTATCTTTCAATTGAACATAGCAAGTTTGAGCCACATCTTTGAGTTGATATATGGCTAACACGACCTTCTTACTTAAACTCAACCCCATAGCAAAGAGAACCTTATAAACCTCATCGATGAACTATTGTGGATCCTCATTAGCCCTAGAACCATAGTAGGTAGGTGAATTCATCCGAGTGAAGTCCTTCAAATAGGATGACATAGTAGACACTTGCAAGTTAGGTCGAGGTTCAACCTATCAGTTGGGTTTTTCGGTCATAGCTTAAGCTTGGAGAGTGGTTGCTTGATCTTGACAAGTAATGTCTTGGGCCATTTGAAGAAAGGCATCCCTTATGTCTGCATCTATCATGGGTGAAGGGTTGGCTGGAACTTGCTTAACACTAACCCCCTCTTCAAGTGGAGGATCTTTTTCAACACGGGGAGGAGAAACCTCCTCCTCAATCCTCCTAGCAGCAATCCTCTGAGTATTCATTGCTTATAACCAAAAAATACAAGATTAAAACGAAAGAAAAAAATAATTACTATAGAGACACGACTTTTGATTTACAAGAAAAGAGGATTCCTAATCAACATTTACATTCCTATTCATAAGTGTGGAGCGCTTCACAATTATGAGTACAAATCTATATAGACGTGGTTGAGAGAGACATAACTATCAAGGATATTTAAACAAATCTACATAGACGTGGTTTAGAGAGACATAACTATCAAGGATATTTAACCTTATGCTTTGATAACAAGTTTGTCATATCCGTAGAGCACCCCCTAGACATAATCAATGTCATCGTCCTCATTGAGGACTAAGACTAGCCTCTTAGCATTCATCATAACATTCATTAGCTAAAATATGCGGAAAAATTAAAACATTTTAACTATATTTAATCGGAGGTTTACATTGACCTCTATAGACACATAATAGTACATTATCAAGTATACATAGACCATTTCGTATAGGCATATTTCTTAGTCTTCTACTTTTAGTCATACACACAAAAGATAAAATTTGAGTCATAAAATCCGTCTCATCTCAAAAACAATACAATACAACATGGGCATAGCCCTACAACAAACAACAGTAAGCCACATATAAGCTTTATACGATTTGTCTTCAAATGAAAGATAGAATCAACATAAGTGTCATAATATCTAAACATTCCGTAGTTAAAATATCGGCATCATCTTCGGGAAAATGAGGATCTACCACTTGGATGATTAGAGTATCCAATCCTTCCTCTCAATCGCCTCGAACTAAACCTCCATGACTAGAACCTATAGTGTTTGGGAAAAGGGGATAAAATGGGGTTAGTACGCCACATTTACGAAGTATGAGACCATATGCACATATAACAATCAAACATGATAAAAAGAGATATTTAGTTAAATAATGCCATTTATGTCTTTATGCACAATCAAAATCTAGACTAACCAATTAAATATGCTTAATCAAGTCTAAGCAAGATTATGCATATCGCATATTTTAACCCATAATCTCACAAACCCTAACATCAAACAATCATATTACAAGTATAAATAAGAGTTAATCATGTGAACTAGTAAAGCAAAAAAATCATACATAACCCTTATAAAGTCGTAAGTGCAATGATCAAGTAAAGCCCCATAACTCTACTCAATCAAGTAACCAAACAAGAATCACAAATAGTAACTTACTTCACATAACATAACCTTCCACATACATAAGTCCATACTTTAATCAATAAGAACATATTACATGTTCATAAACATCATAATCATCATGTAAAGTCATGTACCTTTTATCATCATTTATATACTTATTATTGACCTCCTAAAGCTCTTATCAAGGAAAACTAGTTCAAGACCTATGTAGAGTCCCATACCCCTACCTAAGCTAAGTATGACCTTTCAAGTCACCTTAGTTAACCTATACCTCATCACTTCATTTTAGTTTAGCTTACACTTTACTTAACCTACATAGACCACATGATCTAATGTAGAATACTTTGTCATAACCTTACACCGATAGAAAATCATCTACCGGCCAAGGTAATACCTAACGTAAACGTAGCTTTCTAGATTGATCCACTAGCTAGTCTTTCTATGGAGGCAACATAGTTGAAGAACTAAGACATAGGTAATTCCCTCTACATACCACTTGGTAATTGGGGCCTCATCTCATGGGGATCAATGAAATAAGTATCCCTCAATGGGGAGTCAACATCATATAAATGACCAAAAGATAAAGCTTCCTCTATTGGAAAGCCATTACTCCCATTGTCAAGTTCATCGATGCTAAGCTAGTCCCTTATTGAAATGCCTTTAGTCTTTAATTATTAATAATAACTTAGTTTAGTTCATAGGGTATATCACTTGTGTAATCGTCATCATAATAGCTCAATATGAACTGTACAAGTAAAAGCCTTTCATCATAATTCACATAAGTAAGGTTAACACTTTATAACCTTTAAATAATAAAGCACACTTGGCAATCATCATCGCCCTTATTACTTTACATGTTAATCAACCTCACAACCATATCAAGATATTCTAATTCCACCTCATACCAACCTATGAATCCTATACAAAGCGTGCTCCAATACAGTCATCATGACTTAATCACAATTAACCATTATTGAAACAAAGGATAAGGTCACAAGACTTACCAAGCCTTCTTCAAAATTTCATCATTATCAAGGTCTTAAGATCAACCCTTAATTCAACCTAATTATGTCATCAACTAACCAATATTCAATAACCAATGTAATCACAAACATAGAAGAGTCACTACTTCACAATTCAATAGTAGATCAACTTATTATTCAGCCAATTTATCCTACCCTTGGTCATATATAAAGGACTAGCATTAAAGACTAATAATAATCCTAATTTGTTCATAGGAAACATAGAAACACCATATACAAGTAATTCAACCCATAAACGAGTCAATTGAATGAACAATTACAATCTAAACCGAGAACACAACCTAGGGTTAAGGACTTGGGAATATATTCTTCAATTTTGGAAAGACTATCATAAATTAATTCAATTAAGTGAGAATACATGTTAATCAACTCATATTAACTGACAAGAAATATCAACAACTCAATCCATAACATTAATTTTTGAATTGGAGAAAACCCATTAGAAATCACTAACTTTTGAAATCAATTTGGATGAACCCTTTGAGGAAAGAGGTCTCAAAGGTGAAGATATACCATTCCTTATTGTCTTGATGATAATTTGAATATGAATCCACCCTTTTCCATACCTTAATTCACTTCCTAAGTTTTTCTTCAATGGAGTATTCCAATAGAGAGAGAAAGTAGAGAAAAGGTACAGAGATTTGTTTTAGAGTTGTGTTTAGGTTAAGATAGGTTATGGACTTTATTGGGTGACTAATAAACTTAATTAGACCTCTCTTAATCCCTTAATTAACCCCCTAAACTCCTAACTAATTTAAATGACCCAAATAGAATGTGACTCAAAGTTAACTGACCTCACTAACGAGACCCCGTCGACGGTCCGTTGGTGACTCTAAGGAATGCCCCTCGTTCGTGCTGCACATCCGTCGTCTTGGTCAGGGACTTGTAATATTGGGGACTTTCACCACCAGGCTAAGTTTGGGAATACGGAGGCATCGATGCCCCTTCAATCCATGTACGGCCCGTTGTTTCTTCCGTAAGTACTCTTCCACCAATGGTTTTGCTAGGTGTTGAGGTATGGTGGAATCGATGTTCTGTTGGTCGATGAAAGGGACGTAAGTTGCTCCAATTGATTCTCACAGCCACCACCTAGCCAAATGTAGTGTAAAAGTGTCACCAACGGTCTGTTGGTCCACCCAGGGGCCGTAGGCCAGCCCTTAGATGCACACTGCCCAGGCAGTGCTTCCAAACCCACAAGGGACCTTGGTTAGTCCTTGGAGAGTATTACCTGGAAGTTTCGACCATGAAACCTTCCTAACACTTTTCACATACTTTTCCACTAGTTTTTTTTAAAAAATTCTTAATCTTAAAAGCTAGTCAAATAAGCAAAGTCACACTATCACTTCTTTGGACAAACTTTCGGATGTCTTAGATGTTCTTAAACATTTTGGTTCCAAAACTTCCTAAGTGACCTATATTAATGAAACGAAACTTAAAAACAATGTCTAGACTTCCCGACACTTATATTAGGATTAACGACACGTCTTACATTTTTGAAATGTTATAGATAAAGGTAAAATTTTGTGAGAAGTTTGAAATGTGTATTAGAGTGTTTTTAAGGTTGAAACGACTGGATAGGACTCCCTAAGGACCACCCTAAGGGTTATTGAGGAGGACCCTAACGTTTGTCCCTAAATGCTGTCAATTTACAGTGAGCTGTGGACAAAGAAAACAATGAGTTGTCTCTAGGACAACAACCTGTCGATGGTGCTCATTATGGATCCTCTAACCAAAACCACGGACGACTAATACAGTCTGTGGTCTTGTTGACGCCTTCGTTTGGACTTGGGTTCACTGCCAAGTTTTAGTTTTGTTAAGGGTAATTAGTTAATTATTAATGAATTAATTAGGGGTCAAGGGGTAGTTAATTTAGTTAGTGGGGAACTATAAAGTTTATAACACCTTAAACTAACCTAACACCTCATAATTCCATAAACCCAATTAGCTCCCACTTCTCTCTACCTTCTCTCACTACCCAAAGACCCTCATTGAAGACCAACGCTGAAGCTTCATTAAAACATCAAGTTTCAAGTTTTCTTCTATTATAATTCAAGGATTGTTAACCTATGGAAGCCATTCACTATTGGGACTTTTTCCTCAAGAGCCTCTTCAAGGAATTTATTTCTATATTCTTCAAAATTATGGTTATCGTCCAATTTCATGGGTTATCTTCAAATTTGTTTAATATGATATTGTATTGAATTATATTGAAAGATTATGCATAACAGACTTTTGTAGTTCTTTGTTTTTGACCTAGTTTCTTTAAAAGATCTATGAATGACCCCTTTTCCCTAACCCTAACTATGAATAAGGTTTGTAGATGATTAGGGTTGTTGTAATTGGAGATGTTCTTGCTTAATTTCATATTATATGATGATGGTTATTAGATTATTCGATGAGTATGGTGAAATTGAGGGTAAGATCTAGAAGTAGATTCTTGGAAGCCATTGTTAAGACATTTGAGATCATGAATACTTTACTTAATTTATGTTGGTCTTTTCTTGATAATGATATTGAACTGATGTATGAATATATGTATATAATAGGAATATGCGGATATGATGAATATGATGGCATGTTATGAATATGTTAAATGTGATATTAAGGTAAGGGTATGATCATGCAGGGTTGAATGTGCTTCTCTTGTATACCTTATTATTGTAAATATGAGGTTTTTATCTAACTAATATTGGGTTGTGTTGAAAGGAAGTTCTCATTCTAAACTTAAAGATATATGATCATGATTATACAAGTGGTTAGTCTCCTATGACCTATATTAATAATTGATGATCAAGAAAGGAGTAAAGACATTTCAAAAGGGACATTAGATTAGAACCAAGTGAACTAGATAGGAGAGGTGTCCCTTGCCAAGAGGGAAAGCAGGTTCACTATTGTTCTCATGATATGGAGACTACGATGCATGTGCATATAAAGGGTTTCGAGACAATCTCCTAGTTCCTTAACTCTGTGCCCCCATAGGAAAACTATCTAGTGGATCCACCTAGAATGACATGTTCATGTTTGGTCCTACCTTGATAAGTAGAGCACCTTCTTTCGGTGTAGGGTTTCTTGACACCGGATTCAATGTTTAGCTCACATAGTCTATTGTCGGTTAAGGCGATTATTACTGAAAGCAAAATGAATGAATGAAAACAATAAGGATGGACACTAACTAGGGTTACTTAAGGGGTTCTACTAAGTGTAGGTAAAGGTATAAGACTTTAACTATGCATTGCCCAAGTTTGCCTTGAGGGGAGTTCTAGGAGGTTATTCTCACGCACTTATGTTATGCTAGAAATGCATATAGGTTGGTTCTGTATGATATTGCTCTTAAATGATGTTGGTTTCATTTGATGAACATGATAATTGTCTAATTTGGTATGTATGATGATGAATACCAATTATGTTATGTTATATGAATTATAAGCATTACTTATGGTATCTTTTCTAGTTTACTTGAATGTGTAGGGTTATAGGTATTCACATGAGCATCACACTTGTAGGATTGGGATGAGATTGTGAGTAAGGTTCTTGTATGTTTTGATGAAATGCACTCTAGAACATGAAATGATGATATGAATTTATGATGATGTTATTCTTGTATATACGAACATGTATTAATGTTGTTATGATCATGCTCTTGTATGTGCATAAAGGCTTTCATAATGACTTAGTATGTTTTTAAAGAAAAGTTCCCTTTTGTGAATGTATTCAAATGTTTTTAATTGCATATGTTCCCATACTATGTACATGTGGTCTGTACTAACCCATATTCTTTATATTTCTACAAATATGTAGGTTGGGGCCATTAAAGATCTTTAAATGTCATTTAGAAGGAAGACTTGGATATATTTCCCAAGTTGTTGGTGAGTCCTCAAGTTCGAGGATGTTGCCACTTTTCTACCTTCATTAGTATTGACTATGCCTAACACAATTGTTCTCTCCTTATCTTTGAGACTATTGTTGTAATCCTATATGAAACATATTGTAATAGTGTAAGACCTATGCCCAAAGCTTATACTTCTACGATATAGTTATGTGTGAGACAATATTTGACTACTAAAATGAAATGTCTATGTTGATAAATGAGAAGTCTATATAAACTTCATAAATGAGAAGTATATGTAAATTTCATATATGATAACGAGAAGTCTAAGAATACTTTACATGTAAAGGTTATTAATTTTCTGCATTTTCTTTACCTATGATATGCCATGATGTATGCTAAAGTCTAGTCTAAGGCCTCTTCGAGGATGAAAACGACAGTTACGTCTAAGTGGTGCTCCCTGTTCGTGACAAACTTGTTATTAGAGCATGATGTTGAGTAATCTTAGAAATTATGTCTCACTAAACCACGTCTATGCAAAGTCTTGTTCATAGTTATGAAGCGCGTTGCACTTATGAACGAGAGGCTATGTGATGCTTAGGAAATTATCATCTTCTTGGTACTCTGATGTCGTGCTGCAAGAGTCTTAACTCTATGTGTCCTTTTCATCTAACCATTTTCTTGTGGTTATAGGCTATGACTACTAGAAGGGAAGCCACAAGAAGAGTCGAAGAAGAGATTGATAATGCCGGAGATCCTCCCCCAAAACTACCAAGCTCCTCCACAAGAAAATCAAGCTCCTCCTCAAGAAAAAGTTCATTTAGGTGACCAAGCTCTGGTCAATCCTACGGCTATGACGGATGGAGAGATAAGGTAGGATTTCCTAATTTTAGATCAATCCATGACTAATCAATCTCAATCCATAACTACTCAAGTTCAAGGTATGACGACTCAAGCATATTGAGAAGTTGTGTGCACCAAAATTCTAGTACCAAGGCTTCTCACTTGAGGAACTTCAGTAGGATTAATCCTCCTATGTTTTTTGGGTCTAAGGTGAGTGAAGACCCGCAAGACTTTCTTGATGAGGTCTACAAAATCTTGTATGCTATGGGGGTTAGTTCTAATGAGAAGGCCAATCTAGCCGCTTATCGACTCAAAGATGTGGGACAAACTTGGTATACTCAATTGAGGGACAATAGGGCTTTGAGAGCCAGTCCCATAAGTTGGGAAGTTTTTAGAAAAGCTTTTCTTGATAGGTTCTTCCTAAGGGAGAAAAGGGAGATAAAAGTGGAAGAGTTCATCAACCTTCATCAAGAAGGTATGAGTGTGCTAGAATACTCTTTGAAATTCACTAAGTTGTCTAAGTATGCCTCTTATTTGGTGTCAAACTTGAGCGATTAAATTAACTATTTTGTGATGGGAGTGTCCGATGAACTAATGGAAGTGTGTCTTTCGGCGATGCTTCATTAAACATGGACATTTCTCGTTTGATGGTGCATGCTCAACAAGTTGAGGAGAGTAGGCTTGAGATGAAACTTAAGGATGCTAGGAAAACAAGGTCTTATGAAGGAGCTACTTCTAAGGATAAGTTGGAAATTCAAGACAATCCTAATTTAAAAAAGAGGTTATCTAACCAAGTTCCTTCTAATTTCCCCACGGCTCGTAATGATAGGGTGTGTAACCCTAGTCCTCAAAGGGGAAGAGGTAGTGGTTCGCCAAGTGAGAACCCTACTTGTGGAAAATATGGTAAAAAAACATTTGGGTGAATGTCTAGTTGGGACAGATAGTTGTTTTTGTTGTGAAAAGAGTATCCATAAAGTGAGGGATTGTGTTATGGTAAAGGGTTAAGGAAAGGGGAATAACCCAGAACAAGCAAGCGGTCCTAGTTCTGATACTCCTAAGAAGAACCGATTCTATGTTTTCCGCTCTAGGGGTGATCAAGAGGATTGCCACAATGTTGTCACCATTATGTTACAAGTATCTTTCATTAACGTATATGCTTTACTAGATCCCGGTTCCACCTTATCTTTTGTGACTCCTTTAGTGGCGATGAAGCTTGATGTGGTACATGATGTCTTAATTGAACCCTTTTGGTTACTACCCCGGTGGCTGACTCCGTTATTGCTACAAGAGTCTTTAGGATTTGTCCCATATTGTTCTCCAATAAAGTTACATTGGTCGATTTGGTAGAACTTGATATGTTGGACTTTGATGTCATATTGGGGATGGATTAGTTACATTCTTTTTTTGCTTCCATTGATTGTAGAGCGAGGGTATTTATGTTCCAGTTCCCTAACGACCCCGTCTTATAGTGGAAGGGGGGAAACTCAATCCCTAGAGGTCTAATCATTTCGTGTCTAAATCTTGTAAGATAATTTCTAAGGGATGTATCTACCATATTGTGAAGGTCAAGGTCCTATAATCAAAAGCTCCTCCTTTAGATTTTGTCCCCGTAGTGAAGGATTTTTTGGAAGTCTTTCCCAATGACTTAACTAAAATTTATACCGAACGGAAAATAGATTTAGACAGATTTTTTGCCACATACGAAACCCATTTCAATTCCTCCTTATCAGATGGATCCAGCCATGTTGAAAGCGTGGAAGGCTCAACTCAAGGATTTTCTTAACAAGGGTTTTAGACAACCATGCATATCTCCATGGATCGCTACGGTTTTATTTGTGAAAAAGAAAAATGGGTTTCTTAGAATATGCATTAACTACCAGCAATTGAACAAGGTCACCATAATGAATAGGTATCCTCCCCATAGGATTTATGATTTGGTTGATTAACTCCAAGGTGTGATTTACTCTTCAAAAATTAATTTGAGGTCCGGATATCACCAACATAGGGTGAGAGGTGAAGACATTCCTAAAATTGCTTTCCGAACTAGGTATGGTCACTATGTGTTCCTATTTATGTCTTTTTGTCTAACAAATGCCCCGACGAATTTTATGGATGAACCTTATGAATAAAGTGTTTTGGAATTATCTTGATTCATTTGTAATTGTCTTTTAAGAGTAAGGATTAACATATGGACCATTTATGGGTAGTGTTGCAAATCCTTAAGGAACATCGAAACTTTTCTAAATATAGTAAGTGTGAATTTTGGTTGAGATTGATTGCTTTTATTGGTCACATTATTTCAACTGAGGGTATAGAGGTCGAACCGAAGAATACAGAAGCGATTAAGAATTGTCCTAGACCTTTGACTCCAACAGACATTAGAATTTTCTTAGGACTAGCTGGGTATTATAGAAGGTTTGTTGATGGGTTTGCATATATTGATTCTACATTGAAAACCCTAACTAAAAATAAGGTTAAGTTTGAGTGGTCGGAGGTTTGTGAAAGAAGTTTCCAAGAGTTTAAAGATAAGCTAACCTTCGCTCCGACATTGACTTTATTGGAGGGTACCAAGGTTTTGTAATTTATTGTGACACTTCTTGAGTAGGTTTGGGTTGTTTCCTCATGCAACGTTGTAACGCGATGGCTTATGCCTCTAGGAACTTTAAGGTGCATGAGAAGAACTATCCAACTCATGACCTTTAATTAGTGGTCGTAGTGTTTGCTTCAAAGATATGGAGGAACTATCTTTATGGGGTACATGTGGATGTATTTAGCAACCACAAGAGTCCTCAATATATGTTCACTCAAAAGGAGTTGAATCTCCGAAAAAGAAGGTGGTTGGATATTTTGAAAGATTACGACATGAGTGTTCTCTACCACCCTGGCAAGGCCAATGTGGTTGCGGATGCTCTTAGTTGAATGACCATGGGGAGTGTGGTTCATGTTGAAAAGGGTAAGGAAGATCTAGTGAAACATGTCCATAGATTTGTCCGGTTGAGTGTTCGATTAGAAGATTCTCCAAAAGGTGGTTTCATGATTCATCTTAACTTCGAGTCATCTTTAATGGTTGAGATGAAGTGTAAAACACATCTTGACCCGCTATTGATGGACTTGAAGGAATCAGTTCTTAGCAAGTTCAATGGTTCATTCTCCCGTGGGATGGGGTAGTTAGGTACCAACATAGATTGTGTGTACTAGATGTTGATGACTTGAGGAGACACATTTTGGAAGAAGCTCATGGTTCCCAATATTCTATTTATCCGGGTGCCACCAAAATGTATCGTGATCTTCAAGAGTTCTATTGATGGGACAGTTTTAAGAGGGATATAGTGGAGTTTGTAGCCAAACGTCCTAATTGTCAAAAAGTTAAGGCCGATCATCAAATACCGAGAAAGTTAACTCAAGTGATGGATGTCCGTACTTGGAAACGGAAAGATATCAATATGGATTTCATTGTGGATTTTCCTCAGACATATAGGTAAAAACATTCGATATGGGTTATTATTGAAAGATTGATAAAATATGCCCATTTTTCCCCCGTCGATCTTATTTGGTGGAGGAATATGCTAGGTTATACCTTAATGAGATTATGAGTTTGCATGGGATCGCTTTGTCCATCATCTAGAATAGAGGTTTCCAATCTATTTCTCATTTTTGGAGGTTTTTTCAAAAGGTCTTGGTATCGAAGTGAAACTTAGTACAACTTTTCATCCTTAAATGGATGATCAAGGGGAACGTACCATCTAAACCCTAGAGAATATGTTAAGGTCCTAGTGTTTTTGACTTCAAAGGTAATTGGGACAATCACCTACCGTTGATAGAGTTCTCGTACAATAATAGCTATGATTTGAGTATTTTTATGGAACCTTTTGAAGCACTCTATGGTAGGAGATCTAGGTCTCCGATTGATTAGTTTGGGGTTGGTGAGTTTTCACTTGTTGGCCCCTATATAGTTTATGAGTCTATGGAGAATGTTTGATGATAAGGGATAGGTCAAAAACAGCCTATAGTAGGCAAAAATCTAATGCCAAGAGTAGAAGAAGAGACCATGAGTTTGAAATAGGTGATTGGGTCTACTTGAAGATTTCACCTATGAAGGGGTGATGATATTTGGTAAAAAGGGCATACTTACTCCCCGGTATGTGGTTCACAATGAGATAGTGAAATGGGCCAAAAAGGTTGCTTATGAGTTGAAATTACCAAGTGAATTAGCCCCAGCTCACCTGGTATTTCATATCTCTATTCTCAAGAAATGCATAAACGACCAGGTTTCTATTCTCCCTATTGAAGGGTTAGGGGTGAATGACAACCTTTCGCATGAAGAGGTTCCACTTGAGATACTAGATCATAAAGTCAAAAAGTTGAAGAACAAAGTGTTTGCCTCCGTAGAAGTCCTATGGAGTAACCATCTAGTTAAGGGTGCAACATGGGAAGCCTAGGCCGACATGAAGTCCTGCTACCATCATATCATTGGTCAAGCAAGCTGCCTATGGCAGCAAGGTTTTGTACCTAGGTGAAACTAGTCCGCGTTGCGGACTTGGTCAGATTAAGAAAAAAAATTTGGTCCACGTCATGGACTCCCCTATCCCAAAATTAATTTTAAAAATTCTTGCGGGAACAGCTCCGCGTGGCGGACTTGTTTCCCAACGATAATTCCGAAAAGTAAATGAAGTTTGACTTATCTAAGAGGGTCCATTTAATGTAGGGGTTTTTTTTGTGTATTTTGGGGGTGTATTATATACTAATTTTAGGTCATTATACATCCACTATCCCAACCAAAAACCCCATACCCTCAATTAGAAATCAAAATTTCAAAACCCTCAAAAAGTTCTTCTCTCCCAAAAGCTCTCTGAAACTCCATAGAAGCTAGAAATCAAGGTTGAGCTAGGTTTTAAAGTTTTGGACGTTTTCTTCACCAAAATCTCGTGGGTTTATTCATATTAAGTTATGGTAGTTCATCCTTGACTCTTGTTTCATTCAAGGAGCCAATTCAAGGACTTTTCGAAAAGGGTTTCCAAACTCCAAACTCTTCTATTTTTTACACTAAGCATGAGTATTGCATGAAAACGTTTTAATGAAGTAACATGATATTATTCAATGTTAGATCACGATTTTAAGGTAAAAAACTCAATGAGCCCGTGCTCACTCAATTTCTCAACTTTTGGCTTATGAAGTGGGTTTAATGCGCATGATTTGATAATGTTTAAACTATGGTTTTCTTATGTTATAATGAGATTTGGATACTTCCTTAAATGCTATTTTATGATGGATTGTTGGAGAAATTGAGAAAAAATGGTAAAAGCTTGGCTAAAGGGTAAGTTTTTCTTATATTACTTAGTTCTTATTGTGAAATGATCTTAAGTTGTATGGTGCACCTTTGGTGGAGGTATTTACTTGACACACACACACACACACACACACACACACACACACACACACACACACACACATATATATAGTGTGTGTGTGTGTGTGTGTGTATTGTGAGCATGGCCTTGAAGGCATAGTTTGTGAAGTAAGGCGGTGATTATGATGTATATGCATGATCACAAGATGAAAATTAATATCTTGATGATGTGATGTCTAAATGAAGTTTATCTATGTTTTAAGCATGATAGTGTGTGCAGTATGATGAATATTGATATGGACATGTCTAGAAGTCAATGCTATGGATTTTTATGATTATGTGAAAGGGCTGCTCACATGTACACACACACATTGAATGTATGAATGAAGTTATGAATGTAATGGGGGATTTGCAGAGTAGATACTCTTCATGAGTAGAGATGAAGTGTCTATACCATCCCTACTATTCCTATAGTATGAAAATGGAGATTTTAGGGTGGACACCAAAACTTCGTGAGTTGAGATAAAGTATTTAGTAGCAACCTCACTATTCCCAATGAGATTTCCAAGATAATTAAGAGGTTGATTCCCTTCATGAGTTGAGATGTGGCATTGAAAAGTAACCTCTAGCGATAAGTACCCTTCGTTAGTTGACATGTCGTAATAAATAGTTAGCCCTTAACCTATAGTCAATGAATGTTTAAGACTCCGCGATGGAGTTATGCTTAGAAACAAGAGTATTTATAGAAAGGGTGGGTGTACTTCGTGAATAGAGATATTGTATCCAATGTACCTCTTCAGATGAGTGTTCCTCGTTAGTAGAGAATGAGTTACTTATTAGCAATCTCCTTATCACTTAACTATGTGCCCGCATAGGTGTAGCTATTGGAGATCCATGTAAAGGCTAAAAACTATTATCCTACCTTAGGCGATTAGGGATCCCTCATCCGATAGGGTTTAATACCGGGATTCCATGTCTAGCTTTCATGGTCTATGTCGGCTAAAGCAAACCCCCATAAATGAATGTTATGAACTAAGTCTTCAGGTGTACTGCTTAGGGTAGATAGTGGAATGAGATGCTATCTATCCATTGCACAAGTAGGCATTTCGAAGGAATCTTGGGGTGTCCTTCTATGAAATGTATGAATGGTTCATTATATGATTAAATGAAGCATGATGACTATATGTCTAAGGTTAAATGAATCAATGTGACTTTATGTCTAATGTTTAAGAATTCTATTAATTCTATGTCTATGTTAATGAAATTGAGATTCTTATGTCTAAAATTTATGAAAATTATGTAAATGAAGTTATGGATGTGACGTGCCTAGTCTAGGGTAATTCATAAGGAGCACTAGTGGAAGTACTAGTAGTATGGGATGCTACTTTAACATTGCACTAAGTTAACTTGGGGGTTGTCTTGGAGGATGGTTTTATGTGAAGTTCCTAAGTATATGTATGTTCATCTAGTGTCTTTAGTATTGAATGCTGACTTGTTAAACTAAATGAATTATGCTTATATTAAGTAGTTTTAAGGATCTGTTAGGTGTGTATTGGAGGGGTTGTATGGGCGATCCCTCCATGTCTTACCTAGGTGAGCCTTAAGATAAATTTGGATATGTAAGGACCCCCAAAATTAATTAAGGTTATTAGAGATTCAAATGTTCCTAAAAAGGTTTCAAATAATTTTAAATAAGTGTTTTACACTATGTATGCTTGATTTGAAATCATTTAGAAGTCAAACGTCCAAGATCGTCCGAAGACCCAAAGGGCTGCCTAGACATTGCCTTGCTATTGTCTACCTTTGCCCAAGAACGACGCCTCGTCAGTCCACCTACGCCCCATCGATTGGGGGGAGGGGGTTGTAGATCAACAGTTAGCCATGTGAGCATTAGCTCCCAAAGTGCAGCCTTAATCACCATCGATGGAGCCACAGGACGGGCCATCACTGCATCGACGCCTCGTCGATTGGCTTTCGTAAGTGTTGGGTTCAATTGCAGCATGCACACTACCATGTAAGGGGTTAATTGGTAAACTCAACCCACATCCGTATATTAAAATCGACGGTTATTTGTGTATTTTGGGTATATTAAGTTGGTTATTATGATCAAAACCCCATACCAATTTATTATTCAAAATTAGTCTTCCCTCTCCAAAAGAAACCTCTCTAGAAACCTCCATTATAGATGAAGCTCAAGAACAGTGTCACAACCGAGGAGCACCCCCAAGAAGTAACATGGCGTACTTGACCTCTAGGAGGTCTTATACAAGCCCATAGTTAACATTCATCGCATTGACATAGTAAATTTAGTGAAAAATTTAAACATTTAATAGCACATCGTATTCTAGAAACTTTACTTCATATATATATATATATATATATATATATATATATATATTAAATATCATATTACATACTTAGACCTTAAAAGTCGCTTTTCCATCTTAGACTCAACAACATTAGAGTACATTAGGAACACAACCCTTAAGACACATAAAATATAGGTATGTAATTCATAACACTTTACAGTAAACATATGTAGGAAATCCTTGAACTTAAGGATTCCTTTCATAGAGCTTGGAAAATAATCTATCAAACAATGAAATATACATACACTTTGTGTAAAAAGTTGAGAAGAACGGGATTAGCACAAGAATTTACTAAGTATGGAAACCATGCAAAAACATGCATTTAAAAGGAACATTTTCCTTGGAATCACTTTCCTTTTATTTATTAACCTCCCAATAACCCTCTAATGATACTTGGTGCAATGCATCACCTTAAGGACAGAAGGCAGCATACATACACTTACACAAGTTAAAAGATATCACCATAGAAATATAGCCCATTACAAGACACATTCAAGTCATGAATATAGGACATTACAGTGAACTGCATCCATTTACACATATTTTCACTTCTTTCACATTCATCATTATAAGACTTTGTTCATGACCCCAATCTTAGTCTACTAGTGCAATGCACATGTGAAGACCCATAACCTCACACATACTTAGTAAACTCTTCATGAGACCACAAACCTTAACATACAATTTATACATCCTCATAACAAATAAATACAACTTTATTCATGTCAATACAAGACCTTCATCATATAGTCATTTAGACCAACATAGTGCATATAAGAGTAAGATCACATCATACATATTCATACCATGCACATTTTCATAACAAGTAGAAAATTTCTACAATGTCATGAATAAGGATATAATCATAATCATACACATTAGGTAACCTTCCTAGAACTTCCTAAGGAGCCACTTGTGCAATGTCTATATGGGTTCATTACTTCAACCTATACTAAGTAACTTCCCTTAAGTCATCCTAGTTAGGATCCTAGTTCTTACTTCCATTTCCGTTTTACTTTGCGGAAACTATAGCCTAAACCAGCACAAAGACCATAGGTGCTAAACATGAAATTTTGGGTTGTAGAGCCTTACACCAATGGAAGGTGTTCATACCTATCCAAGGTCGAACATTAACATATATCCTAGCATCCTAAGTGAATTCACTTTGTTGGATCCTTTGTGGCAGGCATAGTTTATGAAACTATGAGATAGGTAGTTCCCTCTACATGCCATTGGAAAATTGGGGCCTCATCTCCTGAGAAAACATGGGTGAACCCTTCCTCAAAGGTAAGTCAACACCTCATGTGGGTCCATAGGTGAGTAATCCTCCAAGTGAAGTCAACACTCTATAAGGGACAAATGGTGAATCTTCCTCCAATTAAAATCAACACCTCTCAATGTCAAGTTCACTCAGTTCTAAGCTAAGTTCCCTTTATTGAATTGAATTTTCATAAAACATAGGATTAAGATATTCATTCTTTATGTACTTATAACATATTCAAGAACCTATCTAGTTTAGAGTATTCTTTGGCACCCCTCTCAAGGACCCTATATATATTAGATCATCATTCATGTGTGTATGGACATATATGTGAGCAAACCTTTAACATAACACATAAATATCACACATGTTCATACATTAATGCATAAGTATATAGGTATAACCATATGAGCAATCCTTTAAGATAAACTCACTTAGACTATATGCAGATTCATACTTCATCATACACATAAGCTTAACATGCATAGTAATAGACACTAGTGAATCTGAGAACTATCTATCATTTAGACACAATGAACCTTTACTACTTTCAAGCATGCATGAAATGTGAGTGTATATACATTGGTCAAAATGATCACATAATGTCTATAAACAACTCATTGAGGCAGCCACCCTCTTAGACCAAAATAATCTTCAAGAATCGACCACACAACACACAACAACATAAAAGACAAATTAACTTCATAGAACACTTTAGGACTCCTAAAATTAGCTATTCACACATTCACATAGGGTTACATGGATAGGGGTCATCAATCATTAACACTTAACCCATGGAAACACCTAAACATGATCTTACATAACCATTCACATGCTCATAGCAATAGTAACACAACCTAGGTTCACAACTATAACGGAATACTAGGCACAAGTTACACATAAGGTGATCATCATAACCACTCATTCATATAATCATCAATTTGCCTTCAAGTCCATGGTCAACATATTATAATGAAAATAAAGTAAACACTGCCACCATAAGTGGACCATACCACACAATGTCATACAAGGTTTCATCAACTACAATAATATAAGAAAAGTAAAAGAGATAAGCATTCTACCAATTTATCAACCATTGATCATCATTGATAAAATACACCTTTTTCATAAAAAAAATAATATATATGTAAGTATATATATGTATTTAGTCATAAATAAACCATGTACAAGTCATTACAAGATCATACTATAACATGACACAAGGCATCACATATATACTAGAAAGTAGAGAGTCATAGATCACTCATTAATATACTTTACTATGTTTATCATGATTAACATTCATAATAGACCAATAATAACAACCTAGGGATGTAGCTATATCCATAATAATCAAGACTAAATCATGCTTTATCCACCCTAAATCGATATCACATTGTGTTCATAGCATTAGCAACTTTAAGGTTAAAACATGTAGATTAATCCTTATCAAGGTTCCTTTGACTTGATAATTAAGGTTTTATACCCATAATTCATTCATAACATCAATCTAAAATAGTATCTATAAGAATCTTCACCTAATCGATTTCAATATTAAATTATTTAAAAGGTAACGTTACAGTAAATCATAAGTTACTACTTAACAACTTAGAAGCAAATAGATCAATTAGTACCAAGATTTCTTTAATTTGATCATACCATATTTATATTGACAATGTAACCAACTAATTATCCTAAGGCAGTAGCTACAAGAACCACAACATAATCGAAATTCACTTTTATTCAATAAAAGGCCAATGTTACAGTGATCACATTGATAGCAAGGCTAGGGATGCTCAAATATTCATACATTTCTCCACATGGATCTTCATCATCAATTTATAATTAATTCACGAAAAAAATAGTAGATATAGACAATTAAACGTAATAGAATCACAATTCAACCATTAACAAGCCGTGATCACAATGCCCATACAAGGGCTAAATCAAGTTTGGGAAGGGACATGGGTTAATCATGAAATTGGATTCTAAATCACGTTAAAACCAATATATTAACTTCAATTCATAATGGTTTAATCATTAAAAAAATTTTCAGAAAGAGCTCATGGCTTGATTAAGCAAGGAGAACTTTTATCATAAAATCTCTTTTGTAACTTTGAGATTAACTCTTTAGATTGAAGGATAACTAGAGATGAAGGATCACCATACCTTTTTATTCATGAAAACCTGTAAAACATTATGATTCATCCATGTAAATCCAAGCTTCATGCTGTTCTTGAGCTTCACCAACAATGGTGGTTTCTAGGGAGAATATTTTTGGAGGGAAAGGTTCAATTTGTGTGAGTTTGTTTAGGAATGAGTTGATCACGTTTTTTATCACTTAAATACACCCAAAAATTACCACATAAATAATGTTGGGTCATTTTATCACGTGGCATGAATTTCCCATTAACCCATTTAATGAAACAGTGCACAGGCAGTGGCACCAAGTCACCATCGACTGACCCAATCGACTGGCCATTGATCAATCGAATGGCCGTCCTTTAGCTTCCGTCGATTGGTACTGGCCAATTTTTGGGTTAAAACCTTCCCAGGATAAGTATAAATCTATGAGACCTCACCTATGGGCCGTTGATTAAACAACTGCCTGTCGTTTGGTCCATCGATTCACATTGCCCAGGAAGTGTCTCGACCTGCCTTGGGTCCTTCTTATGGGACCTTTTGCGGGGACCTTTAGAGGTCGAACCCATAAATTTTAAACGTATATAAAACCCTTAATATGTTTTAGACCTTCTACATAAGTTTCACCCAAAACAAACACTTGCAACTCGTCCAACCATGCAAGGACCCATCAAGACACACACATGCATGTCTCTAGGCTATCTTTCGAACGTGTTGGACGTTTAGACTCAAAATTTCACAAAACTCCATATGCTATAAATAAAAATAATTATAACTCATTTTAAGACTTCATAAGTTCATTTCATACAACATTAAGAATGCATAGACACATGAGGCACATAGGTGACTAGTCGTCGAACATTTTGGTCACCCCTTGACGTTTGACTTCAAAATCACTTCAAACTTTGAGCACTAACTCTAGACCATATCATAAGTAATTTTAGGACATTATAAAATCAATACAAACATTTTAGGCTCTATACACCCTTTCTCATTTTGGGTGTCTTACAATATCCAGCACTTGGGAACATTCGTCCTTGAATGACACTTAGAACATTTTTAATCACAACAAGGACTTCAATGCATCATAAAGCAATTCATCATATTAATATAAGCATCACATAGATGTTAATGCATCAAAATTATGAGGAAAACAACTTGACATAATTTAGCACTCAATGCACACAGGAAAGCAAAACTTCAACTCACTCATTGTTTAATGCATCAATAAAAAGGCTCTTATCATGTTCATAGGAGGAACATCTTGCTCCTAATCATAACATGGTCATTACAATCCACTTTATTTAGAGTTCATCATAAATCCTTATTTTAATCATAATAAGGCAGATTCCACATCACTTGAAAGTAAGTAAGCACTCATACTTAAATGCACATAGACTTGAGTTAATTGAATCAACAAGGGCCTTCATTAGTTAGACCTAGTGCATGAAGGTCATACTCAACCGTACCATATTTAGTGGTACCGTACCATGTTTAGTGGTGTTCGTGGAGTAATATCCTTCTACTCAACAAACTTACATGTATCATGAGTTCACACCCAAGCAAATGCACAAAGGTCATTTTTACTTTCATATGAGAATTTATCAACTTTTTACCTAAGGCATGCTCATGTTTTCTTCCTAGTGAAGTCTAAATTATAAGTCATACAAAATACATCACAACAACTAGGAAGCCATTTCATACAATGTCAATTTATAACATGGTACTCACCTTCAAAGTAAGCACCTCTTAGGAGCAACGATACAAATTATAGGCACATACATGAATACTAAGCTAAACATGCTTTCACCTTTCAATAGTGAGCCTACAATCATGCTTTCCCAACCATACAAGTCACATAGTTTTTAAGATACTCCACACATTTCATATTAAAGAGACTCAACTTTTAATTATAAGGCTAAATCTTACATATCACAGGTGACTAAAACAAAGTTTCTTACCTTCCCTCATGAAGTCAAATTAATAATCATCATGTTAAGATGCAATTAAACATCAGAAAACCATGAATTTTATTAAAATTTCCATTCATGCACTTTGCTATCTTACCAATATCTTTAAGTTAATGTAAATCAATACATACCAAACATATAAAGTTCATGCAATTCATACTTTATGCAAAACTCTATTCATGAACAAGCTCATCAAGACTTCATTAGATTCAAGATCAATCAATAGTAGAAGGAAGGTAGAAAATATCTACAACCTTACTATTCCATCATCATCCCCCACTTAGGGTAAATCCAATTAAGAGCAACTTAACCTAAATTTCAAGAGGATCTTAGTTATCAACCAAGGATGGAATTACAGTAACTTACCATAAGGGCTTCTAAGGCATTCTAAACTTTATCACCTATGAAATTTATCCCATATCATCAAGTGATGTCATACCATTCAACTACATAAGGTTTTCAGACAATACTATAGACACCAAGGTCTTACAACATTAGGTAAAAAAACAAGGAGACTTAGGTATAAAATTTCTTATTTTCCCTAGAACATTACAGTAAGGTGACTTCTAGGTCACTAAAACCCACATCATCATCCTACTAAGTTATGCATACTACCTATACACCTTGGATCAAGTATATACAAAGGACTCCAATCCATACTAGGTAATCATCAATGTTCACAAATCCCAACTAACGCAACATTTGAAACATCATGCATATATTCAAAGGGAATTATTGTTCACCTTAAAACATATATTCTTAAGGTAGCATGCTTTCATAGGTAGTCACTAAGAATTTCAACTACAATCATATTATTAGACTACCATCGTGTAAAACCATATAGTAACACGTCACACAAAAAAAACTCATTTTAACCAAATAACTTCTAACATGCTTTAACTATATCATGATATACATTTCTCAATATAACATGCTTATTCACATTAATCTCACACATAGCCATAATTAGCATCACATCATCAAACATGCCAAAATTCACCTTCACACATACTCATTTAACCATAAAACCAAGATAATTATTTAAACTCACCTTTTCTCCCTTAAGCATATAGAGACAATCTCATTCAAGCAATCACATCTAAAAGTCCACTAGACAGAAAACATAAGAGAGAGATCTTATAGAGTTAAACATCATTATAACTCATTTTAAGACTTCTTAATCTCATTTCATAGAACTTTAAGCATGCATAGACACATTAGGAACATAAGTGACTAGTCGTCGAACATTTTGGTCGCCTGTT
Organism: Solanum lycopersicum; assembly: GCF_036512215.1. NCBI lineage: Eukaryota > Viridiplantae > Streptophyta > Magnoliopsida > Solanales > Solanaceae > Solanum > Solanum lycopersicum. The sequence continues at coordinate 26,523,469 of NC_090808.1, forward strand.
GACGTTTGACTTCCAAATCACTTTCAAACTTTTCACACTGACTCTAAACCATATTATAAGTTATTTTAGGACCTTAGAAAATTAAGAAAAATATGTTAGGATATAGAAACCCTATCTCATTTTGGGGGTCTTACAAATAGCGATGGTGATGGATTATCGAACTTTCTTCACCAAGTTTTCGTGGTTTCTTCATCTAATAAGGTATGGTGATACTTCATTATTTGTTAACATTTCTTATAATGAGTTCCTTCCAATATTTTAAGGATAATTCATGATCAAACTTTCTATATTTCAATCCCATGGGTTACTTTTCTAATAATTTCAAAAGCATGATGAATTAATGATTAGCTACTATTGTTCGTGTTGAATTCAATCTAATTCATGAGGAACCCATGATCCCTTCCAAATCTCGATTTAGCCTATTTGTGTGCATTGTGATCTTGATTCTATATTATGTGAATAATGATTCTAGCATGTCTAATTATCTATTACTACTGTTTTGTATTTTAATTGATAGTGAATTATTGATGAGTTATCAATGATGATCAAGTCTTGGAAGTTTGGTAAGGTTGACCGATACTCCTATATCGTCTATAGTTTGATGAAGTAGTGCACATGACATGGTCTTCATTCTATGCTAATTGAGTCACAATTTAGTATATGATTATTTTCCTTTTAGCTACTTCCCTAAGTATGAATTGTTGATAAAATATGAGTATTAATCAATGATGATCAAATCTAAGGTTGGTGAATTGGCCTTGTATGACATTGTGTGTTATGGTTCACTTATAGTAGCAGTGTTTACTTTATTGTAAATCCTTATATGTGTTGATCATGGTCTTGAAGGCAAGTTGGTGAATTGTGAAGTGTACATATGATGATCACACCTATGAATTTATATGCCTTGTCTTCTATTTTAGTATCACGACGTAGGTGTTGGTGATGTCTACTCTAATTGAATGAAGTTGTTTGGGATAGGTGTGTTTTAGGTGCTGCCAATAATGAAATTCTAATGGTGAATGACCCCTACCTATGTACCCCTATATGAATGTGTGATTAGGTAATGTTAGGAGTCTTGGATGCAATGTGAAGTTATGTTGTCTCCTATGCAAAATTGTGGTGTGTGGTCTATGCATGGATGTGAATTTTGGTCTTAAGAGGGTGGCTGCCTCAATGTGTTGTTGATAGAAATTATGTGATCATGTTGACCAATGTACACACACTCACACCTTATGCATGCTTATAAGTAGTATAGGCTAATGGTAATGAAATGATATTCTATATGCACTAATGTCTACTAATATGCATGTAAAGTATATTTCCATGAAGTATATTACGTATGTCTTAACTAGGATGACTTTATAGGTGTTCTAGTATGGACAAGTGTATGGGACCATGTCTATGCATTGCACATGTGTGCCTTCGTAGGATAGTTACTAGGTTTTTACCTATGTATATGCATATGAATGCATGAGTTTGTTATTAATATGTCTTATTTTCTATGATGTCAAGTATATGATATGATGAAGTATTAATATGAATAGTGTTTAAATGTGTTTATATGAGAGGATTTTTCACATAGTTACACCTATACATTTATGCATGCATGAAGCTATGTATGAATATGTGTGGGTCAAGGGTGATTATGTGAAAGGTTTGCATCAAATATATGTACACATACACACACATGAAGGCATGTATATGATGCATGTATGATGATCTCGTCAATAGAGGGTCTCTTGAAAGGTGTTCTCAATTGTATCCTAAACTAGATGGTGCTTGAATATCTTATGTTAATTTAAAAGTTGTTCTCACATGATATAGGTTGATGAAACAACTTTCTCATCTGTAACCTATTATCTAAGCATATGAGGGGTTAAGTCTACTAAAGTTTATGTTTTATGAAGTAATGTTAATAAAGGCTTTTCAATAAAGGGAACTTAGCTTACCACCGAGTGAAATTAAAGTTAAGGGGTGTCCCTTCCCAATCTGGGAAGGTAGGTTCACCATAATTCTCACAAGGTGGATAACTACAATGCATAAATAGGCGTAAAGATGGTTTTCATTTATGCCTCCAAGTTCCATAAACTATGATTGCCCCATAGTATCTAGCAAGTGATATAACCTAATATGCTAGCATGACGTTAATGTTCTACTTTGGAAAGGTAGAGAACCTTCCTTTGGTGTAAGGTTCTATAACATAAAATACATTTTTTAGCACTCATGGTCTTAGTTTCAGTTAAGGCTATAGTTTACCTAAAGTACAATGGGCAATGAAAGTAAAGTAAATGTAATACCTAAAATGACTTAGGTGAACTAGAGTCTAAATAGTTTTCAAGAGGGTGTAAGTTCATAAAATTGTTCATATCGTGCTTTCGAGGAAGTTTCGAAGAGTTCAGGTGAATCGAAAGTCAAATGTCAAGGGACGACTAAGACGTTCGATGATTAAGTCACATATGTGCCTCTTATGTGTTTATATGTGTTAACATGATATAAATGAGTTTATTAGGTCCTTAAATGGGTTATTATAGTGTATATTGTCAGTGTGTCAAGTTTCGTGAAGTTTTGAGGTAAAACGTCCATGACGTTCGAAAGGTTGACCTTGAAATGACCTTGTGTGTCTAAGCATGTTTTTTTGAGTTTTACGTGTTTGTTTTGGATTAAATTAATGTGGGAGGTCCTTAAATTGTATATGACCATATTCGGGTTGTAAACGTTTGGGTGAAAGTCCCCAAGTACCAACCGAAGGTTCTTGAGGAGGGACCCTTCACAAGTTCCCAAGCTATCAAAACCAGCTCAACCCACGGATGGCAGTCGATGACTAGTAGGTCAATCAACGCCCCTTAGGTGAGTGGAGTAGGTTTATAATTAGGATTGAAAGGAATCCCTTCAAAATTTAAGCCTCATTCCCAAAGCACGGACCAGCAGGACGGTCCGTTGGTTAGGAAATGGGTCATTGATAGCCAGTCGTGGGTGGAGTATGTCACCTGTGCAATTCACTGTAAGTTGCAAGGGTTAATTGGTAAAATCAATCAACGTCCAAATAAGGGAAATGGAGGTTACTTAGGGGTATTTCAGATAATTTAAGTGGGTCTATAAGTCCTAAATACCTAGATGAATTCATTCTTCAAAATAAAAACCCAAATTCCCTAAGAAATTCCCTAGGACTCCATTGAAGACAAAACTCAAGGAGGAGCTTCGATTGGATATTTGAGTGGTGATTATTCATCAATTTCATGGTTTAACATTGTTGAGGTATTGTTTTTGATTCTTGAAATTCTATTTATCAAGGAGCCCAAAAGTCAAAGAGATTTCTAAAGTTTTCTAAATATGAACTTGTCCAATTTTATGATATATCAATGGGATATTGCATTAAAGGTTTTCAGTATATATTTATTATATTAATGTTAATTAGATGAATTAACCAATGAAACCATGTAATTCATGATCTCTAGATTTTCACTACTTTGTGGTTGACTTGATATTGTCTTAATGCTTATGAATTCTAGTGTAGTTTTCTATGGGCTATTGAATGATGTAAGAATTGTATTCAATTGATGTATAGGATGTCTTAGATTGATAAATTGATATTGAATTGACCTAGATTCGTTGAGTATTATGGTTTTTGTATTGAGTTGATAATCATGGCAATGGGTAAGGTCCTACTTGTATTGAATTGGATGATTTGTCTAAGGATTGAAGTGGAGAGAATGAATTGGTGACACTATGCCCTAATTCTCTTTATTTTAGGTAATGTAGATTTTGAATTCTATTGTGATTGGTATGGTCCACTTATGGTGGTGGTGCTATGTGAATGATGTGGCCTTGTCAGCATTACTTTATGTATTATGATGGTCATTGCCTTGTCGGCACTACTTGAAGTATCATGATGATTTATGAAATTCACATTACCTACATGTTAAGTAATGTGAAAGTATGTGGTTCGTCTATCGAAGTTGTTAGGTGATCATGTTAGACTATGACTATCTCTTTATACGTGTAGTCTTAGAGTTGGTGCATGATTCTTCCTATTTGTTTATTGAGTCTTATGATGACTATATGAATGACGTTATAGTAGTGTATAGGGTGACCTAAAGAGGATAATGGTTATTCCTATGTGTTTCTAGTATGACATGATATATGTGATAAAGTGAAATCTTGGTGTGACTTGTGTGGTAGACTTGTGTAACTTACTTGATACATGTATGAATATGAATATGGGATGTCTTGACTTATGATCCTAAAGCCTCTTAGTCTTGTATGTATGAATTACATGAGACATTGAATGATGTTTCTAAGAGGGTCCTTTATGTAAAACCTTAAACCTAGTGGCAAGGTTATGAACCTTGAAGTAGAAAGTTGTAAAGGTATCCTTCTTGTAATGAATGATGGACTTAAGCTTAGTTAGCTGGAACGACATCATATCATCCTTAGGAAAGTCATTAATCTATCTTCATCGCTATTTTCAGGCATCCCGTGGGGACCTGTTTGTAGGGTAAATGTGATTGGGTTATGAACTAGATATGGAAACCCTTTGTATGATCCTTTAATGTAAATTACTCTATGAGAACAAAGTCTAGCACTGAGTGAGTATAGTAAGCGAAGTAGCTCTAGTTAAGAATGAGAAAAAAAATGCAAAGTATGCCTTTCATAATACCTAACCATGTGCCTACATGGGATGTGTCCAAGTTCTACCATTGAAAAGTTAAACACCCTCCATCGGAGTAGGTTACAACTCCAGATTTCATACTTTAATACCATGGTGTATGTTGGTTATTGCCTATTCTCATCTTATGGGATACCTACTAGTCTATGAAGTTTAGGTGATGTTATGGGCCGCTACCTAGACATTGCACCCTTAGGGTTTAAAGATGTTAGTGACAGTCCCTAGGTCTTCTACAAGACTATTACTTGAATGTCCTCTATTTGATGAATGTCTCTTAATGAACTAATGAAAGAATGACTTATGTTAGAAACTGAATGAATGAGTACCTAATCTGGAGAGAATTTAAGGATTTCCTAGTTAAAGTCTAAAAGGTGCATAAGGGGTGATCTCTTCATGTCTTATCTGGGGAAGTCTTAAGAATGACTCTAGTTAGGGAAGTTGGTTGATACTTTAGGCATTATCTAAACATTGGAATTCTTAAACATTATGTAGGTAAAATTGAAGAGGGTGTATGGGAAATCTCTTATAGGAGTAAAGTAAGTCTTTCGATATCCTTGGTAAGGAGAATATCATATTATACATGTTATGCATTTTGGTGTGATTTAAATGTGTGTGTCTCATTATAAGTAGTCTTGAGGATCATTTAGGCATTCTTAGAAAGGGTGTATGGGTGGTATCTCTTTGTATTACTTAAGTGAGTCTTAGGATAGCTTTTAGTGGGGGGAATTACATTCTAGAAGGTGCCTAAGGTGAAGTTGAGAAACTTCACTGTAACAGTGAAGGAGGTCACTATAATAGTGATTCATTGTAAGTTTTCTCCAAAAATTATGATAAATTGTCTATGTGATTTGTTATGTGTTTCTAAGGTGTTAAATGTTGTTCTTATGCTATTATTATGATGTTTAAATCAAAAGATGCATATTTTCAATAAATGTATGTTTTCATGATTTTTATGCATTATTACATACTTATTATATTTGGTTGTACTAATTTTATATATATTTCTATCTCTATAGTGGTGGATAGGTGAAGAGCACTGGGAGTCAAGGCTTGGATTCTATCATCATTCAAGTGAAGTATGTCCTCTCTTGATTTGAGGACATAGTTATCTTAAGTTTCTTTTATATTGAAGTAATCTATTTTGAGGACATAGTTATCTTAAGTTTCTTTTATATTGAAGTATCATAATAGACTAAGTATTTCTATATTTTGATGTATGGGCCGTGTCCCAAGTATTCTCGTGAGATTTGATGCGATTCAGACTTAGTATTTCCTATGAATTCTAATGAAAGATGTTATTAGAGACATTTTAATGTTTTGTTAAATGTTTTAATTCTGCACTACTTTTCATTATGTATATATGATGAACGATACGAAAGGGCTTGTACATGACTTCCGAGAGGTCAAGTACGCCGGTTGTGACCTAAGAATACCCCAACTTCTAGGGTATACATCCGGGTCGTGACAGTAAAGGAGACCTAACTAGGATAACCTAAGTGAAATTGCATAGTTTAGGTGATGGTATCAGACTCTGCCTATGCATTGTACAAGTAGCTCTTGAAGGGAGTTCTAGGAAGGTGTTCTAATGTATATGTATATGCTTATGTTCCTTATGCATTACATTTTAGTATTGTCTACTTGATATGGTGATATGCATGAGTATTAATGAGTCTATATGATATAGGCTTACTGTATATATGCATTATGTCAGTCTTATTGACCATATGATGAAGGTCTTGCTTGGCATGTATGAAGTTGCCTTTTATTTTGGACTAAATTAAATTATTTAGGGTTTCTATATTTATAAATAGTACATAGAAAATAATTATTTAGGGAAGAGGCCAAGAACCAAGATACAAGATATAATATAAATTTTCTTCTAGCTTTGGAACTTTGTAAGAGCCGACTTGTAGGCTGGAGAATTGTGGTTTATTATTTCTTCTCCTTTATTATTTATTTGTATTCGTGATTAATAAAATATAGTTTAGCTATTGTTATGAACTTTGGATGATCAACACAAACATATTTATTTTAATAAATTTTTATTGTGTTTTGAGATAATGAGTACCTAAGCTCAACATCTTGGTTTGTGGTAACCATGAGCAATTAACAAATTATGAATAGTAATTAAGCAATTCTCAAATAGGTTCTTGCATGTATCGATATTTTTTTTGGTTATAGGTCTTTAAAACGAGTGCAAGCGTTAGAACTTGCCTTGTTGCTACTTGTCTGACCAAGGAGGTAGTTAATAAGAAAAAAATTATCAACATAGGTTTAGTGGGATACTATTTAAAAGGCTAGTGTCTATAGGTGCAAAGTAATAACTAAGTCATACATCAATTATGATGTCTAGTATGAGGTAATGGTAAGGGTTAGTAAATTAAACACACGTAGACGGACCATGGTGCGGGGTGAAATTCTCTAGTTGCCAGACCTAGGAATTAGAGATGCCTAACTTATCGCATTGCATGTATTACACTAGGAAAGAATTGCTATTACTAGTATTACAACGTTATGAGCTTATGGGGAACTCATTCCTAGTTATTCTAATTCATTTGGATATAAATAAATACTTGGTTCAAAGTTATTTTTCTTATTTTATTTAAATTTAAAATCCCCCATTTTTATATAACAACTATCAATTTAAATATTTGCTATTGACAATATTCTTTCATATTCTATATGAGATCAACCCCGACTCATAGTTGAACGTTATCGAGAGTGATGTCGCTGCCGGGGGAATATGGCTTAGAAATTATCTTAATATTTATTTTAACTTTTTTTTCTTAGGATAAGTTTTGATTTATTATTATTATTATTATTATTATCATCGAGTCATCTGAGCCTATAGAAGAGTGTATGGAGGCCAATAGACGGAAGCCAACCTATGGACCGTCCTGTTAGTCTGTGGTATGGAACTGAGGCTTGTCCTTTGTCCCTCCTTCCCCAGGCTAAGTACAAAATGATAAGACCCAACCAACAGGGCATCTATTGAACCACCGGCCATCGATTGCCTCCGTGGTTTAGGCTGTCTTGGGCAGCCTTGGCACCAATTTTGGGTCCTTCCTCAAGCACCCTTGGATGGTCCTTGTGGATACTTGCTTGGACGTTTCCTACCCAAACATGATACTATAAGAGTTTAGAACCTGTCACATGAATTTCACTGAAACGAACACGTAAAACTCGACGAAACATGCTTAGACACACAAGGTAATTTTAAGGCACATCTTTCGACGTTTTTGAGAGTTTGACCTTCAAACTTCTCAAAACTTTACACACTGCGTATATATACCATAATAACTCATTTAAGGACTTCAAAACATCATTAACACATAAACACATAGAACCATATATGAGACACATAGGTAACTTAGTCGTCGAACGTCTTGGTCGTACCTTGACGTTTGACTTCAAATGTACCTAATACTCTTACCTACGGCCTCAATATAACATTATATACCATTTAAGGACATTATACCATTATGATAACATCGTTAGGCTTTACTTAAGCAAAGTCATTTTGGGATATTACATGTACTACTTAGGGTAGATGGTGGAATGGGACGCTACCTATCTATTGAACAAGTAGACATTTGGAGGGAGTCTTGGTGTGTCCTTATATGAAATTTATAAATAGGTCATCATATGATGTAAATGAAAGTAATGTGACTTTACGTTAAATAATAAGGAAGCATGTTGATGTTAAGACTTGTATGATCAAAGCTTAGTATGTGATGAATGTGATGTGCGTATTCTAAGGTTATTCCTAAGGAGCACTAAGTGGAAGTTGTAGTATGGTATGCTACTTTCACATTGCACCAAGTGTAAATTTGGGTTTTCCTTGGAATATGGTTCTTAGATGAAGTTCCTAAGTGTACGTATGTTTCTTTATTGTCTTCGGTATTGAATGGTGACCTATATAAGTAATATGAAGTATGTTTGTCCTTAGTATTATTAAGGATCTCTTGAGTAGGTATTGAGGAGGTTGTATGGGAAAACTCCTTATGTCTTACATCGGGAAGCCTTTGGACAAATTAGGATAGGAGTAGTTCATTTGTAATTTTTGGTTTTACTATAAGCATGCCCCTATATTAGGAAAATTTGAAGTTTTACCTTATGTGTTAAATGATGATACTATATGATGTTTTGTAACTTCATTTATGAAGGTTTTATCGAAATAGCATGACTTTTATGTTTCAACTAAACTGTCCCTTTCTGCATGATTTTTCATAATGCCATACTTAGTATAATGTTTGTACTAACCCCATACATTTCTATACTCTATAAGTATAGGTTGAAGGCAAGTGATGTTTAGGAGGAAAAACATGGGAAGTTGACTCTCTCAAGACTCGGTATGTCCTCATATATTTGAAGACATAGTCTATGTTTCATTAGTTTCTTCTTTTAAGACTTGCAAAGACATGATGTATTTCTTTCAATGTAAATGGACGTGTCCCAAAGATTTTTATGTTGTGTCTTTAACTTGGCCTGTGATGATGAGACTATCCTTAGTATTTATAAAATATGTTATCCTTATTATTTATCGTAAAAAGTTTAAATTTTTGCACTACTTTTCATGTCTTTTGTAATGAATGATAGCTAAGAGTCTTGTGCAAGACCTTTGAAAGGTCAAGTATGCCTTGTGACATCCTAAGGGTTGCCCTAACATCAAGGGGTTACTTGCGGGTCGTTACAAACTTGGTATCAGAGCTTAAGGTTTTGGGAAATAGTTTAGGGTTCAAAAGTCTCACAAGCCACGTCTAGTAGAGTCTTGTTCATCGGTGAGAGTCGTGTCACATCTATGGGCGAAAGGCTTTAGGACGATAGGAGTTTCTCTTTTTTCACTACTCTAGTGTCGTGCCATAGAGTTTAATTCTACAAGTTTTTTTTCTCAACATCTTCTCGTGTGTTTATATGACATGAATATGAGGAGGACACCCTCTAGAAGGGAGGATGGAGGAGTAGCTAATCATAGGATCCCTCTCCGTGATGATCAAGTTCCTATAGTTGACCAGAACCTCAATGACCTCAAGTGCCCCAAATTCGTCCAATGCAACAACGTCCTCAAGCTCCCTACGTTGAAGTGGATATGACTAGTGTGCAGATAAGGGTTGCCCTTAGGTCTTTGAGTCAACTCATGATGACTCAAGCTCATGTCATCAATAATCATGTGGTTGCCCAAGCTAACTTAGGAGTTGGACCTCAACCCAATGCAAGTTTTCCCGCTTCTAGTATCAAAGATTTCATGAGGATGAACCCTCCTACTTTCCATTGCACTAAGGTGGATGAAGATCCAAAGGCTTTATAGATGAGGTGTTCAAGTTGGTGGATTCTATGGATGTGACTCCTAGAGAGGAAGCGGAATTGGCCGCTTATCAACTAAAAGATGTGGTTCAACTGTTGTTTGAGCAATGGAGGGATGAGAGGCCCTTAAGGGAAAATTCGGTAGATTGGGAAGTGTTCAAAATTTCCTTTTGTGATAGGTTCTTTACCATATAGTTAAGGGAGAGAAAGTTTGTGGAATTCATGAACCTTCATCAAGGGGGAATGAGTGTGAAGGAGTATTCTCTTAAGTTCATCCAACTCTGTAAGTATACCCCAACTTTATTAGCCAACTCTACGGCTAGAATGAAGAAGTCCGTGATGGGGGTATCTAGTATGGTTAAGAAAGAATGTCGTACGGCTATGCTCCATAATGATAAAGATATATTTAGGCTCATGGTGTGTGCCCAAAAATTTGAAGAGTCCAAGCTTAGGGAGATGACTAGAGATGGAAAGAGGCCTAGGTCGGATGAATCAAGTCAACCTAAGTCTAAAAAGAGGTTCTATATCAAGACTCTTCAATGGGGAACAAGGATAGGGTTTCCAACCCAAATTCTCAAGGAAGTCGTTATGCTTATGAAAGGCCTAGGTGTGATTGTTGTGGGAAGCAACACTTGGGTAGGGTTATCACCGGCAAGGATGGTTTCTTCGAATGTGGTAATAAGGGTCATAAGATGAGAGATTTCCCTACCCTCAAGGAAAAAGAGAAAGAGGTCAACCAAGCTCCTCATGGTGGTCCGGATTCAATGCTTCTAAGAGGAATCGTTTCTATGATCTCGGAGTTAAAGAAGCGACTAATCCAGAGTGAAGGCCCCAGTAAGTGATAATTCCTTATGGTTGTTATGTTTATGTTATGATATGAGTTTATGGTCATTTATCTTATCTTATCATGCTTTCATGTTAGAATTGCTTGAAAGTGAATTCTTGAATTTTGAGCATGTTTCACTGCAAAGGAGTAGTGTTCACTGTAAAGACTTTCAAATTTTAATTTAATTTCTTTTTCATTAATAATGGTCTCAATATGTGTATAAATTATGTGTAAGAGCATGAATAATGTTGGAGAAGGTAGTTCCTCCATAAATGATGAAATGAGTATGTGGTGTGAATTGTGGAACTTGTTCCAACTTGCTTATGTTGATTAAATGCTTAATGATGTGAAGTTGGTTATCATTTTGAGTTTTTGCATTGAGTATGAATATATTTACCTTGATGATTTTTGTGGTATGCTGATATTAGTGTCCTTGAAATCCTCGGAAGTGTTAGTGTCATTCGTGGACGAATGTTGTTCTAACTGGGGAAGATTATAACGACCCTAAAATGAAATAGGTAAAACTAGAGCTTCAAATGTTTTTCATGAGTTAATAATGTATTAAAATAGTGTATTTAGCATTATAAGTAAGTTTGTAAAGTTTGGGAGTGTTTGGAAGTCAAACGTCCAAGACGTCCGGAAACTAGTCGAAGTTGAACTAGTATGTCGTACTGTTTTGTAGTGAATTTTTGGAGGATGGAGGGTTAATTTCAGTTTCAATGGTTACTATGCATAGAATTACATGTATATGGTCGAAAATTCCAAGAACGATGCCCGGGGACAAGCTTAAGGGTCCCCGAGGAAGACCAAAACATGGGCCATCGAAGCGGCCAGGCAGCCTACAATTGAAAGGTACTGCGCGACGTGCAGCCAGCACTTGGTGTTCAATTTTGTCCCTTCGACTTGGGGAAAACACACACCCTACTATCCCAAATGAATTTCCAGAACCAAGATCAAGAAATGAACTCTCCACGCGCAGCCAAGTCCAAGATTTGGCCGCGTCGCTTTTAAGTCAAACTTGAACTTGGAAAAGGGTCCAAATAGAGTGGGGGTCTTTTGGGAACTTTGGGTATAATTTGTTGACTGATTTAGTTCATTTTAAACCTCATTTCACCCACCAATTCAAACCTTAAATATCAAATCAAAAATCTCTCCAGAACACTTTCTCCAAAAACCTCCATTGAAGAAGCTTCAAGATTCAAGGAAGAGGACCAAATTCTTCACGTTTTCTTCATAAAATTCATGGGTTTCTTCATATTAAGGTATGGTAGTCATCCTTGAACTTTCTTTCATTCAAAGAGTCATTTCAAAGAGATTTCAAAAAGGATTTCAACTTCAAACTTCTTTATTCCTTGACTTTAACTATGGGTCTTTGCATGAAAATGTTTTAATGATAAAAATGGTTGTTCTTAGTGTTGAATTATTATTTTATATGTCAAAACCCCAATGGAATCATGTCTATCCTTTTGATAAATTTTTTTGCTTATAAAATGGGTTTAATGAGCATGATTGGATAATGTTAAAGTTATTGTTTCTTTGTGGTTTTATTGGGTTTTAGCTACTGGCCTAAGGGATATTTTATGATGGATTATTGAATAAATTGTCAATAGGTTGTAAAGGCTTGAATGAAGGGTAAGTTGTTCGATCTTGGTTAAGTTATGTTCAAGTAAGTCTTGAATGGTATGGTCTGCCTTTAATGGTGTCGTTTACTTAAAGTTGATGAAGTTACATGTGTATAGTGAAAATGGCCTTGAAGGCATGATATGTGAAGTGAAGCGATAATTTTGATATGTATATGCATGGTATGCGACAATTTACATGCCTAAATGAAGTGTGTGTTTGATATGTGAACTATGATAATTTGTAAATTGTGATAAATGTTGGTATGATCATGTCTATAAATCAATGTTATGAATGATGATCATTATGTGAAAAGTGTGCTCACATGTACTCACAAACACTTGAATGCATTAATGAAGTCAATGAATGAAAATGGGGGATTGTAGGGTAGAAACTTTTAGTGAGTAGAGATGAAGTTTCAAGACCATCCCTACTATTCCCAAGTATGAAAAGGGGTATTTTGGGTGAACACTCTTTGTGAGTTGAGATGAAATGTTTAGTGGAAACCTCACTATACCCCGATGATCTTTCCAATGATAGGTTGGAGGTTGGATACCTTTCATGAGTTGAGAAGGGGTTTTTAATAGTTAACTCTTAACTTAAATTCAATGAATGTTTAATACTTCGTGGGGGAGTAATGCTTAGTACGGAGAGGATTTGAAAAAGGGTTGGGTAAACTTCGTGAGTAGAGATGTTGTATCCAATGAAACTCTTGATACGGGTGCTCCTCGTTAGTAGAGAGTGAGTTACTTAGTAGAAATCTCCTTATCCCTTAAATATTAGGTGTATCTATTGGACAATCCATGTAAATGCTAAAGAATATGAACCTACCCGAGGCAAGTAGGGATCCCTCATCCGTTAAAGATAGTACCGGAATTCCATGTCTAGATCTCATGGTGTATGTCAGTTTAAGCTAGCCCCCACAAATGCATGTAAATGAACTAAGTCTTCTTAACGGTGTACTACTTAGGCTATATGGTGGAATGGGACGCTACCTATCCATTGCACAAGTAGACATTTGGAGGGAGTCTTGGTGTGTCCTTATATGAAATGTATGAATGGGTCATGAAATGACGTAAATGAAAGTAATGTGACTTTATGTTAAATGTTAAGGAAGCATGTTGATGTCAAGACTTGTATGACCAAAGCTTAGTATGTAATGAATGTGATGTGCCTATTCTAAGGTTATTCCTATGGATCACTAAGTGGAAGTAGTAGTATGGTATGCTACTTTCATATTGCACCAAGTGTAAATTGGGGGTTTCCTTGGAAGATGGTTCTTATGTGAAATTCCTAAGTACACGTATGTTTCTCTATCGTCTTTGTATTGAATGCTGACTTGTATAAATGAAATGAAGTAGGCTTATCCTTAGTAGTCTTAAGGATCTCTTGAGTAGGTATTGAGGAGGGTGTATGGGTGATCTCCTTATGTCTTACTAAGGGGAGACTTTGGACAACTTAGGATAGGAGTAGTTCCTGTGTAATTGTGGGTTTTACTGTAAGCATGCTCCTATATTAGGAAAAATTGAAGTTTTACCTTATGTGCTAAATGATGATACTATATAATGTTTTGTAACTTAATTCATGAAGGTTTTATCAAAATAGTGTGACTTGTCTGTTTCAACTAAATTGTCTCTTTTTGCATGAATTTTCATAATGCAATACATAGTACAATGTTTGTACTAACACCATACTTTTCTATACTCTATAAGTATAGGTTGAAGGAAAGTGGAAGTTTACGATGTAAAGCTTGGGAAGTTAATTTTCTCAAGACTCGATATGTCCTCATATATTCAAGGACATAGTCTATATTTCATTAGTTTCTTCTTTTAAGACTTGTAAAGACTTACTATGTATTTCTTTCAATGTAAAGGGTCGTGTCCCGAAGATATTTATGTCGTGTCTTTAAGTTGACTTGTGACGATGAGACTATACTTAGTATTTATAAAAAAATGTTTTCCTTTTATTATTTATCAAGAAAAGTGTAAGTTTCTGCAATATTTTTCATGTCTTAGGTAATGAATGATAGTTGAGAGGATTGTGCAAGACCTTCGAAAGGTCGAGTACACCTTGTGACGACCTAAGGGTTGCCTCAACTTCTAGGTGTACTTGTTGGTCTTTAAAGGTTGCATGATTAATTTGCTTCCATAGATTGTAGAATAAGGATGGTGAAGTTAAACTTTCAAAATGAGCCCTTTTTAGAGTGGAAGGACGAAAACTACTTCTAGAGGTCCTATCATTTCTTGTTTGAAAGCTTGTAAGATGATACCTAAATGGCATTTATACCATATTGTAAGTAGTCAACGATTAAGAGTCCAAAATTCTTCCAATTGAGTCAGTCACCATAGTGAGGGAATTTCCGAAGGTCTTTCCTAATGATCTTCTCAATATTCCTCCTGAACGAGAAGTTTATTTTTGTATCACTTAATACTCGATACAAATCCCATTTCAATTCCTTCTTATCGGATGGCTCCGGCCGAATTGAAAGAGTTGAAGACTCAACTCAAAGATTTACTAGACAAGAGCATTATTTGGCCTAGTATCTCTCCATGGGGTGCTCCGATATTATTCGTTAAAAAAAAGGATGGGTCCCTTATAATGTGTATCGATTACCGTCAACTCAACAAAGTCACAATCCATAAAAAGTATCCTCTCCCTCGGATTGATGATTTATTTGATCAACTCCAAAGTGCAAATTAATTTTCTAAGATTGACTTGAGATCTGGATACAACAACATAGGATGAGAGGTGAAGATATTCCCAAGACGGTGTTTTGAATAAGATATGTCACTATGATTTCTTACTAATGTCCTTCAGTCTCACTAATGCTCCGATGGCATTTATGGACCTAATGAATAGGGTGTTTCAAAGTTACCTAGATTCATTTGTCATTGTCTTTATTGACTACATCATGGTATATTCAAAAAATGAGGGTGAACACATGGACCATATGAGAGTGGTGTTACAAGTGCTTAAGGAACTCCAATTATTTTTCAAATATAGCAAATGCGAGTTTTGGTTGAGATTTGTTGCATTTCTTTGTCATATCATCTCTCATTAGGATGTAGAGCCTGATCCAAGGAAGATTGAAGTGATGAAAAGTTTGCCTAGACCTTTGGCTCCTACGAACATTAGAAGTTTCTTAGGCCTAGACGGTTATTATAGGAGGTTTTTCGATGGGTTTTCTTCTCTTGCTTCTCCCTTGACAATCTTGATCAAAAGAATTTGAAATTTGAGTAGTCGGAAACATGTGAAAGAATCTTCCAAATGTTGAAGGATAGGCTTACTTTCGCTTCATATTGACCCTACCGAAGGGTAATAAGGGTTCGGTGGTATACTGTTATGCATCCCGAGTCGGGTTGGTATGTGTTCTTATGCAACATGGCAAAGTTATAGCATATTCTTCTAGTCAACTCAAAGTCCATGAGAAGAATTATCCCACTCGTGACCTTGATTAGCGGTCGTGGTATTTTCCTTGAAAATATGGAGGCAGTATATCTATGGGTTTCATGTTGATATGTATACGAACCATAAAATTCTTCAATACGTATTCACTCAAAAGGAGTTAAATCTCTGGCAAACAGGTGGTTAGAGTAGTTAAAATACTATGACATGAGTTTTCTCTATCACTCCGACAAGGCTAATGTGGTAGCAGACGCTCTAAGCCATTTTTCCATGGGAAGTGTCTCCCATATGGAAGGAACAAAGAGAAACCTAGGGAGGGATTTTTATAGGTTAGCTCATTTAGGGTTTGAATTGAAGATTCTCCTAATGGTGGTGTTGTGGTACATCATAACTCCGACTCTTATTTGGTGGTTGAGGTGGAGTCTATGTAACACCTTGGTCCATTAATGATGAAGTTGAAAGAATCGGTTCTTGAAAAGATGAATGATTAATTCTCCCAAGAGGGGATGGTGTTCTAAGGTACCAAGGGAGATTGTATGCACCTACTGTGTATGAGTTGAGGAATAGGATTCTTGAGGAAGCTCATGTATCCCGTTACTCTATTCATCCAGGCTCTACAAATATGTACAATGACCTTAGAGAGGTTTTTTGGTGGGAAGGCTTAAAAGGGGACATTGCGTAGTTTGTTGCAAAGTATCCCAATTGCCAACAAGTGAAAGACAAGCACCAAAAGCCAAGTGGTTTACTAGAAGAGATTCAACTTCCTACTTGGAAGTGGAAGATGTTAACATGGATTTCGTACTTGGGTTTCCACAAACTAGAAAGCAATATGGCTCAATATGAGTGGTAGTGGATATTGACAAAATACACTCACTTTATTCTGGTTAAGTCTACTTATGTCACAACCCAAAACCGGGCAGCGACTGGCACCCACACTTACCCTCCTATGTGAGCGAACCAACCAATCTAAACCTTAACATTTCAATATAATATCAATAGAACGTAATGCGGAAGACTTAAACTCATTAATAAAATCAATAACTATTATTATCCCCAAAATCTGGAAGTCATCATCACAAGAACATCTATCCTCAAATTACTAATTCTAAGAGTATCTAGAAAGCTAGAATAAATAAAAAACTAGTCCATGCCTGAACTTCAAGGCATCAAGACATGAAGAAGAAGATCCAGTCCAAGCTAGAAGCGTTAGCTCACCCTGAAATCCGGTGTAGTGAAGACTGGCTAGAGTTACTGTCGAGTCGAAGATGACGGCACGTTTGCTGCACTCCACAAATAAACAAGAAGAAAACATAAAAGTAGGGGTCAGTACAAAACACGGGTACTGAGTAGATATCACCGGCCAACTCCGAAATAGAAATCAATATATACCAAGTAATATCATAAAATCAACTATGATACTCAACAAGTAGCAACAGCAAGTACTATATCATTAACAATTACCGTCAAGTTCACACGTGAGGACTCAAGCCTCAATACCATACTCATTTGGGAATTTGTGATCATTAGATTGAGTATATTAACATCTTTCAAGATTCATTATCTTTATTCCTCTTGTGTCGGTACGTGACACTCCGCTCCCTCATATTCATTAATCCTCTTGTGTCGGTACGTGACACTCCGATCCCCTACTACTATGTGTCAGAACGTGACACTCCGATCCCCTAAATCTACGTGTCGGTTCGTGACACCCGATTTCCTAAATCTACGTGTCAGTTCGTGACACCCGATCCCCTAAATCTACGTGTCGGTTCGTGACACCCGATCCCCTAAATATACGTGTCGTTTTGTTGCACCTGATCCCCTAAATCTACGTGTCGGTTCGTGACACCCGATCCCCTAAATCTACGTATCAGTTCGTGACACCCGATCCCCTAAATCTACGTGTCGGTTCGTGACACCCGATCTCCTAATCTCATTCTATCAATTCATCAAGCCTTCTCCCTTACCAAGGCATCATCATTAACAAGAGATTAGGTTTTTATCAAGATTTGGTATTCAATAACTTCATCATGCTTAATATAATCACAATAATATAATCACGTTCATGCAAGCATACAATTAAGCACGTAGCAGGGTTTACAATACTATCAATACATATCATTCGCTATTAAGAGTTTACTACGAATAGCATGAAAACCATAACCTACCTCCACCGAAGATTAGTGATCAAAGCTTTGTGCTTTCCCCTTCTCGATCGACTTTCTCCCTCTTTCTCTTGTTCTTTCTATTTTTTTTTATTCAAACCCTCTTTATTTTACCCTAAGTAGTATATAATTAAGAATAAAAGATGGCAATCATAACCCACTAATTAACTTAAGGTTACCTCTTTTAACCCCCAAGTAATTAGACTTATTAACATTAACCCACTAACTTTATAATTAAAGCAGGAATAGTCAAAAACGTCCCTAAAACGTATAAGAAATCCAACCCTGACTGGGATTACGCAACCTGTGACGGCCCATCGTGCCTTCGACGGTCCGTCCTGCAGGTCGTCGCAAGGTTCAGAGACTCAATTTCCACCAAAGAGTCTGTGACGGTCCATCACACATGTGACGGTCCGTCCTGCCATTCCGTTACGAAGTTCAGAGAGTCGATTTCAGTACCCAATTTTCTGATTTTCTAAGTGTTTCGAAACGAGACCCTGCGACGGTCCGTCGTGCCCATGACGGTCCGTCGTGGGGTCCGTCGCCTCAGCCTGTTTTTCCAGAATCAAAGTCTGCTGCTCAAAATGACTAAATAGGTTGTTACAATAGTCACCAATTTACCCGTCGTTCGTCCCCGAACGATCACAAGAAGGAAAACAAGGGCGAAAAGGAGTACCTGAATCTGTAAACAGATATGGGTATCTTTCTCGCATATCTGCCTCCTTCTCCCAAGTGGCTTCTTCAACGGGTCGATTCTTCCATTGAACTTTGATGGATGCAATCTCCCTTGATCTCAACTTGCGAATTTCTCTATCTAGAATGGCAACAGGTTCCTTCTCATAAGACAAATTCTCATCAAGCAAAACTGAATCCCAACGGGTAATGTAGTTTCCATCCCCATGGTATCTTTTCAACATAGACACATGGAATATCGGATGTACTCCGGACAGCCCTAGAGGCAAGGCTAACTCATAGGCCACCTCCCCTACTCGCTTAAGTACTTCAAATGGACCAATATACCTTGGGATAATCTTACCTCGCTTACCAAACCGCATCACCCCTTTCATTGGCGAAACCTTCAACAAGACTTTTTCACCCTCCATAAACTCTAAGTCTCTAACCTTTTGATCTGCATATTCTTTTCTGCCTACTTTGCGCCGCTAGAAGCTTTTCTTGAATAGATTTCACTTTCTCTATTGAATCCCTCAAAAGTTCAGTACCCCAAGGTCTAACTTCAAATGCATCAAACAACCCAATGGGAGACCTACATCTTCTCCCATATAGTGCCTCAAATGGGGCCATATCAATGCTTGAGTGATAGCTATTGTTGTAGGAGAACTCTACTAAGGGTAAGAAGCTATCCCACTGACAACCAAATTCTATCACACATGCACGAAGCATATCCTCCAACACTTGAATCGTTCGCTCAAACTGACCACCGGTCTGAAGATGGAACGCACTACTAAGGTCCAACCTAGTACCCAATTCCGCATGCAATGTTTTCCAAAACATAGAAGTAAACTGCGTACCTCTATCTGATATAATGGAGAGTGGAACCCCATGCAATCGCACCACTTCCGAGATGTAAAGTTTGGCTAACTTCTCTGCATTGTAAGTCACCTTGACTGGAATGAAGTGAGCAGACTTAGTTAACCTATCAACAATTACCCAAATGGAATCAAACTTTCCCAATGTCTTTGGAAAACCAACCACGAAATCCATTGCAATCCTTTCCCACTTCCATTCAGGAATGGGCATTCTCTGAAGTGTTCCTCCGGGCCTTTGGTGCTCATACTTTACTTGTTGACAGTTTGGACATTTGGCAATAAAATCCACAATATCACGCTTCATTCTACTCCACCAAAAGTGTTGCTTTAGGTCACGGTACATCTTGGTTGCACCCGGATGTATCGAATACCTTGAACTATGAGCCTCTATCAGTATAGTGTTGATCAAATCATCGACGCGGGGTACACATACCCTTCCCTTAATCCTCAAAACACCTTCCTCATCGATTGTCGCTTCTTTAGCCTCTCCTTGCAACACTTTATCTCGGATTCTGCGCAGTCTCTCATCATCAAACTGTCTTCCCTTAATCTTGTCAAGAAAGGAAGATCTTGCCTCCACACAAGCCAACAATCCTCCCTTCTCATTTACTTCTAATCTCATCAAGTCGTTAGCTAGAGTCTGAACCTCTCTAGCCAATGGACGTCTAGAAGCTTGCAAGTGAGCTAGACTTCCCATGCTTCCCGCCTTTCTACTTAAAGCATCCGCTACAACATTCGCCTTCCCCGGATGATACAAAATAGTGATGTCGTAGTCTTTCAGTAGTTCCATCCATCTCCTGTGTCTCAAGTTCAAATCTTTCTGAGTAAAGACATACTGTAGGCTACGATGATCCGTATAGACCTCACACTTAACCCCATATAAATAGTGTCTCCATTGCTTTAATGCAAACACTACCGCGGCCAATTCCAAATCATGAGTTGGATAGTTACGTTCATGCATTTTTAATTGTCTTGAAGCATAAGCAATCACATTCTTCTCTTGCATTAACACTACACCCAAACCCGAATAGGATGCATCACAATAGACAATGAAATTCTTACCTTCCACTGGCAAGGTGAGAATTGGTGCAGTAGTCAACAGAGTCTTGAGCTTCTGAAAGCTTTCCTCACACTCATCCGACCATACAAATGGAACATTTTTCTTAGTCAAGTTCGTCAGTTGGGAAGCAATAGAAGAGAATCCCTTGACAAATCGGCGGTAGTAACTAGCTAACCCAACAAAGCTCCTTATTTCTGACACATTAGTAGGTCTTACCCAATTCTTCACTGTCTCGATCTTAGAAGGATCCACCATCACTCCATCCTTAGAAACCACGTGCCCCAAGAAGGACACTGCATCTAGCCAAAACTCACACTTAGAAAACTTGGCATAAAGCTTTTTCTCCCTTAACATTTCCAATACCATTCTCAAATGCTCCTCATGTTCCTCCTTACTTTTAGAGTATATGAGTATGTCATCAATAAATACAATCACAAAGAGATTCAAATATGGCTTAAAAATCCCGTTCATCAAACTCATGAACGCAGCAGGGGCATTCGTAAGACTAAAATACATCACTACAAATTCGTAATGCCCATACCTGGTTCTAAAAGTAGTCTTTGGCACATCCGTTGCCCGTATTTTTAATTGATGATAACCGGATCTCAAGTCAATCTTAGAGAAGACACAAGCACCTTGTAACTAATCGAACAAGTCATCAATGCGAGGAAGAGGATACTTGTTCTTTATGGTTACCTTGTTCAACTGCCGGTAGTCTATGGACATCCGAAAACTCCCATCCTTCTTCTTTACAAACAAAACTGGAGCACCCCAAGGATATGCACTTGGTCTAATGAAGCCTTTGCTCAACAACTCTTGAAGTTGGGCTTTTAACTCTCTTAACTCCGTGGGATCCATTCTATAAGGGGGTATAGAAATGGGGCGAGTGCCCGGTTCAAGATCAATACAGAAGTCAATATCCCTATCCGGTGGCATACCAGGAAGATCTGCAGGGAACACATCCAGAAACTCACGGACCACCGAAACCGACTCAATCGAAGGTACTTGGGTAGTGTCATCCTTGAGATGTGCCAAGAAAGCTAAACACCCTTTACTAACCATTTTCTTAGCACGAAGAAAGGAGATGATATGCACCGGATTGGAAGTGTAGTCACCCTCCCACACTAACGGATCTGTCCCAGGCTTGGCTAACGTCATCGTTTTAGCATTACAATCCAATATCGCAAATTGCGGAGAAAGCCAAGTTATACCCATGAATTACATCAAAATCATCCATTTCTAAGATAACCAAATCTACATAAGTGTTGCTCCCCACAAAGTTCACCAAACAAGACCTATATACCTTTTCAACTACCACGGACTCACCCACCGGAGTAGAAACACGAATAGGCATATCATGCAATTCACAATGTAAATTTAGACCATTAGCAAATGAGGAAGATACATAAGAAAATGTGGATCCAGGATCAAACAATACAGAAGCCATGCAATCATAAACAAGAAGATTACCTGTGATGACAGCATCAGATGCCTCCGCTTCAGACCGCCCAGGGAAAGCGTAACAATGGGCCCTTTCGTTTGTTTGTCCGTTGCCCCTACCATGTTGTGATGTGGTGGCTCCAGTTTGCCCATCACCCCGGCCGTCTTGGTGACCACCATTACCTCGACCACCACGTCCTCCAGAATAACGGCCTCTACCATGACCACCTCTACCTCTAGCTATTAGGGTCTATAACTCTGTTTGGGACAATTCCTCCTAATATGTCCAGTTTCCCCACATCCATAACACTCTCTAGAGTCAAGCATAGGTCTCTCAGAGAAGTGTTGACCGATCTGAGGTGGACCCCCAACTACAATCTGGAGTGAAGACTGAATGGGTCGAACTGAGTAACCTCCGGAACCCTGTCCTCTAGAGTAAGAACCGTTGAACTCACCTCCCTTTCGAAACCTCTTTGACGTCGATGCCATGGTGAATTCATCTGGTTTCACTCCTTCCACCTCTACCACGAAATCTACCACTTCTTGGAAGGATTTTGTCGTAGCCGCTACCTGTAAGGCTGAAATCCGCAACTCTGACCTCAACCCCTTCACAAAATGACGAATCCGCTCTTGTGGACTGAAACAAAGTTGGGTGGCATATCTGGATAGTGCACGAAACTTAGCCTCATATGCATTGACCGACATCCTACCTTGCTCTAAGCTCAAAAACTCATCCCTTTTCCTATCCCTCAAAGTCCGGGGGATATACTTCTCCATAAACAAGCTAGAGAATGAGGCTCAAGTCATAGGTGGTACCCCCGTTGGTTGACACTCAACATGTGACCGCCACCACATTTTGGCGTTCCCTTGAAACTGATAACTCATGAAGTCAACACCAAACCGTTCTACTATACCCATCTTGTGTAGTAGCTCATGACAGTCAACCAGAAAATCGTAAGCATCCTCAGATTCAGCACCCTTGAAGACTGGAGGTTTCAATTTCAAGAACTTACTGAAAAGTTCATGCTGATCATTTGTCATTATAGGCCCAGTAGTCAGACGTGGAAACGTGCCTATGTCCAATGAGGCATCCATACGAGGAGCCAAAGTGGCTGCATGTTGTACCTCAGAGACTGGAGGTGTTGGTGCAGAAAACACTGGAGGGGCCTGACCCTGATCAGACAACCCGCTAAGATAAGCGAGAACCTGATTGATCATCTCTAGGGTAGGTTGGGGTGGCAATTCCTCATTTTGCACTTAATCATTCTCCACTTCCTCACCCTCTCTTACCACTTCCTCAGTCGGTGGAGGAGTCACCGCCCTAGTATCATATGGGCTAGCTGCTCGTCCTCTTCCTCTAGAGGACGTCCTCCCACGACCTCTACCACGGCCTCTTGCCGCTACTCTTCCTCGAGCTACAGCCCCAGTGGCTGGTTCGGACGCTTCTTGTCTTGCCGATGTTGGTGTTGGCGCAGTTGTTGCTCTAGTTCTAACCATCTGCGAAACAGAGTGAAGATGGTCAGATACCAATTTGTATCACCTAGATACCAATTGGACCCAAGTAATAGCACGAAAGAAAGAATGAAAGAATGGAATTTTCCTAAAGTCTTATAGCTTCTCAAAGAAAACAAAAGGCGTCCCCCTACCGTTCCTTAAGACTCTACTAGACTCGTTCTTGTGTGATGAGACCAACGAACCTAAGGCTCTGATACCAAGTTTGTCATGACCCAAAACCGGGCCGCGACTGGCACCCACACTTACCCTCCTATGTGAGCGAACCAACCAATCTAAACCTTAACATTTCAATATAATATCATCAGAACGTAATGCGGAAGACTTAAACTCATTAATAAAATCAATAACTATTATTATCCCCAAAATCTTGAAGTCATCATCACAAGAACATCTATCCTCAAATTACTAATTCTAAGAGTATCTAGAAAGCTAGAATAAATAAAAAGCTAGTCCATGCCGGACTTCAAGGCATCAAGACATGAAGAAGAAGATCCAGTCCAAGCTAGAAGCGTTAGCTCACCGTGAAATCCGGTGTAGTAAAGACTGGCTAGAGTTACTGTCGAGTCAAAGATGACGGCACGTTTGCTGCACTCCACAAATAAACAAGAAGAAAACATAAAAGTAGGGGTCAGTACAAAACACGGGTACTGAGTAGATATCATCGGCCAACTCCAAAATAGAAATCAATATATACCAAGTAATATCATAAAATAAACTATGATACTCAACATGTAGCAACAGCAAGTACTATATCATAAACAATTACCGTCAAGTTCACACGTGAGGACTCAAGCCTCAATACCATACTCATTTGGGAATTTATGTTCATTAGATTGAGTATATTAACATCTTTCAAGATTCATTATCTTTATTCCTCTTGTGTCGGTACGTGACACTTCACTCCCTCATATTTATTAATCCTCTTGTGTCGGTACGTGACACTCCGATCCCCTACTACTATGTGTCGGAACGTGACACTCCGATCCCCTAAATCTACTTGTCGGTTCGTGACACCCGATCCCCTAAATCTACGTGTCAGTTCGTGACACCCGATCCCCTAAATCTACGTGTCGGTTCGTGACACCCGATCCCCTAAATCTACGTGTCAGTTCGTGACACCCGATCCCCTAAATCTACGTGTCGGTTCATGACACCCGATCCCCTAATCTCATTCTATCAATTCATCAAGACTTCTCCCTTACAAAGGCATTATCATTAACAAGAGATTAGGTTTTTATCAAGATTTGGGATTTAATAGCTTCATCATGCTTAATATAATCACAATTATATAATCACGTTCATGCAAGCATACAATTAAGCACATAGCAGAGTTTACAATACTATCAATACATATCATTCGCTATTAAGAGTTTACTATGAATAGCATGAAAACCATAACCTACCTCCACCGAAGATTAGTGATCAAGCAAGCAAATTTTCTCCAAAGCTTTGTGCTTTCCCCTTCTCGGTCGACTTTCTCCCTCTTTCTCTTGTTCTTTCTATTTTTTTTATTCAAACCCTCTTTCTTTTACCCTAATTAGTATATAATTAAGAATAAAAGATGGCAATAATAACCCACTAATTAACTTAAGGTTACCTCTTTTAACCCCCAAGTAATTATACTTATTAACATTAACCCACTAACTTTATAATTAAAGCAGGAATAGTCAAAAACGTCCCTTAAAACGTATAAGAAGTCCGACCCAGACTGGGATTACGCAACCTGTGACGGCCCGTCGTGCCTACGATGGTCCGTCCTGTAGGTCGTCGTAAGGTTCAGAGATTCAATTTCCACCAAAGAGTCTGTGACGGTCCGTCACACATGTGACGGTCCGTCCTACCATTCCGTTACGAAGTTCAAAGAGTCGATTTCAGTACCCAATTTTTAGATTTTCTAAGTGTTTTGAAACGAGACCCTGCGACGGTCCATCGTGTCCATGACGGTCCATCGTGGGGTCCGTCACCTCAGCCTGTTTTATAGCTATCCTTGGATTGGACGAATTATCCGAAGGGGATCGTTCCAGAATCGAAGTCTGCTTCTCAAAACGACTAAACAGGTCGTTACAACTTATTCGGTGGAAGATTACGCAAGAATTTATATTGACAATATAGCGAGTCTTCATGATGTTCCTTTGTCCATCATATCGGATAGGGGTGCTCAATTTACATCTAGGTTTTGGAGGTCATTTCAAAGAGGTTTGGGTACGCAAGTGATGTTAAGCACTGGTTTTCATCCTCAAATGGATGGTCAAGTGGAGAGTACCATTCAAACTCTTAAGGATATGCTTAGAGCATGTATCATCGACTTTATGGGAAATTGGGATGAGCATTCGCCTTTGGTGGAGTTCTCAAATAATAATAGTTTTCATTCATCCATATCTATGGTCCTTATGAATCTTTTTATGGTAGGAGGTGTAGGTATCCTATTTGGTGGTTTGAGGTTGGGAGTCTTCGCTTCTTGGTCCCAATTTGATCTATAAGACCTTAGAGAAAGTTCATATTATAAGGAACCGGTTGCAAATAGCCTATAGTCGACAAAAGTCTTATGTCGATCATAGGAGAAGAGACCTTGAATTTGAAGAAGGTGATAAGGGGTATTTGAAAATTTTGCCCATGAAAGAGGTGGTTAGGTTTGTCAAATGGGGAAGTTAACTCCTCATTATGTGGGTCCCTATGAAATTTTTCAAATGGTTGGAAAGATTGCAAATGAGTTGAAAATCCCTAATGAACTATCTTTGGTTCATCCGGTTTTCCATGTGTCTAAGCTTAAGAAGTGCATTAATAATCCCGAGTCTATTTTTCCTATCGAAGGTCTTGGTGTGAAAGATATTCTCTCTTATGAGGATATTCCGGTTGAAGTCCTTGATCGTCAAGTGATGAGGTTGAGAAACAAAGAGATGGCCTCCGTAAAAGTATTATGGATAAACCACCTAGTTGAGGGAGTAACATAGGAGGCCGAGGCCGACGTGAACTCCCGTTATCCTCATCTATTTCCGGATGAAGGTTATTTTTTCTTAGTAATAATTAAAATAATGAGTAAATTTGAAGTTGTCTTATTTTTTGTGAAGTTGTGCAAAAGGGGTGCTTATTACAGTGAGTTACAGTGTATTTCATGTCTAAAATTGAAAATTTTGCTTTTTACTTGTGTTGAGTTTATGTTGTGCATTTTTGTAAGTTGATTCTTCATGAAATGATATTGAGCATGTTGATAGGTTGAGTTTTGGAAAAATTCATTCCCTAATTATATGTTTAGCTAATGTTGCTGTGAGAAGCAAATTACTCATGTTGTGCTTTTTGAGCTCTTATGTGTAGTAATTGAAATTATGAATTTCTATGTGTATATGTCATGGTTGGGTTTCAACTCATGTTATAATGTGTTGTTTTTGTTTGGGCTACTAGTATTGAGTCTATTACTTCCTTACAAAAGATTTTAGTGTCATTCGGGGACGAATGTTTCTAAGAGGGTGATAATATATCCCTCCTAAAATCTAAGTCGTGTTCTAGAGCCTAATATAAGTGACTAAAGGTTGTGTGACTGTTTTAAGGTCAATAATATTGTATAAAATAGTTTATGAACTTTTAGAATCAAAACGTCAAGGAACGTACATGACATCTGGAAACTAGTTCAAGAGGTGCTAGTGTGCCTTAGCCTATTTGACTAGGTTTTAGGAGTCAGAATTCAATGAGATTTGGTATTAAGGTGTATATTACATATTAGAATTGGCCTATAATCGAAACGTAAGGGTAGGAATCCCCAAGGACCAACCAAAGGTCCTTGAGGATGACCTTTGCAATTTGGCAAAAAGATGTCATGAGGCAGTGTCCACCTAAGTGTGCAAAAGACAAAGCATGGGGAAATCCCCTTTGGGCGTCGATGCCTCTATCAAAGAATACTTAAGCATTTTGTCTAATCTCAGTCGATAACGATGACTACACAGGACGGTGGGGGTCCTGGTCATTGACTGACCTACGACCCGTAGGTCGGGGTCTCGTAGGTCAGGCCACTGTTTCGCACGTAAGTTTTAATGATTTCATTTAATCAGTTAGTTTAGTTACGGTCTTAGTTACTGATTAGGGGTTGTGGAATATGGTTAGTTATTTAACTGTATAACCTACCCTATGCCTAAAACCTCACTTAGCTCTCATAATTCCCAAAACACAATTGCTCTCCCTTCTCTCTCCTTTCTTTCTCTCAAAGAGACTCCAACGAAGACCAAAGTCAAGGAGGGTTCTAGGGCTTCAAAGATCAAGTTTTCACCATTAATCTTCATCAATTATAAAGGTATGGAAACCTTTAACCTTATTTTCCCAAAAGGGTTTTTCAAAATTGATTTCAAAAAGTTGAGTTTCGTTTGGTTTTCCTTCCAATACGAAATTGATCTTGTGAATTGCTTTGTTTATGATTCATTTTCGTTATTATGAGTAGATTAACATGTATTATGATTCAATTATGCTATTTCTTGATGAATTGACCTAGTTTGTGGAAGATAACCTTTTCCCCTTAACCCTAGGTTGTGATCTTGAATTGAATTATCTAGTATTGATACAATTGGCTTGGTTAATGTGTGAACTACTAACCTACGTTGTTTTGTTCCAATTGATGAGTTAATTGGTACTGCTTGATGGTAATGCCATGATGATTTCTTTAGAAGAGGAATAGGTATGACTTTGTAATCTTGAAACCTTAACTCTATTATGGTGACATATACCTAATGATGGTGATTCAATTGAAGTATAAGTTTTGTGATTGAATTGATTAGTATGGTTTGATGTTGGTATTTAAATGTCTTCTCTTATTAATTGTCACATTATGTTAAGGTTTTGATGATAGAAGGATGATGTTCATTCATTTGTGTGCATTACTATGATATGATATATTGTATTTATGTTACTATGAGGAATGTAATTAAAGGTGATTCTACTACAAATCCTATAGAGAAAATTATGATGATATACAAGGAGTAGTCTTTAATGACCTAAATTAAGTTATGACTATTAATGAAAGTCATTTCAAAAGGTTCTCTAGCTTATCACCGAGTGAACTAGATATGAGGGGTGACACCTTCCCAATAGGGAAGGTAGGGTTCACAGAGGTACTCAAAGATATTGGAGACTATAATGTGATGTAGATCAAGAAGGTCCAAAATATATCTATGACACACCCCAAAATTTCCATGGCCTATACTAGATATTAATATGTTGAATAATGATGTTTTTTTACCTAAATAAGTATAAATAACTTGTTTTAGAACTATCGGAGAAATAGGATTAAAGAAAGGCCTTAACGTTCAGAAACTAGCGAAATTTAACTAGTTAACGTCTCTATATTTGGGGAAAGTTTTAGAGGATCAAATGAAGTCTAAAACTTGTAAAAATACTTTGGATAGGTAAAATGTAGTATATAAAGATAAACATATCGATAACGACACCCCAAGGATCACTGGAAGGGCCCTTGGGAAGGACCCCAACATGGTTGCGCAGGCTGCATAAGTAGCCTGCGAAAGTCAAGAATTGGTGGGCTACTGTGCGATGCACAGATAACACGGACCTCACTGCCTCAAATTATTTTTGGGAAATAAAGTGTGTGTTGTCCCCGTGATGCGGAGCCACTTCCAAGATTCGTATAGAGTCGTATTTTGGGTGTTTTGACTTCACAAATAAACCCATTTAAGTGAGGGGTCTTTTGGGTAACTTAATGTGTTACTATATAATTTATTAGGGTCATTTTTAGGTCAATTTTATCACTAAATCAAGTCCCACAAGTTAAACTCAAAATATCTCTCTCTCTCTCAAAATTCTCTCTTCCTCCAAAACTGTATTGAAGACCAAAAGTGCTCCAAGAAGAAGGTCATGCCTTCAAGTTTTCCAACTAAATTTCATGGATTTCTCATCTATAAGGTATTGTTTATTTCACTCTTGGGAATCCTTTCTCCAAGAGGTCCTTCAAAATATGATTTCTAAATCCCCCAAAATAAGGGTTTTTCAAACATGAGTCTTCTTTCTAAAACAAAATTGTGAGTTAATTTTGATGAATTATGATGAATTAATATTTTTCAAGTATGAATTAATGGTTAAGTGATGAATTCCTACGAGTTTTCCCTTGACCCATGTCTTTCCCCAAAAATCCCTAATTTTTTG
This sequence comes from Solanum lycopersicum, assembly GCF_036512215.1. Classification (NCBI taxonomy): domain Eukaryota; kingdom Viridiplantae; phylum Streptophyta; class Magnoliopsida; order Solanales; family Solanaceae; genus Solanum; species Solanum lycopersicum. The sequence goes on from NC_090808.1 coordinate 26,553,155, forward strand.
GATTGATTAAGGTGAATTGTTGAGGGTAATGAACATGTAACTTGTTTACTTTGATTTTAGTTATGTTAATACTTCATGGATTTCCCTATTTAATATGTTTGTTGTGAGTTATTGGTTATTGATGTTTGAAGTCACATGAAGGGCAATGATGTATGATATTGATTCTCCTTTTATCTCAATTATGCAAGGTGAAATCTAGTTATGTGATAATGATGTTATAGATAATTGTGTTGTTGTGATGTTGGTGACAAGGATCCCTCATCCCTAACCCTAGATCTATGAATTGGCTATGAAGTACGTAATTATGTTATGGTATGATAATTATATGATTGAATGTAGTTTCTCATGATTATAATGTTGGGTCTAAAAGTGAAATGATAGTTCTCACTTATGATCACCTATGAGCTATTATTATAAGACGTCCACCTAAGGGTCTAGAAGAGGATAATGTGAACTTGTATGATGATATCTGATGATTACTAAAGGGAATAATTTCTTAGCAACGAAAGGACATGAAAATGAGATGGAGGTGTCACGTTAGTAAGTCCAGCCTCCCACATGTTAGTAAGTCAAGATTCCCAATACAGGTGTTGTCTCATGAGATGGAAACCCTCACGTTAGTAAGTCAAGGTTTCTAGAAGCAATATCCTTTTCCCTTAACTATGTTCCTTCATAGGACTCTAGCTTAGTGGATCCACCTAGATAGGTACGTACGAATGGTTGCACCTTAGGCAAGTGTTAACCCTCTCATTTTGGTGTGGGAGTAAAACACCGGATTCTGTGTAGCTAACATGGTCTCATGCCAGTTGTGGTTCCCTCAAGTAATGGAATGAACAAGTTATGTATGTAAATTTCTATTAGTGTTGTTTAAAAGGTCACTACATAGCGCGAGGGAGGGTATGTGACTTCTCTTACTCATTGCACATGTGGTATCCTATAGGATAATTCTAGTATTGTTCTTTTATGATTATGATTATGTTGATAAGCTATGACTAGCATTGGTATATGCATCATGTTATATATGAAAATATGTTGTAAGTATGAAATCAGTTACTTAATGTGATACTTAGCTTTGAATAGGGTTATGGGGCTTTATTCTTGGCATTACACAAGTGTTGCTTGAGTTACTTATATGTTGATAAGATTATGATGTTACTTATATATGTATATTAAATTGTTAGTCATTGTGCAAAATTTTGACAAAATTATGCCTTTTATCATGCATTAACAATTTTTATGAATAGGGACCATACTTAGTACATGTGGTTTGTACTAACCCATATTTCTTCCATTTTTCCCAAACATTGTAGGTTCGGGTCGTTGAAGTATCATTGAGGCTAAAGCAAGAAAGCTTGGACTAGACTTTCCAAGTTTTGGTATGCCCTCTAGTACGAGGATGCTAAAACACACTCTATCTTAGTAGTACTTGTATTTTCTAGTAGACATTAATTTCTTTCCTATTGTAGAATATTGATGTAAGTCCTATGTGGAAATTATGGATTTGTAAAAGGGCTTTGCCCGGACTGTTTGACTTTGTTTAGATTGTTGATATGAGACAAAGTATTAGACTAAATTCCTTTGTGTTCTTATGATCTATTGCAAGAAGACTATGTATGCTCATATGTAGAGGTCTATGTAAACCTCCATTCTATATTAGCAAAAGTTTTAATTTTTCTATGATTTTGACTTCTTATTTGCTATGATGAGTGCTAAAAGGATTCTCTTCGTCCTCATAGAGGATGACGACTCCGGTTAAACCTAGGGGTTACTTTGTGTCATAACAATCTCCTAGATCTTAAACTATGTTGCCTTCAAAGAAAAACTAGCCAGTCGATCCACTGAGATGCTATGTTCATATTTGGTTCTAGTTTGACTAGTAGACCACCTTCCATTGTTTTAAGGATTTAGAACACCGGATTCCACAGTTAGATATTGTGGTCTATGTCGGTTAAGGCAAGTGTTCCTAAAAGTAAAATTAAGTAATGAAGTAAACACTAACTAGGGTTACTTGGTTTGACTTAGCCTAGGTAGAGGTATGTGACTCTACCTATGCCTTGCACTAGTTCGCCTTGAGGGAAACCTTAGGAAGTTGTTTTTGTGTTATATGATGTATCGGTTATGTATATGTTGAATTTTCATGTTATCGTTTATATATGATGTTAGTTCCATTTATTAGCATGGTGTTGGTCTATGTTTCTAAAGTATGATGATGGTTACTCTTGATGTTATGATTATGTGAGGATTAGGCATTGCTTATGGTTTTTGTTTGGCTTACTTGTCTAGGTGAGATTATGGGGTTTTTATTGGGCATTGCACGTAGACTTGATAAGGGTCTATTTGTAAGGGTCTCTTATAATATGATGTAAAAGTTGTTTGGCTATACCTATGTTGACTTGACTTAGTATTGTTTGTAACACCCTAAAACAAACTAAGGTTCACTAGAGCTTTGCGAATGTTTCTTGAGTTAATTTTTGTGTTAAAATGAGTTATAATGATGTCCTTAGTCAGTTTGTGAAGTTTGATTAAGTTTGGAGGTCAAAAATCTAACAACGTCCATGACATTCGGAAGTTGAGCCTTAGAAAGTGATTGTGTGTTCTCATGTGTTTTAGTGAGTTTTACGTGTTCATTTTTGTTTGAAATTAGTGTGATATGTTCCTAAGACCTAGAATATTTTGTTTAGGGGTTTAACATCGAGTGACGAGGGTTCCTACAGAAAAGCCCAAGACTTAGACCCAAAATCTGCCTAGGTAGTGTCCATCAATGAATGAATCAACAGACCATTTGTCAATCGACATCTCATTGACTTAGTCCGCTAAATGGACCTGCTAAACTTCAGGTTTAAGAGGTTGCAGACTCAACCAACAAGCCTCCACCTTCGGGCATCGTTTCACAAACGGTCCGTTGGTTGGGAGTCGTTGGCGCTGCCTGTGAAAAGCTGTCATTTTTCTGTTTTGGCTTGGGGTGTTTGGTAAATTCACCCCAAGTCTTTTAGGAACCTTGGATGATGTTTTTAGGGTCTTTTATGTATTTTAATGTGTTTCAAACCCTAATAACTAATTTTATACTTTATTTCCTAAAACCCAAGAACCCTCTCTCTTAAAAGACTCTCTAAAACTCCATAGAAGCTAGAAGTCAAGAAGGATCTAACAGAGCTATTTGTCACGACCAAAATTCTGAAATACGAATCACAACTGGCGTCGTTGACCTCTCAGAGGTCGCACACAAGCCTCTTCTTGCATTCATCACATTCATATGGTTAACTTTAGAAGAAAATTTAAAACTTTTTATAAGTACGAAGTTTACATAGACTTCATATAGTTAATACTTAATTTCATCATATACTAAGCTCAATGTAAATGAGAACCATTTATCATAAGAATCAATTCAAAACAGAGTATGAATATATCATAAATACGCTTTCCAGAAACAGCCCTATTACAAAAAGCTTCGAAATAAGCTGTGAAGGAAATCATCGGACAAAATCCACTAGATATGTCAATATCTAATGCTAGACTAGGTTGAGCATCCTCAAAATCAAGAGGACATACAAAATGGTCTTGAGAAACACTGAAATCCAAACCGCTGAAAATTTCGTCAATCTGTCCTCTGACCTGCACCTATAGAAATAGTAAATTGTATAGGGTTAGCACACCACATTTTCTAAGTATCGGTGTATGCACTCATACACATAAAGATATGCATGATCAATGAAAGGTCTTCCTAAGCAACATGTCATTTCTGGAAAGTCTAGTCATTAGACTTTCATAATTCGTTAGTTGTGAATTGCGGTATGAATATGATGTAATTTTGTGCATTCAAAGAACAAAACTCATTTTCTATATGATCACAAGACATTAGTGTCATCAACATAATTTTAGAACTACTCGGGCAAGGATTTGGATATTTGATTATTGAAACCCGAGTGCTCCTCTTTGGGGACTATTTTATTTTTCAGTCTCTTCATTCTTCTTGTTGTGTAGTTCAATAATTCCTTTAGTCCTTTGTTTTACTTACAAGTGAAATGATTCATTGTAGTCCCATACCAACAATGAATCAATGTAAGTAATCCAAGGACTAAGGAATGATTTCCCTACCTTATAGTGAGTCATTCTTTACCTTATGTATTCATTAACATTTCATAAGCCATTCTCTATTGGCAATGCCATCTATTTCATTACTTTCATCTTAGGGAAGTTATGAGGTACTTAGAAAACATTATGTTTCAACTTCCCTTTATTGGCATCATATAAGAAGTCATTATAGGCCAATCTTAATTGGCTTTGCCCATTATTTGCTGAAACTTCATGGGTGTGATATTGGAAATTAACATTCTTAAGCTCTTCTTCATTTCTCACTTTAAACATACGTTCCATCATCATCATTCGTTCTCACTTTCATAGTGACTTCATTAGTAATAAGAGCATGTGATCTTAACATGAAATCCAGTGTCTTCACCACACCAAAAAGAGGTGATTCACCGTTTAAAATGAATCTAGATCATGTGAGCTACTCATAAAATACAGTGTCTATCCCACACCGAAAAAGGGGTGATTCCCAGCTAAGGCGAATCCATCTAAAGTTTTAACTCCACACCAAAAGGAGTGGCTCACGGCTATAGTGAACCAAGAACATGTCGTGAGAATTAACCGACATAGATCATGTGAGCTAAACATGAAATTCAGTTTCTTCCCCACACCAAAAAGAGGTGGAATCACCGGCCAAAGTGAAACCGAACATACCTAGCTCGCTTAGGTGGGAACCACTAGCTAGTTCCTATGTTGTCTAAACATAGTTCAAAGAGTAGGGACTTAAGGAGACTACTTATCTACCTCGGTGATATCCTCGTCTCATGAGACTTACACGTGCAAGCACACGCTCATAACTAGTCTATTGTTGTTGTGCTCATTTCATTATCTTTATCTTTTAGAGTTGACTCAAGTATTATGGAAGTTTACTTCTAGATTGAGATTTACTTACTCTCTTGATGACTTGTCATCCTTAATTTACATTGATGAAATGTGAATTGTCCTTACATATCATCCTTGCTTTACATTGATGAAATGTGAATTGTCCTTACATATGATCCTTAGGTGTTAATGATACTAGTCTCACACATTATAAACACCTTCATTCGTGCGTATTCTTTTAACATAGTAGTGTAGGTGTTAGTAAGACTTGTATCACTTCCTTTAACACCCCATTCTTGTCACGTACTTAATTTAGACCCCTTTAATTATGTTATAACCCATGTTACTTTCTTACTATAGTGTAGTAGCTTCATTTCATAGTTTATGTACGATCAACACTTGTTTCAATAAGTTACATATGTTCATAGTCCATTATTTTAGAGCATTTTGGGAGTTTTCCCAAAGAATGGCATGCCCTTTGTTATGGATTCATTGATTACTTTAGAAGTGCTTATATTATCATTTTATACTCTAACTACACAAGATTGGCATATGCTTACTTTTGGCCTAAACACTTGGATACTAAACTACATAACCATTTTGTTTGGCATAGGCCAATTTTACGTATTTTCATATTTAAATTAATATATATGAACCACTAGCAAATCTTTTTAGTCATTTAAAACAAATTTGTAGCCATTTACATTCATTAAATTACTATAGAAGTACTTGAGTTATCATTTAAATCTTTTGGATATATAAGATTGGCATAAGATAAATATTGGCATTAAAAATTGGCTATAGACTTCATAACCTTCTTTATTCGCATGAACCAAAGTTTTAGTCGATCATACTCAATTTGGGATACATTATTCATTTGCCAATCTTTTATTTATTTAGAGATAACATTATAGTCAATTCCCATTTAAATTTCGAACAAATTTTTTGTTAGTCATTTTATTGGCATAAGCCAAACATTCATTCAAATTAAGATTTCATAGAGATATTTTTAGCCAAACTTATAACATAACTTTAGGCATAATTTTTCAACATGTTGGACAGAATAATATGTTCATTTAATGAACACAACATCATCAACAAGTCACATTAACAGTAGGTATGCATGCACAACAAACCATAATCATCTTCATACATAACATTTTCGGACACATCTTAACATAGTATCATTCTCTTAACCAATCTTAGTTCATGATTTTAGGGTAACATTTTTAAGACATATTGAACATCATCATATTAATATTTGATGAGTTTAGCATCTTCATAACGTTACAAAACAACAACTCAACATTCAGATACTCACACATCAACACTTGACATTTACGGACGTAACTAACATATGATTGCTTCTCAATTCACGTTGTAAACATTAGCTCCTGTCATGACCCGGATTCTTGAATCCAAATCGCAACCGGAGTCCTTGACCTCTCAAAGGTCGCAGACAAGCCTCATCTTGCATTCATCACATTCATATGGCTAGTTTAGCAGAAAATTTAAAATTTTTAAACGTATGAAGTATACATAGACTTCATATAGTTATTTTATGAATTCATAATATACTAAGCTCAACATAAATGTAACATCCATATATCATAAGAATCAATTTAAAATAGAATAAGAATATATAATAAATAAGTTTGCCAAACACGACCTTTTTTTAAAATCTTCGAATTGAATGTACGAAAGAAATGCTAGGGACAACATCCACTAGCTTTGTATAAAACTAAGGCTAGACTAAAATTGTAGCATCCTCGAAATCAAGAGGACCTACCAAATGGTTGGAGAAACGCTGATGTCCAAACCGTTGCAAGAGTCATCAATATGTCCCTTAACCTGCATCTATAAAGTAGTAAATAGTAGGGTTTAGTACACAACTTGTACTAAGTATGGGTGTATGCACAGATACACATACGGCTATGCATGATCCAAGAAAGCTCTTCCTAAATAATATGTTATTTCTGGAAAGCCTAGTCACTGTACTTTCCAAAATCGATAGTTGTGAATTGTGGTGTGGATATGATGTATTTTAATGCATTCAAAGCACACAACTTATTTCAATATGATTACAATACATTAGTATCATTAACATAATTTTAGAACAACTTAGGCGAAGATTTGAGAATTTTTATCCTTCTAGGCCGAGAGCTCCTCTTTGTATACTTATATTATTTTTCAGACTTTTTCTTAGTCTTGTTGTGTAGGTCAATAATTCTTTTGGTCCTATGTTTTACTTACAAGTGCAATGATTCATTGTATTCCCATACCCACAATGAATCGATGTAAGTAATACAAGGACTAAGGAATAATTTCCCTACCTTATAGTGGGTCATTCTTTACACTATATATTCATTACCTTTCATAAGCAATTCTCTATTTATCATGCCATTGATTTCATTACTTTCACGTTTTATATATTATACATTTCATATACACGACATTTTGGAATCATTGATGTAGCATAAGACATCTCAAGTGAGGTCCCAACATATTGGACCTCAACCAGAGGTTCTTTAGCAAACACGGAGTCTGCTTCATTCGTTCATTCGTACTTCACATTATTCATTTCATTCATTTATAGGCTGATGTAAAAATCAGCTTTACCTAAGATGAAATTTAAGACTCTCATCGGGATCATGAAGTGCAATAACCAAGAATGACCTAATGTTATTACTTGAATCTGATTTCACCTCATGATTGTCTCGCACAAACACATTCGGTGTCATTCGTTTCATTATCTTTCATACTTTGAGGATGTCCTTATTTTTTCTTTGGAAACTTTAACCTTAACCAACATAGATCATGTGAGCATCGTAAAATCCAGTGTCTGCCTCACATCAAAAAGAGATGGAATCACCGGCCAAAGTGATCAAAACATGCTAGAGTATATAGGGAGTCGAACCCTACTAGATCCCCATATTGGCAGTATAGGTTCACAGACTAGGAGATATAAGGATATCCATACCCAGCATGTTGGATAGTCTCATCTCATGAGAGTTACGTGAACCTCATCCCTTCCCTAAGGAAGGCATCACCGTTCATAGCTAGCCTATCGGTGCTCAGTATAAAGTTCCATTACATTAAACTCATATATCATGGAAGTTGGCTTCTAGCATGAGCGCATAATTGCTCATTAGATTATTTCTCATCTCATCATTAGTATTATGTGTGAATTGTCCTTACAGTTACATATAGAGTATGATTGAGACTTGTCTCTTGATATTCAACACTCTCTTAGCTGAGTACTTTTAGTGACCTTTACTTAGGCTTCGTTGAGACTTGTCTCCCCATTCATCTTAGATTGTTATCATGTTGTCACCATTTTCATTAGCATCATAGATTAACATAATTACTCACCTCATTACGTGAATGTTCATTTCTTCTTTATCTTTTAGTGTTGACTCAAGCATTATGGAGACTTGCTTCTAGATTGAGATTTACTTACTCCATTGATGACTGGTCATCCTTACTTTACATTGATGAAATGTGAATTTTCCTTACCTATCATCCTTTGGTGTTAATGAGACTGAATCACACATTCTAACACATTCATACGTGAGTATTCTTTTAGTATAGTAGCTTACATGTAAGTGAGACTTGTCTCACTTCCTTTAACACCCCATTGACATACCATGGTTTCACTGTATTTTTAATGCTTTTTCCTTAAGTTTAGTGTGTCCAAAAGACTTTTTTTACTAATTTTTTTGTAAGTTTCTCTTTATTTGCAGAAACTTTGTGTAAAAGATGAATGCAGAGGTTTTTGAGCAAGAAATACAGAAAAGTACAACTTACAGAGCTTGTGACGCTTCGTCGTGCCCATGACAGTCCGTAGGTGGCATCGTAGTGCAGCTGTTGAAGGAAGATGGGGAATTCTTACCAAGTGTGGGGTTAGGGAGTGCGTGATGGACCGTCGTATCCATGATGGTCCGTCCTACTGGTTCATCCTGAAGATCAGAAAAGTAGTCCCAGTACCCAAATTCCAAGAGTTCAAGTGTTATGGAACGGAGACCCTCGACAGACCGTTGTGCCTGTGACGATCCGTCATACCTGTTGTCAATGGTAATGAAAAAGAGAGTAGCAGAAGAAATTGCAAAAGTATGGGATGACAGAATCCATGACGGTCCGTCGTGACCACGACAATACGTTGCGAGGTCCATCGACCCAACCGCGTTTTGACAGATTTCTAGCAAATAGAGTCCTTATTTAATTAGGTTTTTATTTTTTATAAATAGTTTGAAAAACCTCATTTTGGGGTTAGACTCTTGATTATTTTTAGACTCTTTGTTAGACTCTTGGTTATTTGAGCTTCTTTTGTGGATTACACTTGGTGATTATTGTTAAACTTTTGGAGAATCATTAGTCTTCAATTAATTTCAGTAATTGATTGTTGGTCACTTTTGTTGATTAATCAAGTGAACTTTTAGATTTTATTCTTCCTCATTGATGTAAGTGCATGAATTCTTATATTACATATTTGAATATTGTGATTATGACTATGGGTAACTAAACTCCATAACTAGGGTTGGGAGAACCATAGGCGAATAATGAGGTAAAACCTAACTAAAATAACAATTATAGAATAGTGTCTTGCATGTATTGATAATTCTTTCTTTTAGAATTCTTTTTAACGGATGGCCAACGTTAGAACTCGCCTTAATGCTACTTGTCGGACCAAGGAGGTAGATACTAGGAAAAGAATTATCAACATAGATTTAGTGTATACTATATAATAGGCTAGTATTGATTGGTAGGAGGTAATAACTTAGTCAAATATCGAATATGATGCTTAATATGAGGTAAAGGTAAGGGTTAGTATAGCAACACACATAGCCGGACCAAGGTGCGGAGTGAAACTTTCTAGATGCCGGACCAAGGATTTAGAAATATATAACTTATCACTTTGCATGCAAGATACTAGGAGATAATTGTTATAGTTAGAATTACTAAGTTATGAACCTGTTGGGAACACGTAAACCCTACGTACTTTTATTAATTGATTAAACTCCAACATTTGAAGCTGTTAGTTGTCTCCTTTAATTTCGTTAGTTATTTTCATTTATTTAGAAATAGAAAAACCCCCCTTTTATCATTTTTGCTTTCCAAGAAAGTAATTGACTGAACAAGTAATAATAGATTGAAGTTAAGTCTGAACTATTTTCCTCGTGGGAATGATCCCAACCTCATTAGTTGGGTTCTTCACTTGATACGACCGCTTTACTTCTTATTTGAGAAGTAAGTTTGAGCGTATCACCCATTCTGGTAACTTACTTACTCTAGTGATGATTGGTATTCGTTACTTTAAATTGATGAGGTGTGAATTTTCCTTACATATCATCCTTTGGCGTTAATGAGACTGGCTCACACATTCTAACACCTTCATACGTGAGTATTCTTTTAACATAGTAGCTTAGGTGTAAGTGAGACTTGTGTCACGTCCTTTAACACCCCATTCTGGTCACTTACCTACTTTAGACCCCTTTAATTATGTTATAACTCACGTTACTTACTTACTTTAGTGTACTAGATTCATATAATCGTTTATGGATGATGAACACTTCATTTAATGAGTTCATATGTCATTCTTTTAGAGCATGTTTGGAGTTGTACCAATGAGTGGCATTCTCTTGATTATTTGTTCATTGAATTAGTTTAGAAGTGCTTATATTTTATGTGATACTCGTACTACACAAGATTGGCATAGGTTGGCATAAACATTTGGGAATAGATTACATAACCATCTTTGTTGGCATAGGCCTATTTTACATTCTTTTATGCTTGGTGTGATATGTATATTATTCATTAGCCAATATTTTAATTATTCAACATAATATTATAGACATTTGCATGCATCCCTTTTGGACAATGTATTGTTAGCCATTTTATTGGCATAATCCAAGCAATCGCTCAAATTATGATTTCATAGAGATCTTTTTAGCCAACCTTATAACATAACTTTAGGCATAACGTTTTGCACATATTGAACAGCGTAATATGATCATTTAATGAACACAGCATCATCAACAAGTCACATTTACAGTAGGTATGCACCACAAACCGTAATAATCTTCATACATAAGAGTTTCTGACACATCTTAACATAGTATCATTCTCTTAACAAATCTTGGTTCATGACTTTAGGGTAACGTTTTTAAGACATATAGGACAGCATCATATTAATATTTGATGAATTTAACACCTTCATAACGTAACAATAACAGCAATGCCACATTTGTACAAACACATCAACACTTAAAATAATTACGGGTGTAACGAACACTTTGTCGATTCATGATTCACGCTTTAAGCACTTAGCTTTATACGATCAAAAATTCATAGGTTAATCGAATTTCTTGATTCAAGAAAATTACACATAAATCAGCCAGAACCACATACCAACAACATGATCTCTAACCTATTCAACATGGAATCAGAAAGGTAACTAGGGACAAAGGAGTTCGACGAGCACACGGGAAAACCCCTACTTTTCAAGATATTTGAATCATTGGAAAGAAAGTTATCTTGGAGAAAGAAATCCAGGATAGAAACCCATACCTTATGTATAAATAAATCTTCGAAGACAACCTTGAAAGAAACTTTGAAGAAACCTTTAAATATCCCTAGAGAAATCGATAAATTTTCTGCCTTTTTCTTGCGTTCGTTGCTTACTATTTATGTGTCGCCTTTTCTTTGAGTTTGAACGTGATTTTTAGGTTTAATAACTGATATTGAATTATACCACTTAGGTTTAATAATTTAATTTAATAAACTAATTAACCTATTACCAGAACGCCCCTCCTAAGTTGACTAAAGATAGGAGAACATAACACTTAGTCAAATCTGGAAATTGGTATTGACTATTGTTTTGGTCAACATTTTGAATTTATATTAATTAATTAAATACTTAATTTAACTAATTTAAAGACCTAGGTAAGTAATAAAGTACTCGTAAGTCATTGGAACTATAATCAACACTTTAGGACCATCCTAGGTTAAGTACTAGGATGTTTCTTGAATTATACTAGGTTAGTGTAGGGATTTCATTTTGATCCTTTAAAATAATTAATTAAATTACTATTTAATCAATTAGGTGACCTAAGGTAATAAATAATGTACTCTTAAGTCGTTAGGAGCATAAACAATCCTTTGAACCATCCTAGGTTAGGTACTAGGTTGTCTTTTTTTTAACCGAAATCTAGAAATTATTTTTTATTTCGGTTTTTCCCCTTTAAATTAATTAACTAAGTTGATAAATCAATTAATCAAGTATACTAGGATAATTACATAAGTACCCTTAAGTCTTTAGGAATCTTAACTAACTCTTTGGACCATCATAAGTTAGGTACAAGGTTGTCCCTTTTTTGCCATACCCGAAATCTGAAAATTTCCTTTTTATTTTCGGTTTTAGCACTTTTGTATTAATTAATTAATTTTCTAAATTAATTAATTAGGTAACCTAGGGGAATTAATAAAGTACCCTTTTTGACCGTCCTAGGTTAGCTACTAGCTTGTCTCTTTAACCAGTACTAGGTTAGTGTCAATCCGATTGTGGTCCTAGGTTGTTGGGTGCACTAATGGGTCCAGTTCGGTTATTCCTAGGTTATTTAGCTAGTTGTGATAGTTATTTAGGACCTAGAGTTGGTTAGGAAGTTAGGCCCCACATGGAGTGGTCCCTTGTGCACGTTCCCCCCCCCCCAATTACCCTAATCGAATTTGGTTAGGGTGGTCCCCTCCTTTGGCAGCTTCTGGACATGTCTTTCGCATCTGCTTGCACATGGGTTGGTTGTACTTCCATAAATAACTATTATTATGGTTCATTTGGTGATGTTTATTTACTGTCACAAGGATCCTCACTATGTCCTTGGGCATTGTTTAATCTACATGATCATTTTAAATGATCATGTGCAATGGTACCTAGGCTTGTTACTTGGATTCCTAGTACCTAATTGTGAGTTAAGGAATTAAATATTTATTTAGCTTAGGGTCTTAATTGTAGTTACATTTCTTTAACAAGCTCATTAATACTTCAAAAAATTGGCTAACACCCTTTAAGCCAATATTTTTTAATATGCCCAATATTTTTCTTATTTGGGTATTTTGTTGAAATTCACTAATACCCCTTAGCCATTTTTCTATAATATGCCCAATATTTCTCAATATTGGGCATTGGAATTCCTATGTATCCCCAACATGAATTCTTACAGACTTACTAGGCTCTTCAGTAGACATGTAATTTTTCAGAGTGTTATAGCTTCATACGATTTTAAGTTCATAGGTTCATGCGACATTAATCATTCAAGAACATTACACATAAGATCATCAAGCACCAAATACGAACAACATGATCTCTAACCTACTTAATCATTAAAATCGTACAAGGATACTAGTGAAAGGAGTTCGACGAGAACAACGGGAAACAATACTTGTTTTCAAGATCTTTGAATCGTTCGAAATAAATTTCTCTTGGAGAAATAAGTCCAGGAGATAAACTCTAACCTTAATTAGAAATTAGTCTACGAAGACCACCTTGAACGAAAACATGGAGAAACCTTGAAATCGCCTAGGAGAATCAATGGAATTTTCTTATTTTCTTTCACTCGCTTGCTTACTATTTTGCATCGTGTATTTGTTTAAGTTTGAATGTGAGTCTAAGTCTTAGTAACTGATATTGACTTATTCAACTTAGGTTTTAGTAAGTTAATTAAGTAAATAAATAAGTAAATTACTAAAAAGCCCCTCCTAGATTTACTAGAACTAGGAAAACACAATACTTAGTCAAATCTAATTTTTTTCCTAAGAATTTAGTTTTGATCCTTTGAATTAATTTATTAAATGTCTAATTTAATTAATTAATGGACCTAGGGTAATAATTAAAGTATCATTGGAACCATAATTAACCCTTTTGGACCATCCTAGGTTAAGTACTAGGATGTTTCTTGAGTTGTACTACGTTAGTGTAAGAAATGCAGTTTAATCCCTTTAATTTAATGAATTAAATTTATAATTTATTTAATTAGGTGACCAAGGGTAAGTACTAAAGTACCCTTAAGTCGTTATAACCATAACTAACCCTTTGGATCATTCTAGGTTAGGTACTAGGATGTTTCTTTTTCCTGTCTTAACCGAAATCTGGAAATTTCTTTGTGATTTTGGTTTTGTCCTTTTAAATTAATTAATTAAGCTGATAAATTAATTACTTAAGTAACCTAGGATAATTACTAAAGTATCCCTATGTTTTTAGGACCATAACCAACCTTTTGGACCATCCTAGGTTAGGTACTAGGTTGTCTTTTTAACTAGTTACTAGGTTAGTGTCACCCGGTTAAGTCTTAGGTTGTCGGGTGCACTAATTAGTTTATTTCGTTTGGTGCTAGGTTAGTTCGCTTGTTAGGGCAGTAGGTTAGAGTCTAGAATTTGTTAGGAAGTTAGGCCCCACATGGAGTGGTCCCTTTTGCACGTTTTCCCCCTAACTACCCTAACCAAATTTGGTTAGGGTGGTCCCTCCTTTGGCCGCTTCTTCACATGTCTCGCACATATGCTTGCACAAGTGTTTGTTGTATTTTCCTAACTAACTAATATTTATGGTTAATTTTGGAATGTTTACTTATTGTCCTAAGGACCCTCACTTTGTTCTTGGGCAGTGCTCACTCTACATAATCATTTTAAATGGTTAGTACCTAATGTGTTTGCAACTGAGGAATTTTTTTATTTTAGCTTAGGGTCTTCATTGCAGGTACATTTCAAAAACAAGCTCATTAATAGTTAGATATATGGCTAACTCCCTTTAAGCCTATATTTTCTAATATGCCCAATATTTTGCTTATTGGATATTATACAGAAATTGGCTAATACCCCTTAGCCAATTTTCTATACTATGCCCAATATTTCTCAATATTGGGCACTAGAATGCCTATTTATCCCCAATACGCATTCTTAAAGACCTATTAGGTTTTTCACTAGATATAAAATTTTCTGGAATGTTACACTGTTTGTAGTCGAGTTCTTCATCAAAATCATTGTTGTTTCTTATACTTAAGGTATGGTAGTCATGCTTGAACTCTCTTCCATTCAAGGATTCCATTCTAATATATTTTCAAAAAGGGTTTTCAACCCTAACTTCTTTTATCTTTAACTCTAAATATGGGTCTTGCATGAAAATTTTTTAAATGATCCAAATATGATGTTTATAATGTTAGTTGGTGATTTAATTCTAAAACTTCAATGAAAACATATTAAAGCTTTTTATCAAATTTTGGCTTAAGGAACGGGTTAAATGAGCATGGTTTTGTAGTCTTTGAGCTTGGGTTCCCTTGTGTTAATGTTGTTGATTAGCTACTGCCATAAGGCCAAATTTATGATGAAATGTTGAGTAAAATATTATAGGTAATGGAAGCTTGGATAAAGGGTAATTTGGTTATGTTGCTTAGGTTTATTTATGAAATGCTTGAGTGGTATGGTCCACCTTCTTGGTGGAGGTATTTACTTGATAAATTTGGATATACTTGGTATATACTGTAAGTATGGCTTTGAAGGCCTAATGTGTGAAATTAAGTGATAATGAAGCTGGTTCATGTAATGTGTATCATGAACCTTAAATTACATATTTTGCTTAGATTATTCCTAAATGAAGTAACTATAAATGTTGAGAATGTTAAAGTGTGTAATTTTATGAATGAAGGACTAAGCATGTATAGAAGTTCAAGTAAATGTTGCTTAATGTGATACTTAGCTTTGAATAGGGTTATGGGGCTTTATTCTTTGCATTGCATAAGTGTTGCTTGAGTTACTTATATGTTGATAAGTTTTTATTATCCTTATAAGTGTATATTGAATTTTTGGTCATTGTGAATAGTTTGGACTAAATTATTCCTTTTCTCATGCATTAACGATTTCTATGCATAGGGACCATACTTAGTACATGTGGTTTGTACTAATCCATATTTCTTCCCTTTTTTCAAAATATTATAGGTTTGGTCCATTGAAGTATCATAGAGTTTAATAAATAAGGCTTGGACTAGACTCACCAAGTTTTGGTATGCCCTCTAGTTCAAGGATGCTACCACACACTCTATCTTAATAGTACTTGTATTGTCTAGTAGACATTTAAGACCCCCCAAAAAATTATTTAGGGTGTCTAGAGCCTAAAAAGTTTATATTAAGGTTATAAGGTCCTAAAATGGCTTATAATATGGTTTAGAGGTAGTGTGTAAAGTTTGAAATGATTTTGGAAGTCAAACGTCAAGGGACAACCAAGACGTTCGACTACTAGTCACCTATGTGTCTCATGTGTCTATATATGCTTATATTTGCATGTAATGAGCTTATGAAGTTTTAAAATGAGTTATAATGATTTTTATAGTCAGTATATGTAGTTTCATGCAGTTTGGAGGTCAAACGTCTAGAAACTTCCAAGATATTCGAAAGTTAGCCCTTGAGACGTCCATGTATGTCTTAATGGGGCCTAGCCTGTTTGGACAAGTTTTACATGTGCATTTTGGGTGAAACTTGAATGGAAGTTTCTTGACTTTTCAACGTGAATATTTACATTGGAAACATCCGGGTACGACTTCTAAAGGGTCCCACAAAAGGGCCCACAAGAAGGACCCAAGGAAATCAGGATACTGCCTTGGCAGTGTCATTCAACGAGCAAAAATGACGCCCAGTAGATAAGGAGGCGTCGATGGTCACTTAGACTGTGAAAGGATTTACCACATGAAAGCCTCATACCCAATCTATGGAGAGCACAGAACGGCTCGTCAATGGACCAACGCCTAGTTGATTGGGACCGTTGATAGTAGCCTGCAATTGCTGCCTTGCGCACTGTTTTATTAAGGGGTGAATGGGAAATTCACCCCACGTGCTAAAATGACACTACATGATTTAATTGGTGATTTTTGGGTGTATTTAAGGGATCAAACACGTAAACAACCCATTCACAATCCCTTCTACACAAAATAAGCCTTCCCTCCAAAACCAATTCTCTCTAAAAACCTCCATTGTTGTTGAAGCTCAAGAACAGCTTGAAGATTGGATTCTCGTGGATTCTTCATCATGTTTTAGAGGTTTTCATCTAGAAAAACGTACGGTAATCCTTCATCTCCAAGTAACCTTTCACTTGGAGAGTTAATCTCAAAGTTTCAAAAGAGATTTCATGATCAAAGTTCTTCTTCTTCAATCTAGCCATGGGTTCTTTATAAAAAAAACATTTTTAATGGTTAATTCATGATGAATTGATGTTAATGTATTAGTTTTAACGTAATTTTAATCCAATTGCATGATGAACCCATGTCCCTTCCCAAAATCAATTTAGCCCTTGCATGGGCATTGTGATCATGACTTGTCAATGGTTGAATTAAGATTCTCTTATGTTTAATTGTGTATATCTACTGTAATTTACGTACATTAATGATGAATTGATGATGAAGGATCCGTGTGGATCAATGTATGAATATTTGAACATGCTTACCTTATATTTCCATGATTCACTATAACCTTGCCCTTTTAATGATTAAATGTTGAATTCGAATAGGTGATGATGATTATAGATACTGTATTAAATTGATATTATTATTGAATTGTAATTATAATCATGTACCATCAAAGCGAAGAAAGATTGATATGAATTGATCTAGTTTCTTTTAGTCTATCAAGTAGTAACTTGTGATCCTGAAGTTGGGATGGTTGCTATGTGACTCGATTATGGTCAATTCTCCTTAGGTACTGCCTATATGTATATTGTGATGATAATTAGGTACAAATGATCTAATATTAATAGATTACCATGGAATTGGTAAAGTTTGATTTAGATTCTTCTAACCTATAAAGTGAATATTGTAATGTATGTGACATGATCTAAATGTTAAGGTAGGTGAAGCATGATTTCGTTTGATTAATGATATATTTAGATACTTCCCTACATGTTTATTGTTGATAAATTGTCATAGATGATAATGCAAGCGAATTGGGTTACAGGTCTATGTTCTTCTACTTTCTAGTATATATGTGATGTATTGTATTAGATTGTAATGTGATGTTCTAGCGACTTGTACATTTTTTATTTTATGATTATGATACTTTAGCTACTACCATATACTTGAATTATCAATGAAATAGTATTAATGGGCAATGATGACCAAAGGCTAAAGAATTGGTAAGAATTGCTCTACTCTTCTACTTCTCTATTTCTCTATAGTAATGTTGATGAAGCCTTGTATGGAATTGTGTTGTATGGCCCACTTATGGTGGCGGTTTTTACTTTATTGTCATTATATATGTGTTGACCATGGTCTTGAAGGCAAATTAATGAATATATGAATGAGTGGTTATAATGATCACCTTATATGTAAGTTGTGCCTACTCTTCAATTATAGTTGTGAATCTAGGTTATGTTATTATTGTTATGAGCATGTAAATGGTTATGCTAGGGTCATGTGTAGGTGATGACATTAATGAAGTGTTAAGTATTCATGATCCCTACCCATGTACTCCTATGTGAATGTGTAAATAGCTAAAGTTAAGAGTCTTGATTATTATGTCAAGATCGTCTTGCCTCCTATGCTATTGTAAATTGTATGGTCTATGCTTGGAAAAGTATTGTGGTCTTAAGTGGGTGATTGACTCAACGTGTTCTTGATCCCAATTATATGATCATGTTTACCAATGTATACACACACTCACATATTATGCATTCTTACAATGTAGTAAATCTTCATAGTGTCCAATGAAAGGTTGTATTCATATTCACTAGTGTCTCCTGTTATGCATTTAAAGTATATGTATGTGAAGTATGTTATGTATTGTTTACTAGGATGACTTGATAGTTGTACTAGTATGGACAAGGGTATGGGACCCTGTCTATGCATTGCACATATGTACCTTGATAGGATAGATCCTAGGTTTGGTTTCTATGTGTATGAATATGAATGTATGGTCATGTGTGGTCTTAATGTTTTATGTGAAAGGTTTCGCTCACATATATGTACAAAACACACACACATGAATGATGATCTAGTCAATAGAGGAGCCTTGAAAGAAGTGCTCAGGTGTATCCTTAACTAGATAGTGCTAATAAATATGATATGTCCATGTGAATGGATTTCTCACATAATTTAAGTTGATGAACTCTCATATATGATCTATGAGTTAAGCATATGAGGGGATGACTCTCCTAAGCCTATGTTTTATAAATAAATTATAATAAAGGCTTTTTTAATAAAGGGAACTTAGTTTAGAACCGAGTGAACTTGTGGATGAGGAGGTCGCACCTTTCTGAAGAGGGAAGGCGAAATGGGTCCACTAACGGTCCTCATGGAGTGGATATCCTCATGACCCGAAAATGGTGTAGAGTGATGTTTCCATAATGGCACCAAGTTCCATAAAATATCCTGCCAATAGGATCTAGCAAGTAATATCATCTAATATGCTATCATGTGTTAACATAATATATATGATTATGATTATGTCTTTATGCATGACATTGTAGCAATTGTCTACTTGTTATGAAGATGTGTATGGTATGAGTCTACATGATGGACCTTATCCTTATATGCACTATGTTGGCCTAAAGTACGATATGATGAAGGTCTTGTATTGACATGAATGAAGTTGTCTTCACTTACTTGTTGATGTATGAATTGGATGGTAATGCTTGTGGTCTTATGATAGGTTTACTAAGTATGTATGAGGTTATGTGGATTCACATATACATTGCAGTAGTAGACTTAGAGTAGGATTATGAGTAAGGTATCATGTTAAGTGAAGTTGGTACAAGTTGAATGTAGCTTACGGTAATTGTCCTATGGCATTGGCTTAAATGTGTCTATGTTGTACTATACTTCTATGATGGTATGCGTTGCCTTGTGTAGATGGTATGTATGCTTTCCTTGTGACCTTAAGGTGATGCATTGCACCAAGTATCACAAAAGGGTTACTTGGGAGGTTAAGGTATAAAAGAAAACGATGCTCACTGTAAAAAATAGGAATAGTTCACAGTAATGTGACTCTTGAAAATGTAATAAATTTTATATGTGATGTTATATAATGTTTGGCCTTTGATTATGTCTATATGAAGTATGTG
Source organism: Solanum lycopersicum (assembly GCF_036512215.1). Classification (NCBI taxonomy): domain Eukaryota; kingdom Viridiplantae; phylum Streptophyta; class Magnoliopsida; order Solanales; family Solanaceae; genus Solanum; species Solanum lycopersicum. Next base: position 26,573,151 of record NC_090808.1, read on the forward strand.
AATGCTATAAATTCTATTGTATAAAGGTTTTATGAAGATTTACCCAAAAAGGCATGAAGTATGATTTCAAGAAAAATTCCCTTTTAAACGCATGTTTTTGCATGGTTGTCATACTTAGTGCATTCTTGTACTAACTCCTTTCTTCTCTACTTTTTGCACAAAGTGTAGGTTATGGATGCTAGTAAAGGATTTTGTATGTGTTTGAGGAACTTGATATGTGATTCCCAAGCTCAATAAAAGGAATCCTTAGGTTCAAGGATCTCGTACTTATGTTAATGTAAGTGTTTAAATGTTGTATAGTTATGTAATATTTTTAAGGGGTCATGTCCCTAATGTATTCTAATGTTGATTGAGTCTAATTTGGCAAAGAGACTTAAGGTTTAACTATGTAATATGATATTTTATATTTGGAAGTAAATTTTCTAGCATATGATGTACTATGAAAAGTTTTAAATTTTCCGCTAAATTTACTATGTCAATGCGATGAATGATAACTATGGGCTTGTATAAGACCTCCGAGAGGTCAAGCACACCATGTTACTTCCATGGGGTGCTCCGCGGATATGACAAGACATTTATTTCTTTTCTATTGCTGAAGATATTGATGTAAGCCCTATGTGGCAATTATGGATTTTTAAAAGGGCTTTGTCCGGATTGTTTGACTTCGTTTAGACGTTTGATATGAGACAATGTATTAGACTAAATTCCTATTGTTCTTATGATCTATTGAGAGAAGCCTATGTATGCTTCCTGTGTAGAGGTCTATGCAAACCTCCATGCTATATAAGCAAAAGTTTTAATTTTTTCATGATTTTGACTTATGATTTGCTATGACGAGTGCTAAGAGGCTTTTCTTAGTCCTCATAGAGGATGACGACGCCGGTTACGCCTGGGGGTACTTTGGGTCGTAACAAACTTGGTATCAAAGCATGAGGGTAAATCTTCTTAGGATTGATGTCTCATTAAACCACGTCAATGTAGGGTCTTATTCATAATTGTGAAGCGTCCCAATTTGCTTTATTTGTGCTTATAGGAAATGAATACAAGAAGGAACAATGATCACAGGGCCGTAAAGGAGAATTTGAATGAGGTGGTTCCCCCTCAAGCTCCTAAAAACCCTCAAGTTCCTATTGAAAAAGGGGTTATGTCTAATGTTGATATAAGGTCGGCCGTTCATAACTTGACTCAAGTGTTGTCTACCCAAGTTGTTAGGGATACAAGGGTTCAAGGAACCCCAATGCTAATACCACCGCTTCAAGGATTAGGGATTTCACAAGGATGAATCCCCCTATTTTCTATGGTTCTAAGGTGGAGGAGGACCCACAAGGGTTCATTGATGAAGTTTTCAAGGTTCTTGATGCTATGGGCGTTTCTTCTCAAGAAAAGGCAGAACTAGATGCCTACCAACTCAAAAAACTGCCTTTAAGTGTGGTATGAGCAATGGAAGGGTAATAGGTTGGTTATAAAATGTCAGATTACTTGGGGAGATTTCAAAATGGATTTCCTTGATATGTTCTTTCCCTTAGATCTAAGGGAGAGGAAAATGCAAATTCATCAACCTTCGTCAAGGGGGTATGAGAGTGAAGCAGTATAGCCTCAAATTCACTCAACTATCAAAGCATGCTCCTACTATGGTTGCGGATTCTAGGGCCAAGATGAAAAACTTTGTCATGAGGATATCCGATCTTTTGGTTAATGAATGTAGGTCGGCTATGTTGATTCCTTACATGGACATCTCTCATCTCATGGTTCATGCCGACAAATTGAGGAACAAAAGCTTAAACAAGTTAGTAGGGAGTTGAAGAAGGTGAGAACCAAAGAAGGGAATTCTTCCAAAAATGTATGAGGTTCAAGACAAACCAAGGTTCAAGAAGAGGTTTTCTAATCAAGAATCTTCTAGTGCTCCAAGGGCCAATAAGATTAATGTCCCTACTGTTAATCCCCAAGAGGGAAAATGTTGTGATTTGTATGTTGAAAGGCATCTTTGTTCTAAATATGGTAGAAGACATGAGGGCAAGTGCCTTGTTGGTTCGGGTAATTGCTATAGTTGTGGAAAGAGTGATCATATCAAGATAGATTGCCCTATGATGAGGACTCAAAGAAGGGAAAATTCTCAAGCTCAAGCAGGTGCTCCAAACTCGTATACTCCTAAGAAGAATCACTTTTATGCTCTTCAATCCTGAAGTGATCAAGAGATCTCATCGGGTGTGGTCACCGATATGTTAAAAGTATTTTTTTTGATTTATATGCTTTGTTGGATCCGGGAGCTACGCTGTCATTTGTGACCCCTCCTTTAGCCATGAAATTTGATATACTAACCGACATCTGATATGAGCCTTTCTCGGTTTCTACCCTAGTGGATGATTTTGTAATGGTAAAAGGGTGTATAAAGGGTGTCCTATTTACTTGCCCAATAGAGTTATGTTGGTTGACTTAATAGAACTTGATATGCTAGATTTCGATATTATATTGGGAATAGATTGGTTGTATGTGTGTTTTGCCTTAATTGATTGTAGGTCAATGGTGGTCAAATTTCAATTTACGAATGAAGTCATTTTTTAGTGGAAGGGAGGAAACTCAAATCCTAGGGGTAAGATCATTTCATATCTAAAAGCTTGCAAGTTAATTGCAAAGGGTTGTCTCTATCACATAGTAAGAGTTATGGATCTTGAATCGAGGTCTCTTCCATAGAATCGGTACCCGTGGTAAGGGAGTTTCCAGAGGTCTTTCCCGATGATCTTTCTGAAATCCCTCCCAAACGGGAGATTGACTTTGGTATAGATCTATTATCGGATACACAACCTATTTCTATCCCTTTTTATCAGATGTCCCCAGCCGAGTTGAAAGAACTAAAGGCTCAACTCAAAGATTAGCTAGATAAGGGTTTTATTCAACAAAGCAAATCTCCATGGGGTGCCTCCGTGTTATTTGTGAAGAAGAAGGATGGGTCTTTGTGAATGTGTTTCGATTATCATCAATTGAACAAAGTCACTATAAAGAATAAGCACCCGCTCCCTAGGATTGATACCTATTTGATCAACTCCAAAGATCTACCTACTTTTTAAAGATTTGCTTAAAAAAAAGTCATCACCAACTTAGGGTGAGGGAGGTTGATATTCCAAAAATAACATTTCAAACACGATATGGTCATTTCCAATTCCTTGTTACGTAATTTGGTTTAACAAATGCCCGAGCGGCTTTCATGGACCTCGTGAATTGAGTTCTTAGAAAGTATCTTGATTTATTTGTGATTGTCTTTATTGATGATATTCTGATTTAGTCAAGGAGTGTGGATGATGATATGGATCAATTGAGAATAGTTTTGCAAGTTCTCAAACATAACCAACTTTTTGCAAAGTTTAGCAAATGTGAGTTTTGGTTGAGGTCATTGGCTTTTGTTTGTCACTTTGTCTCTAGTGAAGGGGTTGCGGTCAATCCAAGAAAGATAGAAGTGGTCAAAAGTTTGCCGAGACCTTTGAGCCTTCTGACATTTGGAGTTTTCTAGGGTTGCTCGGCTACTATCGGAGGTTCGTGATGGATTTTCATCTATCACATCTTCATTAACGGCCTTAACCCAAAAGAAGTCCAAGTTTGAATGGTCGTAATCTTGCGAGAAGAGCATCCAATTATTGAAAGATAGACTAACCTTTGTTCCGGTATTGACTTTACCGAGGGTACTAATGGATTTGTGGTTTATTGTGATGCCTCCCAGTGTGGGTCTAGGATGTGTGCTTATATAACATGGCAAAGTTATTGTATACGCCTCTAGACGACTTAATCCTCATGAAAAGAATTACCCAACACACGACCTTGAACTTGCGGCCGTGGTATTTGCTTTAATGATTTGGAGACTCTATCTATATGGGGTGCATGTTGACGTGTTCACGGATCATAACAGTCTAGAATTTGTGTTCACCCAAAAAAGACTTGAATATACGCCAAAGAAGATGGTTAGAGCTTTTAAAGGATTATGAAATGAGTGTCCTTTACCATCCCGGGAAAGCTAATATGGTGGCGGATGGTCTGAGTCCAGTATCCATGGGTAGTGTGATGCATGTAGAAGATGATAAGAAAGAGATAGTGAAAGAGGTTCATAGGTTGGACCGGTTGGGTGTCCGACTAGAAGATTCTCTAAAAAGTGGTGTCATGGTTTCCCATAACTTCGAGTCGTCTCTAGTTGTTGGGGTGAAATCCAAACAACACCTTGATCCTCTATTGATGGAGTTAATGGAAATGGTCCTTAGTAAAGCTAATGAGTCCTCTCAAGGGGAAGATAGGATGCTTCGGCACCAAGGAAGATTGTGTGTACTGGATGTGGATGGGTTGAGGGAATTGATCATGGAAGAGGCTCATGGCTCCCGATATTCCATTAACCCAGGTTCCACAAAGATGTACCGCGACTTACAAGAAACATATTAGTGGAATGGTATGAAAAGGGACATAGCGGATTTTGTCGCTAAGTGTTCAAATTGTCAACAAGTAAAAGTGGAGCACCAAAGGTCGGGTGGCTTGACTCAAAATATAGACATTCCCACATGAAATTGGGAGGATATTAACATGAATTTCATAGTTGGGCTGCCTCATACCCGAAGTCAACATGACTCGATATGGATTATTGTGTATAGGTTGACAAAGTCCGCACATTTTCTTCCCGTCAAAGTCACATATTCAACTGAAGATTATGCCAAATTGTACCTCAAATAAATAATGAGATTGCATGGATCCCCTTTGTCCATCATTTTGGATAGAGGTATTCAATTTACCTCCCATTTTTGGAAAGCTCTCCAAAGTGGTATTGGTACGAAAGTGAAACTTAGTACCGCTTTGCATCCCAATAAAGATGGTCAAGTGAAACGCACTACCCTACCTTGTGTTACCGACTTCAAAGGTAATTGGGATGACCACCTACCTTTGATATAATTCTCCTACAACAATATCTACCACTCAACTATCTCCATGGCACCTTTTAAGGCACTTTATGGGAGGAGGTGTAAATCCCCGTCTTGGTGGTATAAGGTAGATAAGTTTGCTCTACTTGGTCCCGATTTGGTATAAAGCTCTTGAAGGTTTGGGTTATAAGATATAGACTAAGAGAGTCTCAAATTCGACAAAAATCATATGCCAATAATAGAAAAATGGACCTTGAGTTTGAAGTAGGAGATTGGATCTATTTGAAAATTTCACCCATGAAAGGGTTATGAGGTTTGGAACGAAAGGGAAAATTAGTCCCCATTATATGGGGCCATATGAAATTTGGGAGTGTTGCCTATGAGTTGAAATTGCCAAATGAGTTGGCCATGATTCATCCGGTATTCCATCTATCTATGCTTAAAAAGTGTATAGGCGATCTGGTGTCCATTCTTCCTCTAGAAGTTTTGCGGGTAAAGGAGGACCTTTCATATGAGGAGATCCCGATTGAGATCTTGGATCACCAAGTTAAGAAATTGCGGAATAAGGAGGTTGCCTCCGTAAAGGTTCTATGGAGGAACCACCTTGTTGAGGGTGCAACATGGGAGGTTGAGGCCGACATAAAGACCCGCTATCCTTATATTTTCCCCCTTACTCCTAGAAAAGATTAAGGTTAGTAATTACTTATATGATTATTGTTAATATTGTTGAACCTATCATGTTTCTTTTCTAAATATGTGCATATTGTAGTACGAATTCATGCCTAAGTTGAGTTCTTGTCTTTCCATGAAATATGTTTAATATGTTGGCTTTCACTTTAGTGTGTTGTGTGCTATGAGTGTTCATGGAAGATTATAATGAGCATAATTGATATTTTTTTGATAAGAAATCAACATGTCAACTTTTAATGTTCATAGATCATATTGAAATGGAGAAGGTAGTACCTCCTTATGTGATATGAAAAGTTGAGTTTTGTTATGGTATGTGTGTATTAAGTTCCTATTTGTTAATGTTATGTTTATATGTTGAAAAGAGTTGATATTTCCTCCTATGAGTTGTGAATCATTATGTATTGTTAGTTGGTTGGCTTCTAGTCTTGAGTCTTTCCTCCTATAGAAAGGTTTGGAGTGTCATTTAGGACGAATGTTATTAAGGAGGGGTAGTATCGACACACCCAAAAATTTCCATTACCTATAATAGATCTTATATGTTGAATAATGATGGTTTTAGACCTAAATAAGAATCAATAACTTGTTTGATAAGTATCTGAGCAATGGGACTAAAGAAAAGTCTTAAAGTCCGAAAACTAGCGAAATTTAACTAGTAGACATCCCTATGTTTGGGGAGGGTTTTTGAGGATCAAATGAATTCTAAAACTTGTTAAAAAGACTTTGGATAGGTAGAGTGTAGTATATATAGTCTAAACATCCGATAACGACACCCCAAGGACCACCGGAAGGGTCCTTAGAAAGGACCCCAACATGGGTGGGCAGGCTGCCAAAGCAGCCTGCTAAAGTAAAGAATCAGTGGCCTACTGTGTGACGCGCAGCCAACACGGACCTCACTGCCTCAAATTATTTTTGGGAAATAAAGTGTGTGTTGGCCCCGCGATGCGGAGCCACTTCCCAGATTCGTAAAAAGTCTTGGTATTTTGACTTCACAAATAAACCCATTTAAGTGTGGGGTCTTTTGGATAATTTAATGGGTGACCAAAAACTAAGTAGCACACGATTGCACGACTCCCCCTTAAGTGGCTGAGTTACTATTCAATCAGACCCAATATCTCCTAAATCTGTTATAGAATCAGCAATGGTCACAAAATATAACATGAATCAAAAAGAAAAAAAGACTAATAGAAAAGTCACATAAAAGGGAAATCTTGTCCAGCACTCTAAACTAACTATACAAGCACAACATTTAAAGAGCACATATACGGAGAAAGAATCACCAAGAAATGATTATAAACAACACAAAAAGAAAATTAAAAAACAAGATTCACACACACGCATCAATGGAAATAAGAGTAAACTAAAAGAAAACCAACTACAAAATTAAGCGACAAGTGAATATTACCTCTTTTTAAGCAGCGAATAACTCACTATATGAAAACTTTACTAGTTATAACATTTTAAATTTAAGATAAACATAACTCACCTAACTAGGAAAATTTGAGTTAATAAGTTGAGGGTGTTGTGTCTATAATTAAAGACTTCTAAGCGAATTTGAAGGTAAAAAAAAGCATGAGAAGACAAAAAAATCAAGTCAATAACCTCACTAAAGAAACTAAAAAAATCAATAGTAAAACTTCAAATATAGAGAAAAGACAAGCAGCAGCCTTAGAGAACTTGGATGTATAGCTAAATGTAGACATGAAGATCCAAATCTAGAAGAAGCGTGAAAGAAGTTGTAAACACTCAAAGCTGTTGTGCTCAACTGCACCAAGGATCTACTCATTGTATTCCAAAAGCAGAAATAATGAATAAATAGAAAATACTATAGTTATCACCAAAAAAAAGCATATTAAAGGAGAAAACAAATAACTACTCAATATATTAGGTTTTATTTGGTGCTCAAAGATTAAAGAGGTTGATTTCAAAATTAAAGCTTTATTCTATGATCAACTAGACACAGGGTCTACTCAATTTATTCATAAAGCAGTAATGCTTGTTGAGAGCACCTGGCAACCCTAATCATAATCATTAAAAAATCTACGACCTCGGACTTCTGTTTTCATTTCAAGAAGAATACACTCCACCACTACACAGCTATGTTCAAAAGAATAGCTTGTTTGCATTGGTACACTGGGAAAGGAATAGACGAGATGGAGTTCATTGAGGCAGAAAGTAACATGAATGATCTGGTTTTGAACCTCTTAACTCATAACAAAGAAAATTTATCATGAATTTTTTTTAGAGTAAAGCATAAAGTGATAATTTTTCAACATTCTAAACTTACAATACAAACCTTAAATTTGAAAAATATAGTCATATGGAATGATTTAATTGAGTAATGAATAAGCAATAATGAACATAATTAATAAGAGAAATTAGAACATTACCAACTTGAACTTTGCATCAAAGTTAACATACACAGGAACATTAAATCAATAAATGTGCAGGTCACTAAAAATGTGAGTAAGATTACGGTTACATAGCTTCCTATTCATTCCTACCACAACACCTTGCTGAGCATAGGCACAAAAATGAGTGTTGTATCTAATATACACCGGCTGAACAATATAAATGAGACGTTACATTTCTATTTATTTTCATAAATTTATATGCCTAACTGAAAACAAGTGCCGCATGATGCATTCAGACATCATACTATGATAAGAAATGCAAAAACATGTACTCCATCAGGTTGTATTATAACATTCAAACACAAGATGCATCTAAATTCCAAATCTAGCTTCGAATTACATCTAATCAAAGGTAAGTTATTTCAATGTTGGAAAGAATTACTTTTTAAGCAGGAAAAAGATTAAGACACACAGATGTAAATCAAAGTTAAAAAAATAAGAGAAATAGGAAATTACCTCTTTTTTGAGCAGTGAGCTGAGCTCGATGACCAACTTGTAGTTTGTCCACTAAAAAATTCAGACGAGAAGGAAGAAAGTATAAAATTAGAACTTGAAAAATATACTCGTAAAGAGAAACAAAATCCCTAAATGCTCGACTTCAATGTCTTTTAGAGGAGAAAATTACTTTGAATAGATAAGAATTAGCATGCATATTGAAGATTTTATTATTAGAAATTGTTTGTCCTGTTGAAAAATAAAAGATTTTTAAATGGATAAGACCTATCACGCAGATTGAAAAATTAAAACTAATCTATGTTTCCTTAACTAAGAATTTCATTAAACATTTTTGCCGATATTTCTCAATCTTCACTGAAATCGAAATACACACTCTATGCACAAAAATATGACATTATAAACATAAACTCTAGCAAAAACTACTTCAAAGAAACCCATTTGTCAAGAACCCTAACTTATAAAAAATTTCTAACTTTGAAGAAGATGAAACACAACATACATGTAGTTGCATGATACGCTCAAACTTACTTCTCAAATAAGAAGTAAAGCGGTCGTGTCAAGTAAATAACCCAACTAGTGAGGTTGGGATCGTTCCCACGAGGAAAATAGTTTAGACTTAACTTTAACCTATTATTACTATTATTCGGTCAATTACTTCTTTGGAAAGCAAAAACAATAAAAGGGGTTTCTATTTCTAAATGAATGAAAATAACTAACGAAATTGAAAGAGACACTTAACAGCTTCGAATGTTAGAGTTTAATCAATTAATCAAAGTAACTAGGGTTTACGTGTTCCCCACAGGTTCATAACTTGATAATTCTAACTATAACAATTCTTTCCTAGTATCTTGCATGCAAAGTGATAAGTTATGTATTTTTAAATCCTTGGTCCGGCATCTAGAAAATCTCACTCCGCACCTTGGTCTGGCTACGTGTGTTGCTATCCTAACCCTTATCTTTACCTCATATTAAGCATCGTATTCGATATTTGACTAAGTTATTACCTCGTACCAATCAATACTAGCCTATTAGATAGTATACACTAAATCTATGTTGATAATTCTTTTCCTATTATCTACCTCCTTGGTCCGACAAGTAGCATTAAGGCGAGTTCTAACTTTGGCCATCTGTTAAAAAGACTTCTAAGCGAAAGAATTATTAATATATGCAAGACACTATTCTAGAATTGTTATTTTAGTTAGGTTTTACCTCATTATTTTCCTATGGTTCCCACAACCCTAGTTACGGAGTTTAGTTACCCATAGTCATAATCCCAATATTCAAATATATTATATAAGAATTCATGTACTTACTTCAATGAGAAAGAATAAAATCCGCAAGTTCAATTGATTAATCAGCAAAAATCACCCACAATCAATGATAAAAGTCTCAAGATAATAAATAATCTCTCAAAGAGTCTACAAAATAATCAAGAGTCTAACAATACAGTGTCTACTAATACGGTGTCTCACAATACAGTTTCTAACCTCAAAAACGAGGTTTTTCAAACTATTTATAGAAAATAAAAACCTAATTAAACAAGGATTCTATTTGTTGGAAATCTGTCAAAATGCGGCTGGGTCGACGGACCTCGCGACGGATCGTCTTGGTCACGACGGACCGTCATGGACTCCGACGTCCCATACTTGTGCAATTTTTTTTGGTGCTCTCTTCATTACCCTCGATGGCAAGTATGACGTATCGTCACAGACACGAAGGTCCGTCGAGGGTCTTCGTTCCAAAACACTTAAACTCTTGGAATCTGGGTACTGGGACTACTTCTCTGAACTTCATGACGAACCTGCAGGACGGACCCTCATAGAAACGACGGACCGTCATGGACTCCATAACCCCATACTTGGTCAGACTTCCCCATCTTCCTTCAGCGGCTGCACTACGCTGCCACCTACGGACCGTCACAAGCTCCGTAGGTGGTCTCTTCTGCATTACTTCGCTCAAAATCTCCGCATTCATCTTTGGACAGATTTCCTGCAAATAAAGAGAAACTTATATAAAAATTAGCACAAAAAGGCTTTTGGACACACTAAACTTAAGGGGAAAGTATTAATAATACTGTGAAACCATGGTTTATCAACACCCTCAACTTAAAATCGTTGTTTGTCCTCAAGCGACGCACTATGACTCAATACAAAATCTTTGTACAATAGTATCCATGTTTGATCCTTTGCAATCATTTGGCTATGAATCCTGATTAATGTCATTCATATTTATCCAAGTTATCACTATTAGGCTTGAATTATGTCGGATCAGATCATGACACAGACTCACCATGTACTAACACCTATCCTCTTCAATTTATCACCAAGGTGCTAACAATTCTGGTATTACAACTAGTGTCCTCACTTTAAAACAAAATCCTCATTTTTCACACAATGATTTCAGTTTGAGTATAAGGATTACTTTTCAACACTCGCTCTCAGAACAAATTCACGCTCATTCATACATATTGCCATAAGCTTGCCTTTATTTTCGCTGCCTAAAGTTCGCTATACAACCCTTAGGATCACGATAGGACTTTCTTAGCTTGTAACATAGGCTCAGGGTAAGGTAGGGTATATTTAGGTATACTTTAGTGACTTTTTGCCCTCCTTGACATATCGGCTAAACATACCATTTTCTATCATTTTATCTCGCCCAGCTTCTCATATTTTTTCACCTTGCTATTTTCTCTTCTTTCTTCGTTTGTGTAAGTGACTCTCTTCTTTTCTTGCTTGTATTTCTTTTGTATTTTCCTTTTCTTTACTTTTCTTTCAACTAATTCTTGAGTCACTTTACTTTTGTTCTTTCTCTCTCTTTGTTCTTTCAACCACACTTTCTAGAGCATTCCTCATAATAGCCACCCTCAACTCATGGATTTGCCTTGAGTCAAAGTACACAATACCTAAAGTTGGGTCAGGGCCATAACGAAGGTTGTTTACTGCATTAGCCACCCTCAACTTATGCTTTGGGCATAAGCTGAGGTGCACATGTCCAAGGAGGGACCAGGGCCAACACATTATTCCCAGAAAAGATTAGTTAGGGTGAAAAAGAAAGGTCTAATTTAAGCTCAGATCATTTGGATCAAAAAAGGATAAATTTCATTTGGTTTTCTTTTATTTAGGCCAAAAATGGGCTACATTGAATAAGGGCCTATGATCCTTTCCTAATTGTCTATTACAACTTACTTTTAGCAGGACTAACCAGGCAAGTTCTAGCTCAGTACAAATAGTGGACTATTGAAATCTTCCTCACACTCACTTGACATCTTATCACTCTACCAAATTATCAGACACCTAATTCGAATTTTAGACTTAGGGTAATGTAGTGGTGTACCTCTTTGTCATACTTAGAGCCACACATTTATCAATTACTATGCCTAGTCATGCATCATTTTCCATTTTATCAGGATATTATTTTAGCCATCATTCTCCAGAATTAAATTATGTACAGAAGATATAGACATGTCGGTTCAACTGAAAAAGTAATCAGTCTTTTGGGGAAAAAGAACACAAGCAAGAAAACCCCAAAAGAGGATAGTGAATTGGGCTACTCAGAGTTCACGCTAGCACTCACTTTCCATTTACCCCACCCCCAACAAAAAAAACATGCAATTGTCCCCAATGCATAAAAAATTTAAATACTAGAGTGGTAGGTGAAGCAAACCTGTGGTGCAAAGCGCCGACGATCAGCAAGCTTGTGGGTCCGGTTCCCCGGAACCCACTTCCTCTGTAATCTGGACACCCTCAGTGGTGTCCTCGGCAACAATAGCACTATCAGCAGTTCCTCCCGCTATCTCCACAGTTCGGGAGCTAGAAGCCCCAGCCGCTAACTCTCCTGCTCTCATCTGGTGCGCCTCCTCCTAAGCAAGTGAGGCTTTCCTCGCAGCCTCCATCTCACGACGCTCCTTCTTCCGTGCTCGCGCCTCATCCTCTGCTCGACCCCTACGCCTCTTGGCATGCTCTCGAGGGGGAGGTGGTGGAATCTTTGAGGTGGCGAATAAGGACGCCAACACTGTGTCTTCATCAGGCTCGATAGAAGGGGCCTCAGACTCAGGCACCCTAGCCTCTAAGATCGTGTCAATATCTGCACGAAGACTGTCGACCGCAGCCTGAAGAGTCGACACATCCACCAGAGGGGTTGGCCGGGCTAACACCCATAACTCAAAAGCGTCTAAGCGCTAGTGAACCTCAGCGATCTTCCGCTCTATATGCTGGACCATTTTCCGCTCCAAGCGCTCTTCTGCCTCGGTAATAGACCTCTGCATCCACGGTTGGATATGATGCAGGAGTGTAGCCATTTGCTCCTCTAATTTTTGGACCCTAGCAAGCGGGACCAGCGCGGGTAGAGGGATGTGCGAGAGGAGCTGGGGCAAGTGCTACTACCCGGGATAGACTCGACCGTCATAGTATCAGTGGACGCCGCCTGCGTAGCCGTGTGGGCCTGGGCTACCGTATCAGCCAAATCGTCAGCAAGTGGGGACAGCTCTGGACGGGGCCCTCTGCGTGGAGTCAACTCATTGGCCTCATCTCTGATGAGGCCGACATCAACAGTGCCCTGCGGGGTCTTGAGCTGATCAACGTGCCATATAGGCACACCTGCGGACCTTTAGAGAAAAAAGATCATGCACGGGAAAGGGTCAGTAGTTCTGACCTTAAAATCTCTCTCGTGCATGACTTCCTGTAAAAGCCACGCGAAATCCACCTCAAACCCAGCTATTATCGCTGCCATCAGTACTGCTCGATCCCATGTGACGATATTATCGGCGGCTACGGGGGGGAGGCAGCGGCGGACAATCAACCACAAAAACTTTGCTGTTAAAGTAAGGTTGGCCTTCTTCATGGCCCCCTTTGGCTCGGTCACCCAGTCGGCACCCTCTCCATCAACGGACAAGTGCAGGGCCATCCACCTATTGGTTGTCTCTCTCACTGATGGCTCACGCAGGAATTGGCTATCTTTAACAATCTGCATCGGTAGTCAAACTCGGCAGTGAGAGGGGTCCGATTAGCATCAACACCCTCGTCGTATAGAAACCGGCAGATGGAAGGCATGGAAATATCGACCTGAACGCCCCATACTCGGACCTGCTCCAGTGGGTACTGTTTGGCGGGGGCAGTCCGCCTATCAATCTGTGATCGGAGAGTCACTACGTAGGATGCATAGAACTCTCGACCATTTCTTCTTTATAACGTCCCAACGGACGTGCTGTCCACTCCAGGTGATGTATTTTGAAGAGATTGTGGATCTTAGGCATCGTCAGGAGACTTTTTGTAAGGACCCGTCGCTCCAATGTAAGTGTTCAAGTCATAACTCCTTTGTCATTCAGGAACTTGGCGTCGGAGTAGACTTGAAATCGCCAGTCGATACACCACCAGTTGGGCTGGTCAGTAGCCGGGGTGAGGGCATGAGCTGGTGAACCTGATGTGGATTTCGAACTGTCAGCCTCATCAGACGAGGTTGACGCTGTAGAAGTGGTGGGTGTGGGAACCTCAACAGAGCCGGAGGCTTCCTCTGACCACTAAACTCCTAAGGAGCCAGACGCTCCTTCTTCATTAGTGGCTGACCCAGAAGGTGTGCCGGTCAGTGTGCGCTCCTCATCAGACTGGGAGGCAGTGACGACGCCGGACGCCACCTTTTTGGGTGTGGCTCGGGCAGCACGTGCAGCACGGGAAGGGGTGGAAGTGCCTGGGGGCACATACTCGGGGTCACGCTCATCATCAGAGCCAATGACCATGCGGGCAGACGGGGCGACAAACTTCGATGGCCCGCGTGCATACACTCGATCTTGTTTAGGTGACATAGTAGATAGTACCTGTAAAGGATCAATATGAGTATGAGAAATGGCAAACAAGACAAGCAAAACCACACAAAAAAAATAAAATAAAATGACTTTTTCTATAGTAACATTGAAACACGATGGGCCTAGTGATGGCTCGTCGTGACTATGACGGACCGTCATGGGGTCCGTCGTGTCTTACTTAGACTATGTATACATGGAGAACCCTGAAGAAGAGTCTCTGACAAGTATGACGGTATGTGCAGGATGGACCGTCACAGGTACGACGGTCTGTCGTCGGTGTCCGTCAGAGGACACTTGAAAAAAATATGGGGACCCTTAGGAGAGGGGTCTCTGAAAACCATAACGGTTGTGCAGGACGGACCGTCGTAGGTACGACGGTCCGTCACATGTGTCCGTTGGAGGACGTTTAGAGAAATGGAGATAGACCCTCAGGAATAGGGTATCTGACAACCAGAACACTTGTGCAGGACGGACCGTCGTGGGTATGACGATCCGTCGCATATGTCCGTTTGAGGACACTTGCATAAAATTGGACAGCGGGGTGTTAGGGATTTTGGAACGGACCCTACGACGGTCCGTCGTGGGTACGACGGTCCGTCATCGGGGTCTCGTTCTGTAGATCAGTGACAGAACTGGGGGTACCCCATTCATCCCCGATGACCCAAATCAAATGTGTAGTGTTTTAGACCTACATTTGTCTATCCCAAATACCTAGTAAACTAGCAATGTCAAAGCACCTATGTCTTGGGTTGTAAACACGGCAATTTCGAAGATTTTTAACCTAGGTTAGACAGAATTTTATATAAAAGAAATGAACATATCAATAAGAACTAGTCCAAAACTAATTTATAAACAAAAATGCAAGATAAATGAGTAGAAATTAGAGACACAAACCTCAGAATTGGAGAAAAACAAGATGGAAAAGTACTTGGTGATCAAGAAGACACCCACAGCAGCAACTCCAACTAGTAGGTGATAACTTTTAGGGCTTTGGAGAATTTTGAGGGAACGATGATCGGTTGAAGAGGGAGAGATTTTGGAAGTTGAAAAGGGAGGGAAATAGGGGAGTAGTGAAGGAATGGGGGTGAAATGAGGGGTTGGGGAGTTTAAACGGTAAAAATTTTTTTAAAAAAACTCCAGTCGGGTCAGGTCGGGTACGCCTCATTAATGACGCGACGATTCCTCGACGACGGTCCGTCTCTGCAGAAATGTACAACCCACAAAAAGGAAGACCTAAAAATTGCAGATTCCTACAAGGAATATCAAAGAATAATGGTTAAAGCAAAGCCATGGATGACTACCTTGGTTCTTCAGAGAGAAGAGAGATAAGTTGGTCGATACCTATGAGGAATGGTCTCAACTTTAAAGAAAAACATTGACCTAATGTGATATATTTATCTTTTATTTTACTTTTACAATTAATTAAAAAAAATTGGCAGGTGTAATGAAATAAGTGGAGGGAAATAATTGAGGAAAAATAATTGGCGGAATGGTTGCCATAGAGTACCTAACGTGACGATTTTCAAGAATCGTTGCAATATAGAGATACTATGGCAACAGTTGTAGTACTAAAGCAATGATTTAATTCTTAAAGTGTTTCATTAGGTCCATTTATCTATTGCAAAGATTATAACAACTGTGAATGAGTATCTATTGCAACACATATTTAATTGTTGCTAAATAATTGTTGCTACAGGCATTTTTCTAATAGTGATGGCAATGTCAATGTGTGAAGCAAGAATTCAAATATATGTTAAGACTGATAAAGTGTATAAATACAATAAAGTGTTGGTACTTTTGTATTTTAGTCTGCTGGGATTAGGATTATTTTTTTATTGATAAAGTGTATAAATACAATATAGTGTTGGTACTTTTGTATTTTAGTCTGCTGGGATTAGGATTATTTTTTTATCCCCTTGATTTTCTTACTTCATCTCTTGGTATCGCCAAAAGAATAAATATCTCTTGTTGTTATTGATTAATTATTGAGTCTCTGTCACACTTCTATCCTACGAGCCTTTCAATACTAATCTTAGAAAAGACATCTTTGTCTATTAAAAACACCTCTTTAATAAAAATAAAATATGTAGAGGGCACTTTTAAACATAATCTTGTGTAGACGTGACAAAACAATATAATTTCTCCGTCCCATTTTATGTGGCACTTTTCGCATTTTGAGATTCAAACATGTCTATCTTTGACAGTAAGTTTTTCATAAATTCTTTTAGTATTTTGAATTATCAATTATTATAACTTATGATACTCTATACGAAGTTTATAAATATATAAATTTCATTTCAAAAAATTTAATAATTTCATATCCAAATGTGTTGGGTATGTAGCAAGAATTGATGGGAAATAGAGGGAATGAGAGGAATTTGAAAAGTTTAGAACTTGAAAGGTTGGGAACTTGAAAAGTCCTCTAATGTTTTAATAAAAAAGGCAATAGTCCCTCATCGGTAATGGAAATGAAAATAGGAGAGTTTAAATGAATAAACACTCCTATTAATTATTAAAAGGGTTGGAAAGAGGGACCCCCCTCGCGCCGTCGTCGTCGTCGCTCGCTTCGGCTTTGGCTTTGGCTTTGGCTTTGACAAATGATCGATCGAGAGATAATTTTTTGGACAAATTTATTTTAATTATTTAATTAATTAAATGGCCAAAAATTATTTTCAATTAATCAGTTGATAACAAAAAATAACCGAAATATTTTCAACTTTTTAGTTAACCCGACCTGACTCGGATCCGCGCGCGTGACCCAATTCCATTATATTTAAAGATTCCCGCCACTGTTCTGAAAGGTTGCAACTTTCAGGAACAGTCAATACCATTTGAAAGTTTGCAACCTTTCATTAATGGTCGTGTTAATTCTGAAAGGGTTGCAACCTTTCAGAATATATTATTCTTGCTTATAAATACCATTCAGTCTTCAGAATATTAACTAACGAATTTTCTGATCTTCCTTCTTCTTAAAAACATATATTTCTTCGTGTACTTTCCTGCCGTGGATTGATTCGCTGACAGTAGAGTTTTTGGTATCTATACTCTACTGATTAAGATCATTTTACCCTGGGAGGTTATATTCCAAATCAAACCTCGGATACTAGAGGGGGAATAATTTCCTTAAGGGGACACTGTGAATTCAGTGGACTTGATTTTCTTCCCAAAAAGAGAAATAAAAGAGTAATCAACATTCTGGTAAGTTTTACAGATTAAATTATTTTTTACAAATAAATTTATGTTCATCTTATTTACTGGTTCAAAAAATCTCTGTTACTTCGTGTTTTTGAATGATTTATTACAACCAGTAATTTCTGATTTTCTTAACACAGATTGGCAACAAAATGTCCGATCAAAATTAAACTATTTGACTCTTAAAAATTAAAAGTGTCACATACGAATAAAATAGTATGAGTAATAATAGTGGGTTTGTAAAATATATAAGTAGGTAGAAAAGAGTAGATTAAGTAGGCTTATTGAAAGTGAAAGGAAAGGGTGATGTGGTTATCAAATCATATTTTAAATAGACACGATTTCCTTTTTATATATAATATGATATGATCCTGTTGTTTATACTTTAAAGTGAGATTTTATTTAAGAAAGAAAAAAAACAGAGAGAATGGATGGATGGATACATACGAATTTGATAAAGTGAATGTATTAAACGTGTTATGATTGTAAATTATATATTATTATAAGTGGGAAGCTTTAAATGAAAATTTTAATTATCATTTTGCCCCTCTACTAAATTAACATTTTTATAATTTTCTTATATATATATATAATCTTCTTATTTCAAAATCTTGACCTTTTAAATTTCTCACACAAATTTTTTAAAAATACAAATGAGTAATTATTCCTTAAAAACAAGAAATTAAAGTAGATGCTTGTATCTTTTAAAGTTAAATTTCATCTCTATCTTTTTTATATTTATTTTAATAGTATTTGACCTTTCTATTTTTCATGTGTTTTTTCATGTTTGCACAATTTTGTTGTATAAATTTAACTTTTCTAAGAAAAGCTTTAATTTACTATTCCTACAATTCTTGTGTGTAGGAACTCTAAAATTTATTTCACCTATTAATTTTTTTTCTTTCATCTTTCAACTTTTTACATTTTCATTCATATTTTAATATGTAAAATTTCTTTGTTTTATTGATTGTACATAGTTTAATCTTCTCAATAATATTTATTTTGATCAATCTTTTATCATTCGTTAAATACTCTATAAAGTGTATCATAAGGTGGGTTTGTTCAATTATTTCATTTGCCTTCTTTGGATAGATTTCTCCTCCAAAAAGAGTCTTACTTCAGATAAATCTATTCCAATATAATTGATTTAGCTACAAATATTGTCCAACACTTTTGTATTATTGCTAAGTTAGCAGCATATTCACTTCTTTTAGTATATAATATCTATTTATGAAAAGCTTCTGTTGCAATAATATTCAAATTCAGATACAAGTTGATCTGTAAATGTCTTTGAATATTTGAACTTTGAAATGTGGACATGGAATATGCTTGGAGCACACAGATTCATAGTTGACTGTGTGTTCGTGTAGTTTAAAATAGTATGAAATACACGTGTATTTTACGTGTTCGAGAACTAGTTAATATTATAAAATAGAAAACACGTTTTTAAGAAAGAAAGTATTTAAGTATATAGTTTCCGTGCAGATTAAGGAGGGCACGATATTGCTCTCCCCAAAATTTATTGACATGTGCAGGTATGCGTCCCACTACATCCCATACAGGTAGTAGTTGGCATTAAAAGGGAAATTGCCCGCCATCCTGCATTTATTTCTACTTTTTAGTTTGTGATTTGATTTTGATTCAATGGAAGACCACAAATCCCCTGTTGCTGCTGCTATGGGTAACAAGAAAAGAGCAAGAAATTGCTGCTTCGTCTGCCTCGCTGTCCTTGTTCTTCTAGGGCTTCTCTTACTCACCTTGGGCTTAACAGTTTTCAAAACCAAAAAGCCTGTCACGACAGTAGATGCCGTTACCCTAGATGATTTGGATGTTTCATTTGACATCGCACGACTCCAAGTTCACCTCAATGTCACCGTTAAAGCAGATCTCTCTATCCAAAATCCCAACCGGGTCAGCTTCAAATACGACACCACATCTGCTCTGCTTCAGTACAAAGGAAAAGCTATTGGAGAGGCCCCTCTTCCGGCAGCCAAAATTGGCTCCCGTCAAACGCATCCAATGAATATTTCCCTCACCGTCATGGCCGATCGATTGCTTTCAGACTCCACTTTGTATTCCGATGTTATGGCCGGTGCCTTACACCTCACTACTTACGTCAAATTGTCTGGGGTTGTTCATCTTCTATTCAAGATTCATGTCAAGACTTCCTCTACCTGCGATTTGTTCATCGATGTTCTTGACAGGAGGCTCCTTAATCAGACTTGTCATTATAAGACAAAGCTATGATTCTCCATACCACTTACTGTTTTATTTGTTTTCTCTTCACTACTGTTTTGGATGAGATTTGATTTTCGATTTTCATTTTTATTATATTAGATCCCACTTAATATATTGTCCTCTCTATTTGCTTTGTACACTTTTACTCTACTTCAATTGAAAGGCTAAACATACATTTTTGTTTATCAACTACAATTTTGCACTACACTTACTCTTTGTTTCGTGTGGTCTTGAACCAAATGGAGTTGATGACAGACAACATGTAATTCTCATTCAGTATCTTTTATTCTGTAAAATGGTTCTTCTTTAAATTTACAAGACATCCTTGTTTCTTCCACCATAATAAAATCTGTTCAAGTTTAGCTACTTCTAAAAGTGGTTGTCCATTTGATGACCAAGAATTGAAATCTTTATCAAGGAAAAGAACCCGGTTTAACGGAAGTATTGGGAAGCTTTGCTATTAACTTGATGCACTTTTGTCTTTCACTGTCGTATACACCAGGGAGTACAATAAAACTTGCAGAGTTGCGTTGATGTTAGTTTCAAGTTGAATTG
The DNA here is from genome assembly GCF_036512215.1 of Solanum lycopersicum. Lineage (NCBI taxonomy): Eukaryota > Viridiplantae > Streptophyta > Magnoliopsida > Solanales > Solanaceae > Solanum > Solanum lycopersicum. The sequence goes on from NC_090808.1 coordinate 26,593,379, forward strand.
TGTATCTGCTACGTGCCTGCTATGAAATAAACTGGTAACTGCAAAACAAAATCTGACAGAAAAACAATCATGGAAAGTGTACACGTTCTATAGATGGAGTTATTTCTTTCAAGTGTAACGTGATTTCCATCTCCTATTATTGAACAAATTTAATTGCTTTATGTTCCTGAGATATCATGTTAGACACAATGCGCTTATCTCAACCATGATGTTAGATTGAAACATGGGAACAAACAAGTCGTGGGAAGACAAGTCATGTTTATATTCGACTACTTGTAACTCTTGAAGTTCCTCTGTTGTCACTTAAGAGCAAGCTAAAAAGCAAAACATATCAAAGTTTATGAATACAGGCGTTTCTGATCATCTACGTAAATTTGACAATTCGCCCATGAGCCTGATATAATAGCAATATCATGCTTTGTATCACAAGCCTCCCTTGCCCCCATAATGACATTGGTCTGTACGGCCGTTAACGCGCAGAAGAATGTCAAACAGATTGGTGTTTCAATTCCAAGTTCCAACTGCCAAAGGGGGTGCTTGTTGGTCATTTGGTTGGAAGCAAGTTATCTCGGGATAGTTAATCCCAAGAGTAAGTTATCCCACAATGTATATTGAATAACTTATCTCATCACTATAGTGAAAATGATGGGATGAATAATTCATGGATTAACTAATACCTCCAACCAAACGCAAGATTAAATAATCCTCCATTTTACCAGGATTATTACTATAGTCAAATGTCAGATAGTTGGGTCCTTATGAGTAGAGATTTTACTATATTCTCATCAACTATTTTATAAAAGCACGATATGGTGGTCTTTTTGTTTTGTTTTCGTTCCCTTTCGGACCTAAGGGAGAGTTTTTGTCTGTTATTTTTCTTCATTTGGCACCAATCAGAAACAAAAGTCATATTTCTGCCCATTTGGTTGAAAGCTACACAACAACAGAAGCAAGAGAATGAAAAGGTGCAGAAGTCAACATAGAAATGAGGTTTGAATTTGGACAAATACACAAATATGCATGTTTATCTGATAAATATCATTTCATTTTTCCTTTCATTTTCGAAGCACGTTTAGGCCATCGGGGTTGCAGTGTTGCTGCTAGTACAGTGTATATGTTACATTGGAGGACCCTTTGAATCCTTGCAGTCAATTTATTTGACTCCCATATCCTTTTTCTAGCTAACTGGACAACCTTACGCTCCTACCGCACTTAGTTTCCTAACATAAAATTAGAACTTTTCTTAACGTGCTAATAAAGACCAAGAGAACAAGTTCCAATTGAGTGATTTATCAGCTTCCAGTCCTCTTCTGAATCTGGCTTCTTCTGTTCTCATTTGGTACTATTGGACAGACCACATTGAAATGGCAGGAGATCAACCTAAATTTCATTGGGCATACACACAAGAATAGACTCTGTCTGCTGTCGTCTTTCTTGCCATCTTCTTCACACTGTTAATATTGGCATTGACTATATTCAGGATTAAGTTACCTCGCATTAAAATGTCATCCAATGATTTTCCATACGTATCTACTGGTCTGCTTTATAAAATAAAACTGAACATTACCCTGAAAACCCAAGTAAAGCCAGCTTCAGGCATATGGCAGGCAAAAGACGACTGCACGCTCCACAGTCCACACCTAACAAGTTTTGAGGTATTCATGTGTGTTTGGTATGCAATTCTCTGCAAGGCTAATGGCTATGTAGTGCTGGTTCTTAAATTCATTTGGGTAGACACTGTTTATGAACCTGAGATTATTAGCTAAATAGTCTGATATCAAGGAAGTGATGAGATGCCAACTGAACTGAAATATATGTAACAGCAAAGTCAGTTTATGAAACAAAACATTTCTCCCCAAACAATCATTGATCATGTACAAAAATATTAAAAACGAAAATAAAGTTGTCCAAAGGCAACAGGTCCACATGCATTTCCTAAACCACAGGCTTATTGTTAATTATTTTCTCTTATGGGAAACAATTGACAAGTTTTGGAAGTATATAAGATGGACATAAAGTTCATGGAAGTACCAAAATGACCTCTAATCAATTATCAAAAGAAATAGACTTTTGTCCACATCAGAAGTTAAAACAAAATCCTACTGATACAAAGAGTACAGTCACTTAATAATTCTGCATAATTAGTACGTAAAACTCCTAGAATTACAAGTAAATTCTGGATTAACAGTCATGATTTCAACAAACTAAACACTATGTTAATGCTCTACGACATCCAAGTTTGAGGTTAGCCACAACACTGAAAATGAGTGAGGTTGTCATTTACTAGAATCTATCTCCGGCAGATTTCTCAACATTGTTGCAAAGTCAAAATATCAGCTTTTTGCATAATCCTTTGTCAATTCTTTTATACCGACTTACAGGCTTCATAGGAGCAGCAGGGCAAGTATCAGAAACTCCACTAAGATGAGGTGCAGAGGTAGGTGTCTTGTATCCATCAGAATCTAAAAGTGGAGTTGAGGCTTTCAAATGAAGATCCTCATTAATAACTTGTAGGAGAGAATTGTACAACAATTCAAATAACATCTCATCCTCAGACACCGTTCCCACATTTTCACTGAAATTCAAAGTCTCCTCAAAGTATAGCTGGCGTGTCACTTTGGCTCGTGAATCTGTAAAATACTTTTTACATTGTGGGGCAAGCATCAGTTCATCTGGTCCAGGGGCAAATGGATCAAAGCCTAACCCCTTGGGAGTCTGTTGACTCCTCCCTTCATTTGTATAAACCGTGTGTTGAGAATTAAAGCAATAACGAGTCCTGTGAAGAGAAGACCAAACTGGTGAACAAGAGCCATCTACATGGTCGCCAGCTTCTCGGGTGGAATCAGGTGTGGTTGGACCTAGAGGATCAGATGGCAATTCTGCTGTTGGAGACTGATCAGCACATCCCTTTAATTTCTTAACAATGGAGTAGTGCGACAAACTTTGTTCCTTATTTCCAACATGAGTAGTGTCCATTATTCCTGATATGAGTTTTGATATGAAAAATATGCTCAAAGGATAAAGTGTAAATAGGTAATTGGAGGATTTAGCAATTTATCAAGTATTATATGAGATGACCACCAACACATGTGTAGTATGTGTATGAATAAAATCAAAGCAAACCCCTACTGCTAGCAAAAATGTAGTATTTCGGAGAATAGTTTCTATGTTGAAAGCTAATTGGAGGCGTGGCCGACAGTCCTAACCTGGAGATCAATTTTAGGTTTTTGCAACACTACAAGGGAACTAAATCAAACAAAAAGGATAAACCAATACAAGTGTATCGATTGAAATGAGCAAGTAAAGTAAAGAATGCAGAGTCTTACCTCAAACAAAGTTACAGCAACCAGCCGGAAATGGGAAATGGGAAATATAGTCTGAGATCCCCTTCTGCGCAAAATGAACTCGGATAGGTACACCATTAATTCTCTAAATTAAATGTTGTAGTAACAAGTTTGACCAGTCAACATCAATATCCTTAGGCTCATCTACCCATTCAATTTTATTATTATTTAGGGAAAATGCTTGAATTCCTCTCAAAATTTATACTAAAAAATAGTTAAACATTTTAACTATCATAACAATCTATTATATATTTTAACTATTTCAAACTGAATTTAATATCACTTTGATATTTGCAACATAAGGCTGGCTATTGGACAGGACCGGGTTTACCGGACCAATTTTTTTGGAACCGATATCAGTATCGAATTTTTCTTACCAGATTTTCTTATCGATACCGAATCTTACCGGACTGGATTTACCGAAAAATTCAACATGTTCCTCCCGGTCGATTAGGAACCTGGTTGGATCGGTTTGGAACCGAGTCTTACCGGTTCATCCGGTACCTTTTATATATATATATATATTATGAATTAATATGAATTAATAATATAAATATATAATATTATATAATAATCAAAATAATTAAAATTTATATATAATTATAATATTATATATTTATATTATTAATTAATAATATTATATTATTAAAAACATCAATTGAAAACTTTAAAGTTAATATAAGTTTGAAGTTGAATTTAAACTTTAAAGTTTCTATTGAATTTAAAGTTTGAAATGAATTTAAAGTTTAAAGTTTATATTGAACTTAAGTTTGAAATTTAATTTAAAGTTTAAACTTTATATTGAATTTAAAGTTTGAAATTGAATTTAAAGTTTAAAGTTTATATTGAACTAAAGTTTAAAATTGAATTTAAAGTTTAAACTTTATATTGAACTTCAGTTTGAAATTGAATTTATAGTTTAAACTTTATATTGAATTTAAAGTTTAAAGTTTAATTTAAAGTTTAAAGTTTATCTTGAATTTAAAGTTTGAAATTGAATATAAAGTTTAAAGTTTAAAATTGAATTTAAAGTTTAAAGATTTAAAATTGAATTTAAAGTTTAAAATTGAATTTGAAGTTTAAAGTTTATATTGAATTTAAAGTTTAAAGTTTATATTGAATTTAAAGTTTGAAATTGAATTTAAACTTTAAAGTTTATATTGAATTTAAAGTTTGAAATAGAATTTAAAGTTTAAAGTTTATATTGAATTTAAAGTTTAAAATTGAATTTAAAGTTTAAACTTTAAAGTTTATATTGAAAAAGCTTAACTTTAATGTTTAAACCTTAAAATTCACTTTTATATTAATGTTTAAACTATAAACTTATATTAAAATAATTAAAAATTAAATTTGTAAAATGACATGAATTAAATAAAAGAGACTATTTTAAAAGAAAATCAAGGCGAATAGCCGTATATTTATTCAAATAAATAAATTGTACAATACAATTATTAGGAAGAGAATAAGAGTACATAATCTAGACATTGAATATCAATTATTGTACTAACAATTACATTTTTTTATAAAATTCTTTTTGTAAATTTAGTATCATTTGATAAGAAAGATTTTTTGGAACTGACATTTGTCCTTCTTCCATTGCTTCCATGTCATCATCACTATTCTCACAAAATATTTCATCTAGTTGGCTACTTAATAGTGGTAGTCCAGTGTTTCTTTTTTCGGTATTGATCCAATCTCGAAACAACATCGATATTTTCAAACTGTCCTTTGCTAATGAATATCGATGATCTCCATTCATAAATCTCGTCGCACTAAAGCCTTGCTCAGAAGCGATCGATGATGTTTGAATCGCTAGCACATCTCGAACAATCCTAGCAAGGGTCTGAAATTGGTTTTCACGATTCTAGCACCATACTAATATTGGAGATTGAAGTTGCCCTTCTTCATGCCTAATCTTTTTCCGAGAATGATTGAAATATAAATCAAAATCATTAATAGTAGAAGATTCAAGCTCAAGATATTCATCCATCCAACCATCCGTATCATCACTTTTAGGCTTAGAAGATGGAGGTTGAACTATTGGAATATTTATTTTCATAACTTTAGATTCATTATATAAATCTCTAACTTTTGTATAAATTCTACTTTTACATTGTTCAACACTAGGAGTTTCATCATTTTTAATTTCTAAATTTACATAAATCTTCTCAATCATTCTTTCAGCACCTCTTAATTTATAATTGGGTTGAAAGTAGTAGCAGTCAAATAGATTTGAGGAATAGGAAAAAAATATTTTTGAATTTTTCAATCATAAAAGCAAGTGAACCTTTATATTTTGCTAATTCAGATGAAATAGCACAAATATTTATTAAAACAGAAGAAATAGTAGGATAATATTGACCAGAACATGCATTTGTTGCTCTATAAAAAACACTTAAAAATTCAACAAGTTCTTTTGTATTTTGCCAATCTTCAAACCAATTCTCAAACTTGGGTTCGCATTATGAGCATTAAAAACTAATTGTATCGGTTCTTGATAAATATAAGCAACTTGAAGCATTTCAAATAAAGAATTTCATCTAGTACATACTTCTTTTGGAACTTTTCTATATGCCAGTCCACATTGTAATTTTAGCTTTTACTTTAGCTTTAAAAATCCAATCAAGCAAGTCTAATTTTTTCACATGAAACTCCAAATTGAGGAATACCATCTTTTACAATTAAATTATAAACATGTGTGGCACACTTAATATGAAAACAATCAGTATCAATTGGACAAAGTCCACTTTTTAAATAATCAACGACTCTTAAATTATTGGAAGCATTATCTAAAGTGACACTCATTATTTTATCACATATTCCATAATATTGTAAAATAGAGCCTACTTTTGATGCTATATAAGAACCGGTTTTAGTTTCTTCAACATATTTATACGCTAATATTTTTTTTTGCATGTTCCATTCATGGTCAATCCAATGAACAGTAAGTGTAAAATAATCGTTAACATTAGGACTACGTCTCATATCAGAAGTAATAGACAATCTACCATCATAATAAACAAATAAACAACAAAGAAAATGAGAATATTCTTTTTAATATTTAAAAAGATCTCTTTTAATTGTATTTTTTGAAATACCTTCATAATCTGGGTTATATATTTCTCGAATATAATGAACAAAACCAGGATGTGAAGGGAATGAAAAAGGCAAACCACCAACAACAACCATTTTAGCTAATTCTCTACGATCTTTTTCGTTACTATACGTGTGATTTTTGCTTCGACTAGTCGGTTTAGACATTTAATACACTTTGAACCATATTAAAACCTCCAACACCCATAGAACTTTTGGGTATAAGTATTCCATTTCTATTAACTCTTTCAATTTAACAAATATTTTTTGTTATGTCAGAACCTTTGAATTTGCTAAATTCTTTGTGATTACATCCAAGTGAGCCTTTATGGCTTCTTATATGGCTAAATTGGTTGCACAAGAAGAACAAGTTCAACTGTGCCAATTGTTGCTGGATTTGGACTCTCATAACTCCAAAGCTCTCATACCAATTTGTTATGGTCCCTTATTATGGATTTGGTTATGGGACACTGTAAAACAAAATCAGAGTCAATGTGGAATAAATGAGGAGTCTGGGAAGAGGTTCACTTTATGCGACCTACGGTGTTGGTTCGTGAAGAGAGAACCAACAATCAATTGAGTTGAAGGACTCACAGTCTGAAGCAATTTTCTGCATGCATTTTATCAAATTCAAATATCTTTAGATACAAAATTGATAGTTTAACCACCCGGAACAAGAAAACAAATTAATAACATTACTGGAATGAGAAAGTGGAGAGATAACCTCCCTATTGCAAAAAACTGCTACAAAGAAATAAGATACATAACTGACAGATATGCTAAAGTCATCTATTTCTCTAATTTAAAAAATTTCCATGTGTAACAGTAAACCGCTGGCAGATTAACGGGGTGCTAACAGGGTTGCTATGAATTGAATGTTTTATCTGGAAAGCTGCAACTGAGACACAAGTAATTAGATGTAGTTATAGGATAGAAGTCATTACTCATGTCCTCATTTATGTTCATATCTGTCTTTACAACACTTGAATTATGTTCACTGTTTTGGTTTTACTTTGTAAACTGGAGAAATCTGGCTTAACACTGGAAGTTGAATCAACACAGTTCTTCTCTGGTCCATTATGTCCACTTTTTCTGGTCCACTATGTTCACTTCTCTGCTTAATAGCTTGATTTTATGGAATATGTACTAAATTCTATAGTAATTTTCTATTCTACTTCCTACTCATTTTCTACTAAAACTTCAAATTTGTAGGCCACATTGCAATCTGGGCAATTTGAAGGAGAAGTTCGGCTCAGGTAAATAATGTTGCTTTTAGGCATGTTCATACTAATGCATAACTACTTGGATATCTATTATGGAATTAAAAAATCTCCATTTGGATCCATGTAAATAAGGTTTTGCTGCTGCTGAATCATGAATCTATGGTCTCATGTTCATTGATTTGCAGCAGTCTTTTACAATGTGGAGAATTCCATCACTGTTTTACGCACTTAACCTTTTGATGCTCTACTTTTACCTGCATTAATTAGTTTTTAGCCCTTTCAAAAACAATAGGTGATGATAGTTTCATGGAATCAACAGTATAAATTCTGCAAAAAGGATCGAACTCCTAATGTTATCAATTCCAAAATTTATCAAACTCAAAATTTGATTCAGATATGAATTTATCCCTGACATCTTTTAATTTCACAGAATAGACGAATTTCAGCTTCCTAAGCATATGTATGGGACAAATGGTTTAACTGAACAAATGGACTCATCCCCATCTCAGGAAGAATGGAAATGGGGTAACTATGCTAGAGGAGCAATCTATGCCCTGCAGAGCAAATGAATCATCTGAAACCGGTTAGTAAGATTTCTTTGGCTGCTGGTTGATAGACATACGTGATATGCTTAGTTTTCCAAACCAGTTGATTCCTTTTATGTTATCAATATTTACAAAAAGGTTCTTTCACATTAAAGAGAAGAATGAGTGGAAGCTTGTTTACAATTGCTGTTTAAGCACTGCACCAAATCTGAGTATTTTCCATTTATTACTTATTAAAGTGAGTCAGTTATATTCAATCAACTTGCATGTACTTTTTCTGTGAATTGCAGCTGCCTGGTTCTAGATGTTGAACTCTAAAATTTTACATTCCGTTATTCATTCCATAGGTGGACTTCTAGCTCGTTAATACAGATTTAGATCCTTCCATGAACCATCCAACTTTCACTTCTTATATCTCGTATGTACTGAAATGATTGTTTCTACAATTTTGTTCTGGTGGAATGATCTATTATGACCACTTACAAATTGAATAGAAGAAAATGACCTTTCCTGATCTCTTATGTGTAAAAATGAAGTTCTCTTGTAAAAAAGACATAAAACTAAAAATAAGTTTGTATATTCTTGCTTTGTTCTGCTTAATGCTGTCCGACAGGGAACCAATTCATTATTATTTGAAAAATATATATTAGTCACCATGCATCTGCAAATTGTTTGAGTACTGGTTACTGGAAGATGATGCTTCTGGTTGTTCCCATTTGATTTCACAAAGATAAGCTAAAGATTTTCAGTAAGAAAATTTTAAAGCTAAGAGATATGCTACATATGAAGTTTTGATGATTAGAAAAACATAAGAAACATGATCAATGAACTAGACACTAAACATGTCTCAAATAGGAACTAGTAGTGTTTATGACACGACTACTGCAAGAGCTGATTACAGGAGCACACTGCAAGAATTGAAGGAATCAGGTCCTTCACAGTATACTGGAGAAGACTCTTGATCAGGCGCAAACAAGTTCCAAGAACACGAAGAATTCTTTGAGGAATTGGGATTACGGGTAATCACATGGATCAAAGTGTTAGGATCGAATTCATGCACACACATTATATGAATAAAGAACACAAGAACTTTCAAGAGAAAGAGATGAGAAATCTAGAGAGAGAAAGAGAAAACCCAATATTTCGTGGTAACACCCCGTGAGTAAACTTCCACGGCGGTGAGGTATATTTATATTAATAAATCAGAGTATTTTTGGTTACAGAGAATAAATAGAGAATAAATAAGAAAGCCTAAAATAGAGAATAAATAGGAAATCCTAAAATTAATCAGGCTCCACTACCTAACAATTCTCCCACTTGGAGACTGACTCAGTCATCCAAAAAATACATTCTCAAAAAAAAATCTCTTCATCATCAACATCTTTACCGCACCGCAACATCTGTAGCAGCAACTACAAAATACCAACCGAGGTTTTACATAACCTCAGTTTCCCAACATCAACACATTTCGTCATCATGTCTGTCGGGTTCTTTGCACCCTCTATCTTCTCCAAGCACATATCACCATCCTCCACTGCCTTGCGAGTGAAATGGTATCGCCTTCTGATGTGCTTTGTCTTCGAACAATAGACTGGATTTTTCACCAACTGTATGACACTCTAGCTATCTGAGTAAAGAATCTTCTCGCTCCACTTCTTTCCCAATTCTCCATATCATCTCTTTCCCAGCTTCAGTTATTGCCACATACTCAGCTTCAGTAGATGAAAGAGAAACACACTTCTGAAGCCTGGACATCCAACTCACTGCTGTTCCACCCATGGTGTAAATGTACCCGGATGTACTCTTGATCGAGTCAACATCCCCACCAAGATCAGCATCCACAAAACCCTGTAGAGTCATCTTGCCTTTACCAAAACAAAGTGAAGTACCGGATGTACCTCTCATATATCTCAGAAGCCACTTCACAACTTCCCAATGCTCTTTCCCAGGGTTCGCCATGTACCTGCTAAAAACTCCCAATGCATGTGCTATATCAGGTCTAGTGCAGACCATAGCATACATCAAACTACCAACTGCTGAAGCATATGGAACAAGTGCCATGTGATCACCCTCCTCGGCAGTCTTGGGTGGCTGCTCCTTTGACAATTTAAGGTGATTTGCCAATGGAGTAGTCCTGGGTTTAGCATCATTAACCCTGAATCTTCTCAGCACCTTCTCAATGTACAACTCCTGAGATAGATTTAAAGTGCCAGCAGATCTATTCCGAGAAATATTCATCCCCAAAATCTGCTTTACTGGACCCAAATCTTTCATCTCAAACGCTGCAGACAACCTTGTCTTCAGATTGTTAATCTCCCTCATACTAGATCCTGCAATCAACATATCATCCACATACAAGAGTAGAAAGACATATAAATCAGTGCATTTCTTGAAGTAACAACAAGGATCTTTTTCAGCTTTGCAGAATCCACTCTTGGTCATGAAGGAGTCAAACTTCTTGTACCACTGCCTTGGTGCTTGCTTTAGTCCATACAATCTCCTGGTGAGCTTGCACACCATGTGTTCCTTATCTGGAACCACAAATCCTTCTAATTGTTGCATATAGATCTCTTTGTCCAGAATTTCATGTAAAAACGTTGTTTTTACATCCATTTTCTCTAGATGCAAATTCTCCAATGCAACAACACTCAACAGAATTTGAATAGAGGTTAACTTCACAACAGGAGAGAATATTTTAGTATAATCAATACCTTTCCTTTGTGAATATCCTTTAAACACTAAAGGAGCGTTGAACCTTCTTTTGCCATCTGGTTCAGTCTTGATTCTGAACACCCACTTGTTCAGCAAATCTCTCCTCCCTGCAGGTAGCTTAGTCAACACCCACGTGTCGTTCTTCTCAAGTGACCTCACCTCATCATCCATGGATTGCTCCCACTTGATCGAATCCTCCACCTGTAGGGCCTCATAAAAAGACTCTGGTTCCCCCTCATCAGTCAGCAATAGATAGTGTAATGAAGGTGAATACCTATCTGGTGCCCTGATGAATCTGGATGATCTCCTTAACACCTGCTCAGGTGTAACTTGCTCCACTTCAGATTCTTCAGTAGGAGTTGGTTGAGTATCTACTTTGACATCTCTAGGGTTACTCTTATCCAACTCAACCTCAACTCCCACTTGCTTTGTAATCTCTAGAACCTTCTGCTCTCTATCCTTGTACATGACAGACTCATCAAATGTCACGTCACAATGTCTCAGGATCTTTCTGTTCTTGTCATCCCAAAACCTGTAACCAAACAAATCAGAACCATATCCTATGAAGTAACACTTCACAGCCTTGGCATCAAGCTTGTCTCTCTTTTCTGGATCAACATGAACATAAGTAGTGCAACTAATAGTCTTGAAGTGTGAGTACTTGAGTTCTTTTCCTGTCCACACCTCCTCTAGAATCTTGAACCCTAAAGGAACTGATGGTCCCCTGTTGATCAAGTATGCAGTTGTGCTCACAGCATCCGCCCAAAGTGTTTTGGGCAGCCCACAGTATATCCTCATACTCCTTGCACGCTCACTCAATGTTCTGTTCATCCTCTCAGCAATTCCATTCTGCCTTCCCTTACCAAGAACTATTCTCATCAATCTGATTCCCTCAGCTGGACAAAATGCCTTGAACTCTGATTTGTCATACTCTCATCCATTGTCAGACCTTAGGCATTTGACTTTGAAACCGGTCTGATTCTCAACTTCAGCTTTCCACTTCTTGAAAATTGCAAACACATCTGAATTATGCTTCAAGAAGTAAACCCATACCATCCTGCTGAAATCATTAATGAAGGTAACATAGAATCTGGATCCTCCAAGTGATGATACTGGAGATGTTCCCCAAACATCTATATGGACCATTTCCAACCGCACTTTCTTTGGCTCTTTAGGATTCTTTGTGAAGCTTTCTGTTTTCTGTTTGCCCATAACACAACTCTCGCAAAGACCCATATCAACAGACTTCAGACCCTCTAATGCTCCTTTTGCAACCAACATCTTCATTCCTTTAGTACTCATGTGTCCAAGTCTATTGTGCCACGGACATGAACCGGAAGCACCTTTAGCAACAATGACCATGTTTATACACCCTGCAGTGGTGTACAAGGTTCCAGATTTGGTGCCACGAGCTACTACCATAGCACCTTTCACGATCTTCCACAAACCTTTCCCAAACTCTGCTGCATATCCCGTGCTATCCAACTGACCAACAGAGATCATATTTTTCTTGATCCCAGGAATATATCTGACATCCTCCAATGTCCACTGGTTTCCCGAGGTGGTCTTTATGAAAGCATCCCCCTTTCCTTCAATCTCTAAGGCTTTATTGTCAGCAAGATATACTTTTCCAAAATTTCCAGATTTGAAATTTTGGAACAACTCCTTACTTGGAGATGAATGGAAAGATGCACCAGAATCCAATTCCCCAAACATCTATATGGACCATTTCCAACCGCACTTTCTTTGGCTCTTTAGGATTCTTTGTGAAGCTTTCTGTTTTCTGTTTGCCCATAACACAACTCTCGCAAAGACCCATATCAACAGACTTCATACCCTCTAATGCTCCTTTTGCAACCAACATCTTCATTCCTTTAGTACTCATGTGTCCAAGTCTATTGTGCCACGGACATGAACCGGAAGCACCTTTAGCAACAATGACCATGTTTATACACCCTGCAGTGGTGTACAAGGTTCCAGATTTGGTGCCACGAGCTACTACCATAGCACCTTTCACGATCTTCCACAAACCTTTCCCAAACTCTGCTGCATATCCCGTGCTATCCAACTGACCAACAGAGATCATATTTTTCTTGATCCCAGGAATATATCTGACATCCTCCAATGTCCACTGGTTTCCCGAGGTGGTCTTTATGAAAGCATCCCCCTTTCCTTCAATCTCTAAGGCTTTATTGTCAGCAAGATATACTTTTCCAAAATTTCCAGATTTGAAATTTTGGAACAACTCCTTACTTGGAGATGAATGGAAAGATGCACCAGAATCCAATTCCCCAAACATCTATATGGACCATTTCCAACCGCACTTTCTTTGGCTCTTTAGGATTCTTTGTGAAGCTTTCTGTTTTCTGTTTGCCCATAACACAACTCTCGCAAAGACCCATATCAACAGACTTCAGACCCTCTAATGCTCCTTTTGCAACCAACATCTTCATTCCTTTAGTACTCATGTGTCCAAGTCTATTGTGCCACGGACATGAACCGGAAGCACCTTTAGCAACAATGACCATGTTTATACACCCTGCAGTGGTGTACAAGGTTCCAGATTTGGTGCCACGAGCTACTACCATAGCACCTTTCACGATCTTCCACAAACCTTTCCCAAACTCTGCTGCATATCCCGTGCTATCCAACTGACCAACAGAGATCATATTTTTCTTGATCCCAGGAATATATCTGACATCCTCCAATGTCCACTGGTTTCCCGAGGTGGTCTTTATGAAAGCATCCCCCTTTCCTTCAATCTCTAAGGCTTTATTGTCAGCAAGATATACTTTTCCAAAATTTCCAGATTTGAAATTTTGGAACAACTCCTTACTTGGAGATGAATGGAAAGATGCACCAGAATCCAATTCCCCAAACATCTATATGGACCATTTCCAACCGCACTTTCTTTGGCTCTTTAGGATTCTTTGTGAAGCTTTCTGTTTTCTGTTTGCCCATAACACAACTCTCGCAAAGACCCATATCAACAGACTTCAGACCCTCTAATGCTCCTTTTGCAACCAACATCTTCATTCCTTTAGTACTCATGTGTCCAAGTCTATTGTGCCACGGACATGAACCGGAAGCACCTTTAGCAACAATGACCATGTTTATACACCCTGCAGTGGTGTACAAGGTTCCAGATTTGGTGCCACGAGCTACTACCATAGCACCTTTCACGATCTTCCACAAACCTTTCCCAAACTCTGCTGCATATCCCGTGCTATCCAACTGACCAACAGAGATCACATTTTTCTTGATCCCCGGAATATATCTGACATCCTCCAATGTCCACTGGTTTCCCGAGGTGGTCTTTATGAAAGCATCCCCCTTTCCTTCAATCTCTAAGGCTTTATTGTCAGCAAGATATACTTTTCCAAAATTTCCAGATTTGAAATTTTGGAACAACTCCTTACTTGGAGATGAATGGAAAGATGCACCAGAATCCAAAATCCATGATTCAACCGGGCTGTTCACACTAAGGATTAGAGCATCCCCAATGTCCTCTGCTGAATTTACAGAATCATTGTCATCTCCAAATTTCTGATTCTGTTTCTTCTTTGGCTTTGTGCAGTTCGTCCGAAAGTGCCCTTTTTCTTCACAGTTCCAACAAGTCACGTTTGATTTGTTCAGGGATTTTCCTAGATTTTTTGATTTTGATCGACCATGTTGATTTTGTCCTTTCGTCTTACTTCTCCTCCTTTGGTCAATGCTGAGAGCACTGCCCGATGAATCTCCCACTTCTCGTTTGTGAATGCTTTCGCTAAGAACAACATCACAGATTTCATCAAACTTCAGTTTCTCAGATCCACGGGAACTGCTAATCACAGCAACAACAGTATCCCAAGACTCGGGCAGAGATGACATCAAAATCAACGCCTTAATTTCATCTTCGAAATTAATATCCACAGAATTGAGTTGACTCACAATCATATTGAACTCGTTTATGTGATTAGAAACGGATCCATTCTCAGACATCTGTAAATTGAACAATCTACGCATCAAATATACCTTGTTCATAGCCGATTGGTTTTCATACATGTTTGACAATGCCTTCAACAGACCAGACGTAGTCTTCTCCTCACGATGTTGAACGTCACGTTTCTTGACAAAGTCAATCGGATCAACCCTAGAGCCTAGCGATCCTTAAGTTTCCACTTCTCCTCCGTCATGGATTCCGGATTCACCCCGGTCAACGGTTCGTGAAGATCTTTCTGGTACAGATAATCTTCGATCTGCATCTTCCAAAAACTGAAATTAGATCTATCAAACTTCTCGATTCCAAGCTTCGAACTATCCATCTTCAATGATCGTGTTGAATCTCCTTGGCTCTGATACCAGTTGTTAGGATCAAATTCGCGCACACACACTAAATGAATGAAGAACACAAGAACTTTCAAGAGAAAGAGATGAGAGATCTAGAGAGAGAAAGAGAAAACCCAATATTTCGTGGTAACACCTGTGAGTAAACTTCCACGGCGGTGAGGTATATTTATATTAATAAATCAGAGTATTTTTGGTTACAGAGAATAAATAGAGAATAAATAGGAAAACTTAAAATTAATCAGGCTCCACTACCTAACACAAGGAACAAGAAATCAAAATGGAAATATTACCATATTTGCACGCACGGAAAGAGTTTTGGAAATAGGAGAAAACAAGTGGAAGTCAAAGTGTAAATGGAAATGAAGTTTGAAAGAAGGATGCACATACAGCAAAAAAAATGATAATAACAAGGACAGAAAACAGTCACATAGCTTCTAAGTTGTTAAGAAGAGGACCCCACCTACTTTGGAAAAAATTTTTAAGACTTAAACGTGGACAATTCTCAACTTATTAGCTACTTTTTTAGGCTGAGTTAGGAACAAAAGTTTATTGTGACCAATTCTTTATTCTTAGTGTACCTAATGTTAGGCCCACCCCTTTGTGATGTTTTTCACGTTTGAGATGTCTAGTCCTTGGTGTGGACTCCTGAGTAAGTTTTGCAATTAAGTTAGGCCTAAGTAAATTTTCTTTACCGTGTACTAGAGATAAAACTAGCCGTACTCTTGGTTTAATGTTGGGCCCATTTTATGTTCTCCACGCCTTGGATGTTTAGTCTAGTCTTATATGTGTCACATTGGTTAAGGAAATTGGTTATTGTCTCCTTAATTGGGCTTGTGCAATCCTCACCTCATGAGCTAAGTTTTTAAGATTGAGTTGGACCCAAAGATCCAATTTCTTAATGCGGATGACTTCTTTCATCCTTCTTTTCTTGGGCCAAATCCAGTAGTGTTTATTGTTATTTTCCACTGAATACAAAATGTGTGGTTTCTAAGTTCAATTTGGTGGTTCTAATCTCGGATACGTTGTTCTGTCAAAAGTACTGTTTCATTATCTGCACTATTTTATTAGCAGTCACCTTGATCTGTATTATTTAGCACAGTACTTCTATTTAACAATTTAAACCGTAGTGTGCATCATATCTTTCATTTACAGAATTCTTGCTGGAAACTTTTTCTCGCAGGGTATCACTGGGTTTATATGTGGTTCTGAGGGTCTTGACAGTTCAGGTCTCAGCTCTTCTGCCTCGGTAAGTTGTTTTTTCCATCACTGCCTTTGAATTTGCATTAGTTAGACTATCAAGAAATGTAGTTCCTATTTTTTAATTTTAGAGAAGTTCGTGAGATCTGGTGAAGTTCGTTCTCCCAACCCCGTAAGGCCTTATAGTGGACTTTTTTCTTTTTGCTGTTGCATTCTTGAGAACATAAAAATATCGCTGTTCACTTTTTCCTTTTAGGAGATTTGGTTTGCATCTTTGTTCTTCTCTTATAGAAGTATCTGTTCCATACAGTGACTGAGATATCCTATTCAGTATAACTTTTCTTTTGTCTTCTGGAATTTCATTTAACCATTGTCATGTTTAACAGGTTGGTGTTGCATATCTCTTGGCTTCTGAAAGTGCCAATGGTCGTGTAGTGACCCCAACAGAAAATATTGATATGATAGGTATGCTACTTGTACAGTGGTCTCGTCTTTGTTGCTAGCAAGCTCATTTAAGATACCTAGTTCTTCCTTTGCTATTTAATTTGTGTGCTCCGTAGAGCAGGAGAATGCTCAGGTCCGTCTACGTGTGATTCCTCAGTTCCTAAAACGTGAGGTGAGCTGCTGATTCTACTCTTGGAGTGACTTAACATAATGCTCCCAGAAATTGGAACCGGAAATAAGATAAAAGAATAAAAAAAAGACCATAGTAGATCTATGATTAGCCCTCGGTCGGGATGGTCCTGTCGAAGAACTTGATTCATGCAGAGAAAGAAACTTAGGATAGGAGACTGATGGAAGCAGCAGGGCTGGGTCTGCGAGTGAAACCCCAAAACCTCAAATCCCCTAATGCCTATCAAATAAGAGTCCTACCGAGGATCCGGTGTCTAAGGTGTCTAGGATAGACATTATTTTGGTACGAATCTCTTGTTACTTTTGTTGCGTGCAGGCTGATTGAGAATGAATGTTTAGGTCTGAAAAATTGGATATTGGATCAGTCTGCAATACTGTTATCCAGCTATGGCTGTTTGACCTTCATGAACTGCAAGGTGATGCATTCTATTCCACACAATAAATGGTTGACTTAGCAAATAATCTTTTATGTTAATTGAGTTTTGAGAAGTTGTTAGAAAGCTCTTCCTGCCCTTGAATTTTTTTTTGTTCTCCCTTAGCATCAGCTAAAAAAGTGATACCGTCTCTTCTAATTTAACTTGTGATGCTCTTGAGATGTATGAAGAGGGTTTAGATGTCAATCCCGAAATATTTGAACATAGGAACTTTAAGCAAGCATGACTATGCGCAAGAAAGGAAGGAGTAGAAGTAGAAATAATTTGTTAGTATTCGAAACTGCATGATGAGTTGGTTTGCCTTTTCGTTTATGTCATTTGCTCCAATATTTCTCTTGTTACAATTTCAGTTTTAAATTATGGCATCTTTTGTTATTTTCTTCTGATATAGATTTTGTGTTCTCTTGGAAAAATCTGACAATTATAGACCACATGTGCAGACCATAAAACACAAACTGATACACCCGCATCAGTGGAAAATAATCATGAAGGAGAGTTAGGTAATGCATACAAGATATTGTTGGCCTTTTCAGGTCTTAAACTGGCATTGACAACAAATCCCGGATATAATCGCCGAGTTGCGGAGTGTCAAGAGGCTGCGAAGATTCTGTTGCAGTAAGATATTTTCCAACTCTATTGAAGCTTGCATCCTGGAATGACATCATTTCTTCTTTTTTCAAGTTATGGTCATGGAATGCATGGCCGTTTATTGATTGAATACTAAGACTTGGAACAGTAAATCGTAGATGTAGGCCACTACTCTCCATTAAGACAAATACGTTGTATTTTAATCCTGAAGGAAATGTATCAAAAGAATGAACATTCTTTAATGATTGAATTTCAACCCTTCTTCTGGCCTTTTCTGAAAGTGTGAAGCATTCCAAAGACTAATAAAATCTTGTTGATTTTTTTGGAATGCAATACAAGTATGATGAAGTTTTGATGAGATCTAATTGATTTATATTACAGCTCTCATTTCCGGGACTTACATTTTTTTTTCTTCTGATGACTCTAACTTTGACCTTCTAGAGCTTCGGGGGATGAAGAGATGGAACCTGTTCTATCAAATGGTAGGGTTCTCGGCCTGC
Source organism: Solanum lycopersicum (assembly GCF_036512215.1). Taxonomy (NCBI): domain Eukaryota; kingdom Viridiplantae; phylum Streptophyta; class Magnoliopsida; order Solanales; family Solanaceae; genus Solanum; species Solanum lycopersicum. Next base: position 26,611,977 of record NC_090808.1, read on the forward strand.
GTTTGTCATTGAAATAGTAATGCAGCTTTAATGATGATGTTGATAACAAATCTATTGTTTATGCAGTTAAACCAGAAGTTTTTGAAGCCCACAAGGTAAAAATCACAAGTATATATATTGGATGTTTAATTACTCAACCATCATTATACAAAGGTTATTTGCGACATGTGTATGTGAAAATCTTCTTTGAATATATATGGATTGATTGTATTTATACAATGTTTTCGGAATTTTCTTTTCAGAGCAAATTAGAAGCCAACCTAGCTAAACGAGCAGAGCATTATTTCTCCGAAAATGAGAGAGTTATGAAAGGTATCATTCTTTACAGATCTTTACTCCTTTTATTTTTATGTGTAGCTTTAGGACAGTCCATTCATAACTCTTGTGTGGTCTGTTTTAGGAATTGAGGCTTGGGCTTCCGGAAACATTAAAGAATACAACATCTGGTCTAAGTTCTATTCAAGACTATGAGTGTGGTAAGTGTTAATTTTCTTGTTTGATATCTTAATTTCATTGTTTTCGATACACAACTTTCTCGATATTGTATGTCTGAGGCACAAAGAATAACCAAATCTTGAACTTCACTTCAATTATTTTAGGTTGTGAACCACTTATACAGCTATATCAGATTCTTCTGAAGGCTCATGGTGTACTTGGGACACGGTTCAGTGGTGCAGGATTCCGAGGCTGCTGTATTGCATTTGTAGAAGAAGATAAGGCAGAAAAAACTGCAACTTTTGTCGTGGACGAGTACAGTATGCTCCAGCCCGAGTTGGCTAGTCATCTTAACCAAGGACCGGCTGTATTGATATGTGATGCAAGTGACTCTGCACGCGTGATAAGCAACACTTTCAGTTAGCTAAACTAGTAAACGTTCATAGTTATAGCTCCATGATATCTCATTTTTTGTCATTTATTCTTTTCAGATTATTTGTATTTTTTTACCCTTTGAGCGCTTCCTATTATTTCATTTTCCACATTTACTTTGTGTATTTTAAATTGGACGCTGGAGTGGCATTACATCAATAAATTGTATTGGTTAAGGATTATAAGAACTTTCTGTAGTGATTGTCACAATAATTGTTTTTTTAGATGTTGTACTTGTTTCTTTTGTCTAATTAAGGATATGGTCATAAAGCTGAAACTTAAAGGAATTGATGGAAGGGCACCATTAGGATGGAGGCTGCGGCTTAATTTGAGTCAATATGGGCATAGTAAGGATTGTAGACTGAGAGCTCATTCTTGATTCTATGGGTGGTGGTGCATGACTGTTTATTCCACTTAATTCCGTTAACAAACGAGACCCCAAGTACATAGCAAGATCAATCCTCATATATTATAAAAATTATTAATTTATGAAGAATTTATTTGGTCAAGGACAGTTACTTTTTTGTGCAACCTGCTATAATTACAACAAAAGACTGGCATACTGGGAAAGGTCTTAAAAAGAATTTCCTCACAAATGGTCATTTTGAGCAGTAGCTAGTAAAATTCCACTTACATGATTTTCTTTATCTTTACATGCACAAATGTTGTATATCCAAAAGATTTTAACAATGTCATCTTGCGGGAATCAAAATCTTAATGTAAAATTTTCACTTAATCAAGCATATAGATTCGCGATGCAACGTCTTGTACCAGCCAATCAAATCCCTCAAGTAGCCCGGCTCCTGTGTATGCACTACATCCCATGATTCGCTAGTGCCTGCTGTTGTCCATAGCCTCCAGATTAAGCACCTGAATTAGAAGAAAAAAGTTATGTCCCCTATCTGTGAATGTCAAGTTTTTATGAATAGTTGACCGTACATAAAAGAAGCAGATCTATGTAGAAATAGGTTACTAGTCAATTGAAGTTGCTGGAAACTACTACCTTATACTTCGGCATAATACATTAGCATGTCCATTAACTTGGCCTTACTTGACAACTATGCCCTCCAACTTTGGATTTGCACAAGTAGATATTTCAACTTGTATAAAGTTGAACAAATAGACACACACATCCTACTACATGACTATTTTGTGTCTTACATGGTATCCTACGTGTATTATGCCATGTAAGACGCGTGTGTCTATTTGTTCAATTTTATACAAATCTAAGTGTCTACTTGTGCACACCCAAAGTTAGAGGGCATACATACCAGCTAAAGCCAAGTTAAAGGGCGAATTGATACTTTCTCAACCACCACTAGAAAGAAGCTTCTCTCCCGATCTCTCAGTTTTTTGGTTTGCATAATTGGATCTTCAGTTTTTTGAACGAAACAACAGTTTATGCTTAACATTCGACATAATTGTTATCATAGATTTCAACCTTACTACTTCCAAGTGTAAGAACTTCACTTCAATATTCATTCGACACAGTTTAAGGTATAACATGAAGCATCCTTACTTTGGCTATTTCAGCTGGAGAAAGAGCACCCTGTATGTCCTGCTTATTTGCAAAAATCAATAATGATGCTCCTGATAGCCTCTGCAAAAAACATATAACACTAAGTAAAAATCATTTTCAATGATTGAATTGTAGATCCCTCTTTGTGCTCTACATTGTTACCAAGCCTCACCAGAATTGAACTGTTATCTTTATGAAGAATAATCAGAGAGAATATATTCTGCAGTAATAAAGTTGCAGAGTACTCTTGGCATTGAATGAAAAAAAAAGAGTACTCCTGGTATCACTCATTGAAGTGCTTGAAGAGATTGAATAACTTGTTAATGACTGTTAGCGGAAACGTGAAATTATAGAACAAGGAAGAACAACAATATTTTCAACGTGGTTCAGATCAAATGATACTACGTCCACCAAAGAACAACTGCACCAATATTTATTTTACTCTACAAAGAATACAAGTGAAATACTACAAGAGGGAGAACACAAATGCCTTAGAAGGTGAGAAGGCAAGTGAGAGGATGATTTGAAAATGAATTAAGAGCTACATACTTATAGGAATAAATTCATCCTATTGATATCATCCATGACATTACTAGATGTCAAAAATGTCAAGGTTAAGAATATGACACCATTTTATGTTTTGCCTAAACTTCACCTACCAAGATACAATCTTTGACTTTTATTTTGTACTAATTATCTTCCTACAAAATATTCATGTTAATTCATCTTCATTTAGTTTGATTCTATAACAACCAAACCAACTCTTTCAATCTCCACCTTGGTTTGTGTTCCAAGCATGCATATAAACAGCTCTGGCCAAAACTTCTAAGTTTAAAGGGCAATCCCGTTGTAAAAAACAAGAAGAATCAAACCTTTGTTGAACATACCAGCTCTACCTACCAGTTGTTCTCTTAGAGTTGCATCAATTGATGCATACTCCCGCCATGTCCTTGTAGTGTGCAAACTTGGCAAGCTAGACTATTTTGGTCAACATGTCTGCATCGTTGTCGTCTGTGATAACCTTCTCAACCTTGATAGCTCCCTCTTCTACGACATCTCGAATAAAATGAAATCTGATATCAATGTGTTTGGTGCTCTCATGAAATCTTTGATTTTTAATCAAATGAATAGCACTTTGACTTTTAATCAAATCGATTCAGGCTGAATCAAACTCAATTTTTCCACAAAACCTTTCAACCAGATAGCTTGTTTCACTGCCTCCGTTGCTGCCATATATTCTGCCTCTGTTGTAGACAAAGCGACAATATATTGCAAAGTCGATTTCCAACTAACGGCACTACCAACGAGAGTAAAGATGTATCTAGTTGTGGACCTCCTTCGATCAAGATCCCCTGCATAGTCAGAATCTACATAATCGAGAATTGAAATACCTTCACTTTTCTAGGAGGTTAGGCCAACATTAGGAGCTCCTTTGAGATATCTCAATATCCACTAGACAGTTTCCCAGTGCCTTTTTTCCTAGATTTGCCATGTACCTGCTTACCACACTTATAGATTGGGCAATATCTGGACGTGTGCATACCATAGCATACACTATGCTACCAACTGCGCTCGTATAAGGAACCTTTGACATATGCTCCACCTCACCCATAGACTGAGGCTTTTGTAACTCTGAAAGCTTGAAATAAGAAGCTAACAGATTACTTACAGTCTTGCTGATATGCGTATTGAATCTTTCAATAAATTTTTAGATGTACCTCTTTTGAGCAAGATGTACAACACCATTTTCTCTTGAAATCTCCATTCCAAGAATTTTCTTTGCAACTCCCAAATCCTTCATGTCAAATTCCACACTCAACAGTTTTTTTAAAATATTTATCTCGGTGATGTTGTTAGTAACAATAAGCATACCATCAACATAAAACAATAGATAAATCATAGAATTACCAAACATCTTCTTATGATGCAAGCAACTATAAAATGCACTCCTAAAAAATCCAAGTGTAGTCATGAATGCATCAAATCTCTTGTGCCATTGTCTAGGGGATTTCTTCAAACCATACAAAGACTTCTTCAGTTGTCATACATGGTCTTCCATTCCTTCAGCTACGAAACCTTCAAGGTTATCCATATAGATTATCTCTTCTATATCACCATGTAAGAAAGCAGTTTTGACATCAAGCTGTTGAAACTCTAAATAAAATTGTGCAACCAATGCTAGTAGCACACAAATTGATTAATGTTTCATGACTGGAGAGAAGATCTCATTGTAGTCATTCCCTCCTTCTGACAGAAACCCTTTGCAACCAATCTCTGCTTAAACCTAGCATCTTCCACTTATGCAATACCTTCTTTCTTTCTGTAGACCCATTTGTATCCAACTGTCCTCATCCCCTTTGGACTTTTAACTAAGACCCATGTCTCATTTTTTTAAATAGACTCCATCTCTTCCATCATAGCTAACTGCCACTGTGCAACATCTTTGCAAGAAGTTGCTTCAACATATGAAGAGGGCTCGAGATCCTTAATCTCTTCTTTTGCAGCTACGAACGTATGTGCAATAAGATTTTCTTGCTCTATAAGACATTTCGGTTTCCGTATCTGTCTTTTGTCCCTTCCATTCGCAATTGTGTATGGTTCATTGGCAGCAAGTTCTTTAAGATCTGCATCTTTTGACTCATCAATTTAAGTCTCTTGATCTCGTTCCTTGGTAAGCTCCACCGGTATCTCCACCTGCTCGTTGTTCCCGTCTCTTGATAACTCCACAGAGACTTTACGAGGATCAAGTATAGAGGATTCATCAAAAGAAACATCTCTACTAACTACAAATTTGAGTAAAGACAAACACCAAAGTTTCTACCCTTTTACTCTATCTACATATCTTACAAATATGACCTTTTTAGCCTTTGGTTCAAGCTTTCCTTTATTAACATGATAATAAGCTGGACACCCAAATATTTGTAAGTATGAATAGTTAGAGGGTTCCCCTAACTAGACCTCATTCGGAGTCTTATAATCAATTGTTGATGTTGTAGAATGATTGACAATATGAGAAGCAGTATGAACTGCTTTAGCCCAAAATACTTTGGACATCTTGGCCTGTAAGAGCATCCAATGAGCCTTCTCAAGAAGAATTCTATTCATTCTCTTGGAAACTCCATTCTACTGTGGTGTGTGCCTAACCGTCTTATGCCTTGGGATCCCATGAACCTTGCAGAAATCATTGAACTCTTCACTGCAAAACTCCAAGCCATTATTTGTACAAAGATACTTGATTTTCCTCTATATTTGATTTTCAACAAAAATCTTCACTCTTTAAATTCTTCAAAAGCATCACCTTTTGTCTTCAGGAAAGGCACCCAAACCCTTCGTGAAAAATCATCAATGAATGTGAGAAGATACCTCTTTCCTCCCTTTGATGGAAGCTTAGAGGGACCCCATAAGTCTTAATGGATGTAGTCTAGAACCCCTCCCGTCTTGTGTTTGCCAGTGCTGAAGCTGACCTTTTTCTGCTTCCCTAAGACGCAGTGCTCACAAAATTCGAGTGTGCTGATCTTCTCACCATTCAAAAGGTTGTGGTTGCTCAATATCTCCAATCCTCGCGCACTCATATGGCCTAGTCTCATGTGCCATAATTTTTCCTTGTCTTCATTAGATAACTACAATGTAGATGTATTTACAGAGCCAATAATGATGCTTCCCGTAAGTTTGTAAAGTCCATCCTCTAGCTTGGTCTTCAACATGACTAAAGATCCTTTAGTCACTTTCATAAGTTCCTCCTTCACTCATGTACTTATAGCCTTGTTTATCCAAAGTAACCAGGGATATCAAATTCTTTTTCAGATCAGGAACATGATATACTTCTGTAACAGTCCTCACGATTATACAAGTTGCATTATTGCCCATTAGTACGGTTCCTCCACTTGTTTCATAGCTACTTAACCAATCCCTTCGGAATGTCATATGCAGAGTACAACCAAAGTCTAAGACCCATTTGTTGTCATAGAATCCACTATTTCTGATGTTGTTAGTACATAATCATCATCATTATCATGTACTTGCTCAACAATGGATGCACTCGCCTTTTCTTTGGACTTCGACATAGGACAATCTCATTCAAAGTGCCCTTTCTTTAGACAGCCCCACACTCCGCATTCTTTTTGTTCAGACGAGACTTTGATATGTACTTAGATTTTCTCCTTCCCTGTTGTCTAGTACGACCTCTTACAAAGAGTCTACTAGCTTCGTCACTTTTGTCTCCTTCAAAATGCATTCGCACATCACAAGAGTTAAGTGTTTACCACACTTGCTTAAGTATGATAGGTTATTTTCTATAAATCATTGAATTCTCAATATCACGATATTTTGAAGTCAATGAAAATAGCAAAGAACATGCAAGCGTCTGCTCGTCCTTTTTAATTCCAGCAATTTGTAAGTCCATCACTAGTTTATTCAACGCATCTAGATGGCCTTGCAACAAAGTACCTGAATTCATCTTAAATGTATGAAGACGCCATTATAAAAACATTCTTGTTGTCACTGACTGGTCGTGGTAAAGCCCTTCCAGCTTTTCCCATAACTCTTTGGTCGTCTCTTTGGTACTTGTACTCACTTCACATAGTACGTTAGGTGCAAGGTACATTTGGATTACACTTAATGCATCTCCTTTAATATTCTCCTTGTCGGAATCTGATATCTTATCGGGGTATTTTCCATCAATAGCATGGATTGAACCTTCCCTCCGCAGTAACGCCATCATCTGGATTTTCCAGATATTGACGTTGTTGAGCCCACTAAATCTATCAATTATAATCTTCATGGAAATCATTTTTCACTTGTTCTTACTTTTATACTACAATGTATTTGGAACTACTGAAAACCAACGTAATCCTTTTCTGATCTGGAAGTTCAGACTGTGCTGCAACCACAGAGCATACTCAGACATAACCTTGGCTCTGATACCAATTATTAGCGGAAATGTGAAATTATAGAACAAGGAAGAACAATAATATTTAACGTGGTTTGGATCAAAATGATCCTACGTCCACCAAAGAACAACAACACCAATATTTATTTCACTCTACAAAGAATACAATGGAAATACTACAAGAGAGAGACACAAATTCCTTAGTAGGTGAGAAGGCAAGTGAGAGGATAATTTGAAAATGAATTAAGATCTACCTATTTATAGGAATAAATTCACCCTATTGATTTCATCCATGATATATGCCAAAAATTTCAAGGTTAAGAATATGAAGCCATTTTCATGGTTTGCCTAAACTTCACCTACCAAGATACAATCTTTGACTTTTATTTTGTGCTAATTATCTTCCTACTAAATATTCATGTCAATTCATCTTCATTTAGTTTGATTCTACAACAACCAAACCAACTCTTTCAATAACAAAAAGAAAACGGAAATAATGTGATAAACTAACTAAAATAACAACAACAGTGGATTCATTCAACAACAAAATTTGTTTGTGCCTACTAATAAAAGGAGGAGGTCAATCAAAAAGAGATGTTATTAATGAGAGAGCCCCGATTCACATGTGGATATTCTTTCATAAATAAGACAACCAACACTTAGTATACTAATAATGGAGTAAGAGCTTACTAATGTATAGGATATGTTAGTCTTTCTACCTTGAGTGTAGTGAAGGAGTCTCACCTCACCCACACATTTTACTTGTTGCATCATACACTATTTTTTTTCAATTAGACGGATTTTATAACAATAAAGAAAGACCTGTCTTTTGGAATGAGTCATGTCCCTAGATGATATAGTCGATTCATAGGACATTCAAAGAAGCTATGCAGCTTCACTAAATTTTAATGATAGAATGATCTGTCATCCTATCCTCATTTAATGAAAAAGGATTTGCGCGTTCTTGTTTAGGACACATAGGAAGTTACAGATACACAAAAGAAGACTTTTGAAGCGCATAATGAACACATTCAAAAAATCCAACAAAGATTAACAACAAGGTTTATGCCTCTATTGTGCACTTATTAACATGATGATGTGAGGGTGGACAGTTAGGCAACTATCTTGTAAAATTCTATCGGCACAACATTATGAAACATGTAACAAGATTAATAGAGCTAGTAAATGTGCATAGACAGTTCTGTTAGAAAATCACTGAATAGGTTCTGTACACAATTTATTATTTTCATAGCCACACAAATAAGTTTCCAGAAAAAAAATCTTAATTGAGATCATTAATAGTATGATGATTTTTGGGTGGAAGGAAGCTATAATATGTGCTGCGACTTGCATAAAACAAAGTTATAGTATTCATTACTCAAAGCCTTCACTATAGAGGAAAATGCAACAAAGAAGCAAAAGGAATGTCGCCAGAATATGACATGTAAATGATTTTAAAAATTAATTAACTTAAACATAACAAAATATTCAAACAAGTGTCATAATAAGCAGAAGCTGGCAGCATTTCCACGACGAAGTATGAGATTGGACGCGCTTTGACATGTGAATTTCAAAACTCGTCCCCTTGCTTCTGACTCACTATTTTGCATTTAGACCAATGGAAATGCTCCCTATGTTCCAGTTTACATGGAAATATTTCCTTAACTAAATTCTAAATTTGGAAACAATTTAACTTAAATATCCCAACCATTAATGACAAGCTTTTATAGCCATACATGTTTCAAAGGTCTTATAAACACACAAATGCCATGACAATATTAAACCATAGGTTTCAAAAAAATTTCTTTCTTTTTTGACCTCCTTGCCCAGTCAAACTATGCCACACAAAATGAAATGGCGAGAGAAGCATATGTATACAATATAAAAGTATGCACGTGTTCTATGCCATAACTGAAACTTATTCCCTAGTTTCTTGACCATTATCTTGCACTTAAAACAATATAGAGCAGGTAATGCCAAACCAAAGCATGCAAGGTGTAGATTGCACACGGCTCAATTTTCAGTTGTCCAAGTCAGTGATACATTTGGGAGAGACCTTTTAAGACAATGCTAAATAGGAATAAGTAGTTCCAACAACTCTATTTCCTATGTATTATAGTATCAGCTATGAATTAAATTCAACATCTTACTTTAAGGAACACATGCTCTTGCTTGTTAATGTATTAGGGGATGTAGTTGTTTTTTTGTAAGGGTGGGGACACACGTCTTCCTGAATGACACTTATCACGTCACCGTTGCCCTTATAAAAAATCTCCATCCACTAATACATGAAGAAGCAAGAGCATCTGTCTCCTAAAACAAGATGCAATGTAACAACTCAGGAATAAAAATATGTCACTAGGTTTAAAAACCAATGGAGAAGTGAAAATTCAATGGTTTGCTGCCTATAAACATCGTAAGAACAAAAATCATAAATCTGCATGTCTTAAAAATGAAAATACAACTATATAGAAGCAAGAAAAGTTCAAACAAGTTGTAGCCTTTACTTGACACAACTTATGAAGGACTCTCACCCCTAGATACACTCGTATGGAAGTAGTTAGTAGAAGAGAAAGGGGGAGTTGGATCAGTAAACCACCCTAAAAATTTATATGTTCTTGGAGCTTTTGCACAAGGGAATAGATAAGGTTCAACAACGGAAAAGAGAACTAATATGACATATACCTCCATCTTCATAAGATTATGCAGCTCGTATTTGCGGTCATCTGGCCTTCTCAGATCAGAACTATCCACAACCCACACCAAGCCATCAGTTTGCTTAAAGTAGTTTCTCCAATAAGACCTTATTATTTTATGCCCCCCGACATCTTATATATTGAGGGTATACCTGCAACACGTAGTGTTAACGTGAAATCAACTATTTAGAAATTTCAGCAAAATTATCTCATTTCTAACAAGAATCAATTAGAAGTAATTAAAAGTACTAAAATGATTTAAACACATCAGATAGTAGTTTCAAAGACATACGTTTTTTATGACAAGGATACCTGCAGCTACACACTAGGTAAAACCCCCGCTCCTATGCAATAGCTCACAAACCACATAGGAGAGGTAACCTGCACTAGGCAAGCCTGGTGCGACAAGCTCGACCCAGGCGGCAAACCCCTTGCTTTCGCTTGCAAGGGGTTTCGAACTTGAGACCTCCAACATGGAAGTCCTAAGACCAAGCCCAAACAAAAACCATTGGGCCCCCCGAAGGGTATTTCAAAGACATACACATTGACATAACGTTGTTTATGTTGTGTTTTTAAAAGGATGGAGCAGCAAAAAAAATATAAAACTGATTGAAATTGTCTTTGAAGTTTTAGTAAGTATAGAGAGTTAAATAGTCAATTTAAAAAACAAAAAATGTGCAAAATTCAGTAAAATAAAATTTTTAAAAAATCTCAAATATATAACTTAGACTTATCTAACTAAACCTAACATTTTAAATTAGAACAAAGACTTCTCCTACAACTAAACTACTTATTATTCTAGTATCAACGCTAATAAAAGCAAATATTCAGCTCTCTTCCTTTGCTTCAATTACTGCAATCTGAAAAGTTGATCCTCCTCAACTAATGCTTATATTGTTTGTGATGGAGCACTATTTTGAACGTTTTTGAACTTTCAACTTTCGTAATATGGTTTGTTTGTTTGAAATTTCTACATATTGCAATAGGTCTCCACCAATAATTTTTGTCGTAGGTGTGTTTTCTTTTTGAAGGATAATTCACCTTTTCTCTTTTGTTTAGTTGATAAACGCAGCAAAAATTAGCGTTCACTTAAATGAAACTCAGAGGAAGGATCTTATATATTTTCTCACTGAATACATTGATGTGTTCATCTGGGAAGTCAACGACATGCTAGGGCAAGTACCGACGTTGTATCTAACCAATTGCCAATCAATCCAGTGTTCAGTCTGGTGAAGAAAAAACTCAGAAATTCAAGCCTGAGTTGAGTTTAAATATCAAAGAAGAGATCACTAAGCAGATCGAGTCTCGATTGGTGGAAGTGAAGCAATACCCGACTTGGTTAGCCAATGTTGTTCCGGTCACCAAGAAAGATGGGAAGATCAGAATTTGTGTCGACTATAAGGATCTCGACAAGGCTAGCCTGAAGGATTATTTTCCATTGCCAAATATCCATATTCTGATTGAGAACTATGCTAAGCATGAAATATAGTCATTCGTGGATTGTTACGTAGGATATGATCAAATTCTGATAGAAGAAGAAGACGCAGAAAAGACAGCTTTCATTACACCTTGGGGTGTATATCATTATAGGGTAATGCTATTTGGCCTAAAAAATGTTGGTACTACCTACATGAGGGCTATGAAAACTATATTTCATGATATGATTCATAAAGAGATCGAGGTGTACGTAGATGATGTCATAATCAAGTCCTGCGAGAGTTCGGACCACTTGACACAACTAAGAAAGTTCCTTGATCGTTCACATCGTTATAACTTGAATTTAAATCCCCCCAAATGCGCTTTTGGAGTTCCATCCAAAAAGTTGTTGGGATTTATAGTCACCAAAAGTGGTAGTGATCTCAATCCTTCTATGGTTAAATCAATTCAACAGTTACCTCCGTCGAAGACGAAAAGAGAGGTGATGAGTTTTGTAGGGAGGTTGAACTACATCAATCGATTCATATCTCAATCAACCGTGGTGTGTGAGCCTATATTCAAGCTGCTGAAGAAAGACGCTTCGACAAAGTGGACTGAAGAGTGTCAGAATGCTTTCAATGCTATTAAGAACTATTTGTCAAATCCACTGGTATTGGTTCCTCCGCGAGAAGAGAGTCCTTTGTTGTTGTACTTGTTTGTATCAGGAAGTGCATTCAAGATGCGTACTCGGTCAACAAGATGAGATAGGAAAGAAGGAAATGACTATCTATTACATAAGCAAGAAGTTTACTCCATACGAGTCTCAATACATTCTGTTGGAGAGAACGTGTTGTGCTTTGACTTGGCTTGCCCAGAAGTTGAGAAATTATTTGTCTTCGTATAATACATACCTCATTTCTAGAATAGACCCGTTGAAGCATATTTTCCAGAAGGTGATGCCGACCGGAAAGTTATCTAAGTGGAAAATGTTGTTGAGTGAATTCGATATTGTGTACGTGACTCAGAAGGCAATGAAGGCACAGGCCTTGGCTGATCATCTTGTAGAAAATCATGTTGATGAAGAGTATGAGCCGCTTAAGACTTATTTTCACGATGAAGAAGTGTCATTTATGGGTGAAGTTATTTCTGAAGCATATCCTGGTTGGAGGTTATTCTTTGATGGAGCGGCGAATCATCAAGGGAAAGGCATCAAAGTGGATTTAGTGTTAAAATATGGTCAGCACTATTCCATGGTGGCTAAACTTCGATATAATTGCATGAAAAAACATGGCTAAATACGATGCTTGTATTCTTGAGTTGAAAATGGCCATTGACATGAATGTCTACGAGTTGTTGGTTACTGGAGATTCAAATCTTCTGATTCATAAAGTTCAAGGAGAATGAGATGTGAAGAACCCGAAGATTATACCTTACGTGCAGTACGTACAAAAGTTGTGCAAAAGATTTTGTAAGATCGAATTTAGACACACTCCAAAGATACAAAATGAGTTTGCCGATGCTCTTGCCACCATCCCTTTGATAATTAAACATCCGTACAAAGATTATATTGATCCTCTGGATATAGAGCTTAAGGAACATCCAGTCCATTGTTCCCATGTCGAAGCAGAACCAGATGGTTTGCCATGGTATTTTGATATAAATAAGTATTTGAAGTGTGAGAGTTATCCTTAAGATGCAACATCCAACAAAAAGAAGTCGATACGCCACATGGCTCTCAATTTTTTTCTAAGTAGAGAAGTCCTACATAGGAGGACTCTAGATTTGGGCCTTCTCAAATGTGTCCATGCTGTTGAATCCGCGAAGTTTATTGAACAGATACATGCCAAAGTTTGTGGCACACATATGAATGGGCTCAGTTTGGCAAGAAAGATCCTTCAAGCCGGTTATTTCTGGATGACTATGGAGATAATTGTTGCAAGTTTGTGTAGAAGTGTCATAAATGTAAAGTGCACGATGATTTGATCCGAGTGCCGCCTCACGAACTTAATGCTATGAGTTCACCTTATCCATTTGTAGCTTGGGGCATGAATGTCATCGGTCCGATAGATCCAGCCGCTTCTAATGGACAAAGATTTAATTTGGTTGCCATTAATTATTTCACCAAGTGGGTGGAAGCAGCTTCCTACAAGTCCGTGACCAAGAATGTTGCAGCTGATTTTGTTCGCAAAAATCTGATCTGCAGGTTTGGAATACCAAAGTCGATCATCACTGATAATGTGAGCAATTTAAGATTACTCACTGAAACTCAACCGCTTGTCGTCCTCAAATGAACGGAGCTGTAGAGGATGCTAATAAGAATATAAAGAAGATTTTGAGGAAGATGATTGACAATCACCGAGGTTGGCATGAAATGTTGTCGTATGCGTTATTGGGTTATCGAACTAGAGTCAGAACGTCGATTGGAGAAGCTCCATACTTGCTGGTAGATGGAGTAGAAGCAGTCATACCTGCTGAAGTTGAAATACCGTCTTTGAGAATCATCCAAGAAGCTAAGTTGAGTAATGCTGAATGGGTTAGAAAGAGAATTGATCAGTTAATTTTTATTGAAGAGAAGAGAATGGTTGCCGTTTTTCATGGTCAACTATATCGATAGAGAATGATCGTGCTTTCCACAGGAGAGTTAGAGCTAGAATCTTTGAAATCGGTTAATTGGTACTTAGACGCATTTTTCCTCATCAGGATGAGTACAAAGAAAAAATCTCTCAAAATTGGCAAGGACCCTACATGGTTCGCAAAGTATTATCTGTAGGTGCTTTGGTCCTATTGGAGATGGATGGTATCACATGGCCGAAACTGATCAACTCAAATGTTGTCAAGAGATACCATATGTGAAGCTTTGGTTTGCATTTATTTTATTTACTTGTAATCGTTCCATTTGATTGTAATTGCTTTGTTTAAATTTTATCCCTCTTGTAATGAACTAAGTCTGACTTGAATTTATAAAATGAGATACGTAGGCGGCCTATGTCGGCCTCGGTCACCTCATTTTATCCTTTTCAATATTTCTTTGTATTTGAACTAAGTTTGACCCAAATTCTCAAAAATGAGATACGTAGGTGGCCTATGTCGGCCTCAGTCGGTTTTCATTGTAAATTTCTTACACTTGTCAACCTTTGGGGGGGGGACTATGTTTGACCTGATTTCTGCCTCAACGGTATACTTATACACCACAAGGATTCGATCATATCTCCCGTAATATTTCTATTCTTCTTTACAATAGAAACTGGGACAGAATTTTTGAGAGGAACTAAAAAATTCTCGAGAAGAAGATTTTTCCTCAACAAGTCAAGACTGAAGATATTTCAAGATTTGCAACTGGGACAAATTTTTTTTTAGAGGATCTCAAAATTTTGCGATCTACTCAATTACAGTTGAAAGGTAAGCAAGACAGTTAACTGGGACAGAAATTTTAAGGATGATCTTAAAATATCACCATGGGTTTATCTACAAGTCTAGAGTGGTTTTGAATACTCGCAGTGAATAATCAGATATACCTACAAGCATCAGGCTCTAAGAAGTTTGCTAAGGTTGACGTGACATGGCATTTGGCAGTGACCCTTTTAAAAATATAACTTCTCAAAATTTATTTTCCTAAAAAAAATTTCTTTCGTCTTTCATTTGTTTTGGCATAAAATATTTTATCTTATCTATCAAGAATTAGGAGATCAGGAAAATCAACTGGAGATAGCAGGACAAGGATCAGACAATTGAAGAATCAACACAGATTAGTCCGTTTTAAAACTAATGATTTTTCTGTGGACGCATGTTCATAGCTTTGCTGTGATATCAGTAAATTTCTCCGATCGACGAATATGGAGAAGTTAGGGAGGAGAAAGCTCTCCCAAAATTTAGCGGTGTTCCTGTAGACGCAAGAATTATTTTATATTTCTTATACCGTAGACTTGGGAATATGAATTGTTTATTTTAGTCAATTTCCAACAACATGAAGTTTATAAGGAGTGTCTAGCTAGATTCGAAGGTGAATCTAGTAAAAATCTCAAGAAACAGTTTATGGTTTCCGTAAAGGATGTCGTTTGCATCATAATGTTAGATATGATACCATACATTACCCGGGGGGGTTCATTTATTTAATTGTCGATCAAGACAATATAGTACTCGTAGGGGTCATTTATTTTATTGTCGATCAAGACAATACATTACCTAAAGGGGTCATTTATTTTATTGTCTATCAAGATGATATACTATGTGGAAGTCATTTTACAGTTATTATCCAATGAGACGATATGATTATCAAGAAGGCATTAAAAAGATCATGCATCGCGAGTCAAAATCCATGTATCGCGGAAGATCATGCATCGCGAGTCAATATTAATGCATCACGAGTCAATATCCATGCATTGCGGAAGATCATGCATCGTGAGTCAATATTCATGCATTGTGGAAGATCCATGCATCGCAAGTCAATATTCATGCATCGTGGAAGATCCATGCATCGCGAGTCAATATCCATGCATCGCAGAAGATCATGCATCGCGAGAAGATTTCATTCCTTGCAGAAGTTATGCATCGTGAGAAGATTTCATACCTCGCAGAAATTATGCATCGCGAGAAGATTCCATGCCTAATAGAAAGTTATGCATCACGAGAAGATTTCATACCTCATAGAAATTATGAATTGCGGGAAGATTCCATTCCTCGTAGAAAGTTATGCATCGCGAGAAGATTTCATACCTCATAGAAAGTTATGCATCTCAAGAAAATTTCATACCTCGTAGAAATTATGCATCGCAAAAAGATATTCATGCCTCACAGAAAGTTATGCATTGTGAAAAGATTTCATACCTCTCAGAAATTTACACATCACGGAAAGATATTCATGCCCCAAAAGAAATCATGCACTACTAGAGAAGGAATCGTGCATCTCGAGAGAAATATTTACCCATCGACTTCAGCTACATTCCTTTATTTTTGATAAAAGTAAACATCAAGAAGAACATCAAAGACGTAATCAAGAAAAATATAAATATTGCATCATTTTTCATTTATGTTGACATCACATGAAGAGTACATTTAAGATTACATACCAAGCATAAGACAAAAGTTTTATTTGCTTTACGTTAAACCGATCGAGTTGGCATCAAATTAAAGGAGAACGACTAAGTGTCAACGCGGTAAAAGATACTATCTCACTCTTTAGTAAACAGGGACATGGTCCAAAGAGGAGTGTCAAACTCTTTGGACGTGAGCAGAGGAGAAACTTCCGCCACAATCAAACCACACCTCTATCAGAAGGCATGTGGATTTTTTTATCTTTGGGTTTTTGTTAGTTAGGTTTTGCATCCGGAATTTCGGTTTTTCGGAAGCAAGTTTTTAATTTGAGTGACAATGCGCCAAGAGTTTTTGAAATTATGTTCGTGTAAGTTCTTAATTATGGGTGTGAAGTGCACCACATTCATGACTAAGAGGTTACAAGCCTTTTTTTCATACTTGACTTTATTTGTCACTATTCCAGAACCAATGCTTCTCTAGCATAATAGATTTCCTTTTCAACCAATTGAGTCGAACTACAAGTAGCTTGATTCCTAAGGTTTAAGGATATGTAGGCGAGCTCAAAGTCGAGAACTAGGTTGTATCCCAACATTCGCTCTCAAATCCCATTCTAAGGCATCTCGATCCCTTCATAATCCGCTATCAAAATGACTTTTGAATCCTTTCAAAATTGTGCATCAAATCAAGGTGTCGAACTACAAGTGGCCTGATTACTCATATAGCTGAGATATGTAGGAGACCCATTTCCGGGGTTCGGCCATAAATCCTGAAGTCCGCACCAACTCCCTTTACAAAAAATGAATATGTGGTCGGTCAAAATTGGCTTCGTCAATTTCATTTTCCTCGAATTTCTTGCATCAATCCAAGTAAATTGAGAGACACTTGTTGACACCCAATTTTGACCCTACCCGATATAAGATAATCAAAGAGATTTTTAATCCTAAACGATTTGAGAAAATTGATTTTATAAAATTTATAGCGTTTTAAAAATTATTTTAAGTTAACCTTTCCCTTTAATATACATATATATGTATATAATTTTTAGATGATATACATGTTTCGCGTAATTATGTATACGATTACTATATTTCAGGATTATTTGAAAATCATCTCAAAAGATTTTACTAATTAGTTTAGTTATATAATAAGTCGTTTTTATACTATCTTAGCTATTTTATAATTAAGTCGGTTATTTCGTTTTATTGAAATTAAGAAGCTTATTAATTGATCTATATTCATTCTTCTTACTCAATACCTAGTCAAACTTATCCCAATTAATTAAGTTCGGTTGCATCTAATTTCTTGATTGGTCATAATTTATATTCTTGTGCCCGGAGCCTAGTCCAAATCTAGTCAATAAAATTTTATCGTGAACTTTGAGACCCAATTGAATCCTTTGTCAGCCCATTTCTCCAACCCATACTCTTTTTATACGGCCCACCCCCTTTGCCTTCATCAAGGATCCCAGATACAACAGCGACATAGCGGCATCTTCACGGCGTGAGCGCGAGTTCACGGAATAGGCTCCAACGTTTGCAATGCGGTATAGGGGGAGACGACAGTAGACGGAAATAGTGTCATGCATTTTCGGCCTACATTGCCTCCGTACGATTCTTTGCAAATCCAGCTCCATTCCCTCTGTATCAGCCACGTCAATTCATACTTGCTCGAACGAGATCATTTCTTGTCGAGTTTCAAGGATGAGAGATGCATCTAAACCGCTCGTGTTGCTTTCACATTTTGGATTTGGCTTATATTTTCTTGTACAACACCAGCTATCTGTTGGTCCTTGACGAGGAAATTTTTAATTTTATCAGAGGAATTTTCACTATTACCCCAAGCTTTTCTAGAAATTCCTCCGCCCTCCCACAATCCAAAAACCCTAGTGTCTTCTCCTATAAATGTACTCTATTCGTGCTTGAAGAGGGAGATTTTTTGTGTGGGTTTGATTTTTTTAATTTGAAATTCGATGTTCTGAGAGTTTTTAGTTAAAACATTTCTAGTAAGAAACAGGGGAAGACAATTTTTTAGGAAAAGGAAGGGGAAAATCATTTGTTTTGGGATTTGCTTAAAAAAAGGGCAGTGTTTTTTTTAGGGAGAAATCGAAACAGACAAAAGTGGCCAACAGTGTAAAACAGATTAAAAGGGTTATCCATCCAAAAGAGATAGATATACTTAGAGATATAGGTTACAATATAGAGGGAAGTTTTCTATCTTTGCTCTGCCTCCTCTCGTCTTCGTTCTACTCGTTAAAACTTCCAAAGTCATATTCCGGTGGTGAAATCGTCTCATTCGCTGCTCACAAGAAGGTACAAAGGCTTTCTTCCTTTCTTTTTGTCTTGGTTGTCGACCTTTGATTCATAACGTCTTATTCCTATTTGCATTTAGTCGAATTGGCATTTTGTTTTGTTCTTTTTCTTGCTGAAAATGTGGATAGAAATATTGTTAATGCAGTGATATTGCCCCCTCGTTGTGACTTTTTTGTTATTTAAAAGTGTCTAGATAAGAAACTCATTGTCCTTAGGCGTATTCTTGAGATTATGAGGATTTTCTCTTATATACGCTTAAAGGTTTCAAAGTTTTTTTTATCTTTGTTCTGCTGCCAAAGGATAATGTTTTAGCTTTGGGTTATTTCTTTCTTGGGTTATATTGTTAAATAATAATAATGAAGAAATGATTTTGGCAACATATCTCTGAATTTTTTTTAGGCCATATTGTGCAGTTGGGTATGAGATTTTTGATGAATTGAACCTCTTAATGCTCAAAAAATAGCATTAATTTAGTTCCATTGATTTTCTCGGCCTGATATTTCTCCTCGTTTATCTAAGTCATGTAGAACATGTCATATTTGCAAGTCGAGTCGATAAAGTTTGAGTTTCTTGTCTTATTTCCAAAACATAGGTTTTTTGTTGATTTTGTGGAGATTAATGTTTAAAATCATTTGAAGTGTGTTTTCTTTTGTATTAACTTTTCATTGTATGGCTTGAATGAATGTTCACTCCTTTATGTATTCATTGAGGCTTTGGCATGTTGTCGGTTACGCCTCAAGTCTATTTAGTTTAATGCGTTCCGTTCATGATGTTACTTGTTTTTTTTCTTTATATATCTTTCTGCCTATCTATCTACTACTTGATAAAAGAAATTTCTCTTCCGCTTTAATCCTAAAATACTTACGTCATTGCGTTGCTATTGATAAATAAATGTTTGAAGTTGGTTGCTGATACGCTCAGACTTACTTCTCAAATAAGAAGTAAAGCGGTTGTATCAAGTAAAGAACCCAACTAATGAGGTTGGGATCGTTCCCACGAGGAAAATAGTTTAGACTTAACTTCAATCTATTATTACTATTATTTAGTCAATTATTTCCTTGGAAAGCAAAGATAATAAAAGGTTTTTTTTTACTTCTAAATGAATGAAAATAAGTAGCTAAATTAAAAGAGACAACTACCAACTTCAAATGTTAGAGTTTAATCAATAAATAAAAGTAACTAGGGTTTATGTGTTCCCCGCAGGTTCATAACCTGATAGTTCTAACTATAACAATTCTTTCCTAGTATCTTGCATGCGAAATGATAAGTTATGTATTTCTAAATCCTTGGTCTGGTGTCTAGAAAATTTCATTCCGCACCTTGGTTCGGCTACGTGTGTTGCTATACTAACCCTTACCTCATATTAAGCATCGTATTCGATATTTGACTAAGTTATTACCTCCTACCAATCAATACTAGCCTACTTGATAGTATACACTAAATCTATGTTGATAATTCTTTTCCTATTATCTACCTTTTTGGTCCGGCAAGTAGCATTAAGGTGAGTTCTAACGTTGGTCATCCGTTAAAAAGACTTCTAAGCGAAAGAATTATCAATACATACAAGACAATATTCTAGAATTATTATATTAGTTAGGTTTTACCTCTTTATTCGCCTATGGTTCCCACAACCCTAGTTATGGAGTTTAGTTACCCATAGTCATAATCACAATATTCAAATATGTAATATAAGAATTCATGCACTTACTTCAATGAGAAAGAATAAAATCCAAAAGTTCACTTGATTAATCAACAAATATCACCAACAATCAATTACTGAAATTAATTGAACACTAAAGATTCTCCAAAAGTATAATAATAATCACCAAGTCTAATCTACAAAAGAAGCTCAAATAACCAAGAGTCTAACCCCAATAACGAGGCTTTTCGAACTATTTTTTAAAAAAAATAAAAAACTAATTAAATAAGGACTCTATTTGCTGGAAATTTGTCAAAACGCGACTAGGTCGACGGACCTCGCGACAGATCATCATGGTCACGACGGGCCGTAACACTTGAACTCTATTCCGTAACACTTGAACTCTATTCCGTAACACAACAGTCCATCGGGGGTCTCTATTCCGTAACACTTGAACTCTTGGAAGTTAGGTTCTGGGACTACTTCTCTGATCTTCATGACGAACCAGCAGTACGGACCGTCATGGCTACGACGGTTCATCACGCACTCCGTAACCCCACACTTGGTCAGACTTTCCCATCTTCCTTCAGAATTTGCACTACGATGCCACCTACGGACCGTCACAGGCACGACGGACTGTCACAAGCTCCGTAGGTGGTACTTTTCTGCATATCTTGCTCAAAAACCTTCGCATTCATCTTTTAGACAGATTTCCTGCAAATAAAGAGAAACTTACATAAAAATTAATACAAAAAGGCTTTTGGACACACTAAACTTAAGGAAAATGCATTAAAAATACCGTGAAACCATGGTATATCAACACCCTTAACTTAAATTCGTTGTTTGTCCTCAAGCGATGCACTATGACTTAATACAAAATCTATGCACAATAGTATCCATGTTTTATCTTTCGGAGTCATTTGGCTATCAATCCCAATCAGTCTTATCATATTTATGCATGCTATCACTATTAGGCTTGAATTATGTGGAAACAAATCATGACACAGACTCACCATGCACTAACACCTATCCTCTTCAATCTCTCACCGAGGTGCTAATATTTCCGGTATTGCAACTAGTGTCCTCACTTCAAAACAATATCCTCATTTTCACACAATGATTTCAGTTTGAGTATAAGGATTACTTTTCAACACGCACTCTCAGAACAAATTTACACTCATTCATACATATTGCCATAAGCTTGACCTTATTTTCACTGCTTTAAGTTCGCTATACAACTCTTAGGATCACGATATGACTTTCTTAGCTTGTAACATAGGCTCAGGGTCAGGTAGGGTATATTTAGGTATACTTTAGTGACTTTTTTCCCTCCTTGACATATCGTCTAAACATACCACTTTTTATAATTTTATTTTGCCCAGTTTCTCATATTCTTTCACCTTGCTATTTTCCCTTCTTTCTTCATTTGTGTAAGTGACTCTCTTCTTTTCTTGCTTGTATTTATTGGTTTTTTTTGTTTTTTTATTTCACTTTTCTTTCAACTGATTCTTGAGTCACTTTACTTTTGGTCTTTCTCTCTCTTTGTTCTTTCAACCCCACTTTCTAGAGCATTCCTCATAATAGCCACTCTCAACTCATGGCTTTACCATGAGTCAAAGTACACAATACCCAAAGTTGGTTCAGGACCATGAAAAGGTTGTTTAGTGCATTAGCCACCCTCAACTTATGCTTTTGGCATAAGCTGAGCTGCACATGTCCAAGGAGGGACCAGGGCCAACACATTGTTCCTAGAAAAGATCAGTTGGGGTGAAAAAGAAAGGTCTAGTTTAAGCTCAAATCATTTGGATCAAAGAAGGATTAATTTCATTTGTTTTTTTATTTAGGCTAACAATGGGCTATTTTGAACAAGGGTCTATGATCCTTTCCTAATTATCTATTACAACTTACTTTTAGCAGGACTAACCAGACAAGTTCTAGCTCAGTACAAATAGTGGACTATTCAAATCTTTGTCATACTCACTTGACATCTCATTACTCTACTAGATTATCAGACACCTAGTTCAAATTTTAGACTTAGGGTCATGCAGTGATGTACCTCTATGTCATGCTTAGAGCCACACATTTATCAATACTATGCCTAGTCATGCATCATTTTTATTTTATCGGGATATCATTTTATCCATCATTCTTAAGAATTAAACCGTGTACACAATATATAGACATGTCGATTCAACAGTAAAAATAATTAGTCTCTTGAGGAAAAAGAACACAGGCAAGAAAACCCCAAATGAGGATAGTGAATTGGGCTACTCAGACATCACCCTAGCACTCACTTTCCATTTGCCCCACCCCCAAAAAAAAGACATGCAATTGTCCCCAATGCATAAAAAAATTGAAATACAAGAGTGGTAGGTGAAGCAAACCTGGGGCGCAAAGCACCGACGATCAGCAAGCTGGTGGGTCCGGTTCCCCGAAACCTACTACCTCTGTAATCTGGACACCCTCAGTAGTGTCCTCAGCATCATCAACACTATCAGCATTACCTCTCTCTATCTCCACATTTTTGGAGCTAGATGCCTCAGCAGCTGACTCTACGACCCTCATCCAACGCGCCTCCTCATCAGCAAGCGAGGCTCTCCTCGCAACCGCCATCTCATGACGCTCCTTCTTCCGTGATTGAGACTCATCCTCCTCTCGACTCTTATGCCTCTTGGCATGCTCTCGAGGGGGAGGTGGTGGAATATCAGAAGTGGAGAATAAGGCTGCCATCATTGTGTTTTCATCAGGCTTTGAGAAGGGGCCTCAGACTCAGACACCCTAGCCTCTAAGATCATATCAACGTCTGCCAAAGGCTGTCGACCGCAGCCTAAAGGGTCGACACATCTAGTTGAGGGGCTGGCCGGGCTAGCACCCGCAACTCAAAAATGTCCAAGCGCTGATGAACCTCAACAATCTTCCGCTCTGTGTGCTGGACCATTTTCCGCTCCAAGCGCTCTTCTGCCTCAACAATAGACCTCTGCATCAAGGGCTGGATGTGATGCAGAAGTGTAGCCATCTGTGCCTCTAATTTCTGGACCCTAGCAAGCGGAACCAGAGCGGGGAAAGGGGCTGAGAGAGAGGAGCTCGGGGAAGTGCTACTACCCGGGATAGACTCGACCAGGGTAGTGTCAGTGGAAGACGTCTGCGTAGCTGTGCGGGCCTATGCTACTGTATCAGCCAGATTGTCACCAAGTGGAGGCAAATTTGGACAGGACCCTCTGTGTGGAGCCAACTCATTGGACTCATCCCTGATGAGGACGATATCAACCGTGCCCAGCGGGGTCTTGACCTGATCAACATGCTAGACAGGCACACCTGCTGACCTATATAGAGAAAATATCATGCACGGTAAAGGGTAAGTAGTTGTGACCTTAAAAGCCCTCTCGTGCATGACTTCCTGTAGAAGCCAAGCAAAGTCCACCTCAAACCCGGCTATCATCTTAGCCATCAATATTGCACGATCCCATGTGACTATATTATCAGCGACTGTGGGGGAAAGGCAGTGGCAGACATCAACCATCAAAACTTCGTTGTGAAGGCCAAGTTAGCCTTCTTGATGGCTCCCTTCGGCTCGGTCACCCAGTCAACACCCTCTCCATCAAGAGACAAGTACAGGGTCATCTACCTCTTGGTGGTCTCTCTCAGCGATGTATAACGTAATAATTGTCCATCTTTGACAATTTGCCACTGGTAGTCAAACTCGGCGGTAAGAGGGGTTCGATTGGCATCAACATCCTCGCCGTATAGACACCGACGGATGGCAGGCAGGGAAATATCAACCTGAATGCCACGTACTCGGACATGCTCCAGTGGGGACTGTTTGGCAGGGGCAGCTCACCTATCAATCTGTGATCTAAGAGTAGCCACGTAGGAGGCATAGAACTCTCGAACCAAATCTTCACTATAACGGTCCAGCGAATGACTGTCCACTCCAGTCAATGTCAGGAGAAGAGATTGTGGATCTCTGGCATAGTCGGGAGACTTTTTGTAAGGACCTGCCGCTCCAATGTAAGGGTCTGTGTCATGTCTCCTTTTTCATTTAGAAACTTTAGGTCTGAATAAACTTTATACTACCTGTCGACACACCACCGACTGGGCTGGTCGGCAACCGGGGTATGAGCACGAGTCAGTGAGCCGGATGTGGATTCAGAACTGTCAGCCTCATCAGACAAGGCAGAATATGCAGCTGTGGCGAGTGCAGGGACCTCAGCAAATCCAGAGGCTTCCTCCAACCACGAAACTCCTAAGGAGCCAGACGCTCCTTCTTTGTGAGTAGCTGACCCAGAAGGTGTGCCGGACAATGTGCACTCCTCATCATACTAGGAGGCAGTGACTACGCCTGAAGCCACCTTTTTTGCTGTGGCTCTAGCAACACGTGCAGCTCGAGATGGGGTGGAAGTGCTTGGGGGCACGTATTCGGGATCACTCTCATCATCAGACAATGAACAGATGGGCAGACGGGGAGACAGAATTTGATCACCCACATACGTAGACTCGATTTTGTTTTGGTGCCATAATAGATAGTACCTATAAAGAATAACTTTTAGTACTAGAAGGAGCAAACAAGACAAGAAAAATGACACAAAATAAATAAAAGATTCAAGATGCAATGTCATTTCTATAGTAACAGAGAAACACGACGTACCAGGTGACGGCTCATCGTGATTACAACGAACAGTCATGGAGTCCGTCATGTATTACTTTAAACTATGTTTATGTGGAGACCCCTGAAGGAAAGTCTCTGACAAGTATGACGGATAAGCAGGACAAACCGTTGTGATTATGAAGGTCCGTCGTCAATGTCCGTCGTGGAACACATAGAAAAAGGTATGGAGATCCTTAGAAGAGGGGTCTCTGACCGTCAATGACGGTTATGCAGGACAAATCGTCGAGGGTATGATGGTCCATCATAGATGTGTCTATAAGAGGACACTTGGAAAAAGTTGGAAACCCTTAGGAATAGGGTCTCTGACAACCAGAACGGTTGTGCAGGACAGACCGTCTTTCCATTGGAGGACACTTAGAAACATCGAGAGACCGTTAGGTACATGGTCTCTGAAAACCAGAACAGCTGTGCAGGATGGACCATCGTGGGAACGACGGTCCGCCACATGTGTGCATTAGAGGACACTTAGAAAAAGTGAGAGACCCTTAGGAACAGGGTCTCTGACAACCAGAACGGTTGTGCAGAACAGACCAACGTGGGAAAGATGGTTTGTCGCATGTGTCCGTTGGTGGACACTTAGAAAAAGTGGGAGAACCTTAAAAATAGGATCTCTGACAACCAAAATTGTTGTGTAAGACGGACCGTCGTAGGAACGAAGGTCCATCGCATGTATCCGTTGGTGGACACTTGGAGAAAATTGGACAGTGGGGTGTTAGGGATGTTGGGACGGACCCAATGACGGTCCGTTGTGGGTATGAAGGTTCGTCATCGGGCAACGGCGCCAAAATTTGATACGCTCAAACTTACTTCTCAAATAAGAAGTAAAGTGGTCGTGTCAAGTAAATAACCCAACTAGTGAGGTTGGGATAGTTCTCACGAGGAAAATAGTTTAGACTTAACGTTAACCTATTATTACTATTGTTTGGTCAATTACTTCCTTGGAAAGCAAAAACAATAGGGTTTCTATTTATAAATGAATGAAAATAACTAACGAAATTGAAAGAGACACTTAACAGCTTCGAATGTTAGAGTTTAATCAATTAATCAAAGTAACTAGGGTTTACGTGTTCCCCACAGATTCATAACTTGATAATTCTAACTATAACAATTCTTTCCTAGTATCTTGCATGCAAAGTGATAAGTAATGTATTTCTAAATCCTTGGTTCGGCATCTATAAAATCTCACTCCGCACCTTGGTCCGGCTACGTGTGTTGCTATCCTAACCCTTATCTTTACCTCATATTAATCATCGTATTCGATATTTGACTAAGTTATTACCTCATACCAATCATACTAGCCTATTATAGTATACACTAAATCTATGTTGATAATTCTTTTTCTATTATATACCTCCTTGGTCCGGCAAGTAGCATTAAGGCGAGTTCTAACGTTGGACATCCGTTAAAAATACTTCTAAGGGAAAGAATTATTAATACATGCAAGACACTATTCTAGAATTGTTATTTTAGTTTGGTTTTACCTCATTATTTACCTATGGTTCCCACAACCCTAGTTATGGCGTTTAGTTACCCATAGTCATAATCACAATATTCAAATATATTATATAAGAATTCATATACTTACTTCAATGAGAAAGAATAAAATCCGCAAGTTCAATTGATTAATCAGCAAAAATCACCCACAATCAATGATAAAACTCTCAAGATAATCAATAATCTCTCAAACAGTCAACAAAATAATCAAGAGTCTAACAATACAATGTCTCCTAATACGGTGTCTCACAATACGGTGTCTAACCTCAAAAACGAGGTTTTTCAAACTATTTATAGAAAATAAAAACCTAATTAAACAAGGATTCTATTTGCTGGAAATATGTCAAAATGCGGCTAGGTCGATGGACCTCGCGACGGATCGTCGTGGTCACGACAGATAGTCATGGACTCTGTCGTCCCATACTTGTGCAATTTCTTATGCTGCTCTCTTCATTACCCTCGAAGGAAAGTATGACGGATCGTCATAGACACGACGGTCTGTCGAGGGTCGTCGTTCCAAAACACTTAAACTCTTGGAGTATGGGTATTGGGACTACTTCTCTGAACTTCATGACGAACCTACAGGACGGACCGTCATAGACACGACGAACCATCATGGACTCCGTAACCCCACACTTGGTCAGACTTCCCCATCTTCCTTCAGCAGTTGCACTACGCTGCCACCTACGGACCGCCACAAGCATGACGGACCGTCACAAGCTCCGTAGGTGGTCTCTTCTGCATTTCTTCGCTCAAAATCTACGGATTCATCTTTGGATAGATTTCCTGCAAATAAAGAGAAACTTATATAAAAATTAGCACAAAAAGGCTTTTGGACACACTAAACTTAAGGAAAAAGTATTAATAATACCATGAAACCACGGTATATCAATGACCCAAATGGAATTGTTAGTGTTTTAAGCTACATTTGTCTAATCCAAATACCTAGTAAACTAGCAATGCAAAAACGCCTATTTCTAGAGTTATAACAAGGCAATTTTGAGGATTCTCAACCTAGGTAATAAAGAATATGTATGAAAGAATGAACCCATCAGTAAAAAAATAGGCTAATACTAAGTGATAAATAAAAATGCAATGTAAATGGGTAGAAATCAGAGACACATACCGGAATTTGAGAAAAACAAGCGAGGAAGGTACTTGGTGATCAAGTAGAGAACCATAGCAGCAGACTCGGACTAGTAGAGAGTGTATTTTAGATATCAGGGAATTTGGGAAAATGATCGGTTTAAAGAGAGGTGGGAAATTGGAAGTTGAAAAGGGAGGGAAATGGGAGGAAGAGGGAAGGAAATGGGTGAAATCAAGGGGGTGGGTTTTTTAAATGTTAAGATTTTTTAAAAAACCCCAGACTGGTCAGGTCGAGTATGCTTCATTAATGACGCGATGAGTCCCCGACGACGGTCCGTCACAGTTGTGACGGTCCGTCATTGGTTCCGTCGCGTGTGCCCTAGTTTTGAAAATAACAGAAAGATGTACCTAGCATGACGGATTCATGCGACGGTCCGTCGCATGCATGACGGTCCGTCGATGTATCCGTCAGTGACTGTTGCAGAGTGATTTTCTGTAGAATTTCCTGGTGATGTGCCTGTAAATTTAAAGCCCATTAGTAGAAAATGCTACCATTACTAAAAAGAAAAACTATAAGTATTGAGTTGCCTCCCAACAAGCACCTGATTTAATGTCGCGGCACAACTGAGGACACTTTCTTACTCAACCTTCATCAAGGTGGTATGCCTCTATCACTTCATTCACTGATGCAATGCCCAAAATAGAGTTTTATTCGTTCTTCATTCACCTTAAACCGCACTCCCTCCTTGGTTTCTAACTCCACTGCTCCATGAGGGAATACTTGGGTGATCAAGTAAGGACCAGTCCATTTGGACTTGAGCTTGCCCGGAAGCCAACGCAACCTAGAACTGTCAAAAAGCGCCAAATCCCCAACCATAAACTCTCATTTTTCGCTTTTTAGGTCATTATCCTTCTTCATCTTTTCTTTGTAAGATATATGAGACACCGATTGGAGCTCACCACTCTGCCTCATGGACCTACAAATGTTGAAAGTCGCTTCTTCAATTTTCAACCAAAATTTCATCTGCCCCTTTTCCATATCAACTAAGGCTCTACCTGTAGCAAGGAATGGCCTCCTAAGAATAATAGGCACTTTAAAATCAACTTCGCAATCAAGAATAACAAAATCTGCTGGAAATATGAATGACTCCACTTTTATGAGCACATCATGGAGTCCCTATATGCCTTTTCACTATTCGATCAGGCATCAGTAGCCGCATTGCAGTGGGCTTTGGGTCACCCAAACCCAACTTCTTGTAAATTGAGAGGGGCATGAGATTTATGATTGCCCCCAGATCACATAATGCTTTCGCAAAAATGGAATGACCCGAATGTACAAGGAATAGTGAACGCACCCGGATCTTATTTCTTTCGTACGAGAGATCCTGTAGCAATAGCACTACAATGTTGCATCCTATCATCATCCTCGACAGTGATTGATCTTTTCTTTGTAACCAGATCTTTCATAAACTTGTCATAACTGGGCATTTGTTCTAGAGATTCTACCAAAGGGACATTTATAGAAAGTTGCTTCAACATTGTTATAAAACGCTGATATTTACCATCCTCGATCTTTTTCACTAATCTCTGAGGAAAGGGGGGGATCTAGGCATGGGAATTACCTTTATAGGGACTTCTGCATCTTTTCCAGTGCTATCTTCTACTTCTTAACTACTCTCTACCACCTTATCATTATCCTTTCTCACCTTTTCCTCATTAGACGGCATAGGTGGATCAATGGTTTGCTTACCACCCTGAGTAGTGATTGCCATACAGTGTGCATCATTTTTCGGATTTTGGACAGTGTTGCTAGGAAGAGTGCCCGGTTGCCGTGTGTTCATAGTCGCGCATAATTGGGCCATTTGCAAATCGATCCTCATCATTTCGTGCAACATATCCTTAACACGCGCCATACTATCTCCACCGTCCCTAGGAGTAATTTCACAATTTTGAGGAGGGACATAGGTCCCATTCCTATCATTTCTTTTACAATAGTTATCCCTTGGTTCCCTTGACCTTGGCGCCAATTATCCTGATTTGAGCCTTGGGCACTCGGTCGGAAACCCCCCATCTGCTCATTTACTGCATAGGAATCCTCCGCATAATAACATTCATCATTTGGTGGTGGTGGTTTAGACAAGTAGTTAACTGCATTTATCTTTTCTTCACCCCCAGTGATATGTTTTAATACCAACCCAAGTTCAGTTCTCATCTAAGCCATCTCTTCATGAATCTCATCTATGGCTGGGTTGTGAGTGGATTGCACTGGGAAGGTGTTTCTCCAAGTATCTGACTTCTTAGTACTCCAAGCTTTATTGTTTCGGGAGATTTTCTCTAACTTTTCAGCAATCTAAGCATAAGGACACTCCCCATAAGAACCACCCGCTATAGTATCCAACACCGCTTTATTATTATCATCCTGTCCCCGATAGAAGTATTCCTTCAGTGACTCATCATCTATGCGGTGATTGGGGACGCTTCTCAAAAACAAGGTGAATCTATCCCAAGAACTACTAACTGAATTTCCTGGTAGTGCCACAAAGTTTTTCACTCTATCTTTATGGTTTAGTTTCTTGGAGATCGAGTAGTAGCGTGCTAAGAAAACGTTCCTTATTTAGTTCCAAGTGAAAATTGAGTTGTAAGGGAGCTCAGTGAACCAAATAGCAGCCTCTCCCGTCAGTGAGAGAGGAAACACTCTTATCCCTATTACATCCAAGTCCAAGTCAGGCCTCCCTACACAACTTTTACACACTGCCCTTACCTTAGCTATATGGGCATGTGGATCCTCAAAAGGTAGCCCTGAAAACAAACCTCTGGCAGTGAGCATTTGCATCAGGCTACTAGTTACCACAAAGGTGTGGCCTGGTGGTAAAGAGGGCAAGACAAGCGGCCCATCGGAGTCTGCTATATTGTCATAGCCTCTGTAGTATTCTT
Source organism: Solanum lycopersicum (assembly GCF_036512215.1). Classification (NCBI taxonomy): domain Eukaryota; kingdom Viridiplantae; phylum Streptophyta; class Magnoliopsida; order Solanales; family Solanaceae; genus Solanum; species Solanum lycopersicum. Next base: position 26,642,522 of record NC_090808.1, read on the forward strand.
GGGGACATGGAGCAGGGTTCTGTCCCCTCTGTTGGTTCTCACCCGGAGCATCAGGTAACAACTGACCATGAACATCAACCGGAGCTGGATATCCTGGTTTGGATCATCATTATTAATACCCAAGTTTCAATTCATGTTGCGTAGTGTACGCTCTAATTCGTGATCTTAGGGAAATAAGGGTTCTCTTCCTCTCCGTGTATTTGGCATACAAGGAAGATGGTTCTTCAAAAATCAAAAACAATAAAACAAAGTAAAATCAAGAAAATATTGACTAAACTATAGTAATAAGTTTAATTTAATCTAAAAGATACTTTCCCCGGCAGCGGCGCCAAAATTTGATACACTCAAAACTTACTTCTCAAATAAGAAGTAAAGCGGTCGTATCGAGTAAAGAACCCAACTAATGAGGTTGGGATCGTTCCACAAGGAAAATAGTTCAGACTTAACTGCAATCTATTATTACTACTATTTAGTCAATTATTTCCTTGGAAAGCAAAGACAATAAAAGAGTTTTTTTACTTCTAAATGAATGGAAATAACTAGCTAAATTAAAGAAGATAACTAACAGCTTCAAATGTTGGAGTTTAATCAATTAATAAAAGTAACTAGGGTTTACGTGTTCCCCACAGGTTCATAACTTGATAATTCTTTCCTAGTATCTTGCATGCAAAGTAATAAGTTATGTATTTCTAAATCCTTTGTCCGGCATCTAGAAAATTTCACTCTGCACCTTGGTCCAGCTATGTGTGTTTCTATACTAACCCTTACCTTTACCTCATATTAAGCATTGTATTTTATATTTAACTAAGTTATTACCTCCTACCAATAAATATTAGCCTATTAGATAGTATAAACTAAATCTATGTTGATAATTCTTTTCCTATTATCTACCTCCTTGGTCCGGCAAGTAGCAATAAGGCGAGTTCTAATGTTGGCCCTCCGTTAAAAAGAATTCTAAGCAAAAGAATTATCAATACATGCAATACACTATTCTAGAATTGTTATTTTAGTTAGGTTTTACCTCATTATTCGTGTATGGTTCCCAGAACCCTAGTTATGGAGTTTAGTTACCCATAGTCATAATCACAATATTCAAATATATAATATAAGAATTCATGCACTTACTTAAATGAGAAGGAATAAAATCCAAAAGTTCACTTGATTAATCAACAAAAATCACCAACAATCAATTACTGAAATTAATTAAAGACTAAAGATTCTCCGAAAGTGTAATAATAATCAGCAAGTCTAATGCACAAAAGAAGCTCAAATAACCAAGAGTCTAACCTCAAAAACGAGGTTTTTCGAACTATTTATAAAAAAATAAAAACCTAATTAAATAAGGACTCTATTTGCTGGAAATATGTCAAAACGCGGTTGGGTCGACGGACCTCGCGACGGATCGTCATGGTCACGACGGGCCGTCATGAACTCCGTCATCCCATACTTGTACAATTTCTTCTGATGCTCTCTTCATTACCCTCGACGGCAGGTATGATGGATCGTCACAGGCACAACGGTCCGTCGGGGGTCTCTGTTCCATAACACTTGAACTCTTGGAAGTAGGGTACCGGGACTACTTCTCTGATCTTCATGACGAACCAGTAGGACAAACCATCATGGCTACGATGGTCCATCGCGCACTCTATAATCCCACACTTGGTCGGACTTCCCCATCTTGCTTCAGCAGCTGCACTACGATGCCACCTACGGACCGTCACACGCACAACGGACCGTCACAAGCTCCGTAGGTGGTACTTTTTCTGCATTTCTTGCTCAAAAACCTTTGCATTCATCTTTTAGACAGATTTCCTGCAAAAAAAAGAGAAACTTACATAAAAACTAATACAAAAAGGCTTTAGGACACACTAAACTAAAGGGAAAAGCATTAAAAATACCGTGAAACCACGGTATATCAGCTGCATCTAGTTTCGTCTTAGGCTTTAAACCCCTTTTTAACAGCTTTAATTTTTGTTGAGATTAAACGGGTCTTGTGATTTTTATTGACCATATATTTAATATTAGATATCTAATTGATTTAGTGTCGGTCTCGACTTTTGCCTATCTCGATTTGAAAATGGCTGATTAGAGCACATCCTCTTTGTTTTGTTTCCTTTTTTTAAAAAAAATTTGTGTCCACTAGTAGTTGTTCATGTATATATATATTAATGTTGTTGTTAATACTAATTGAGTTATCCATCTGGTTTTTGTGAAATTAATTATTATGTAGTGGAATACTTTTGATCATCTTTATTGCGTTATCATGCTAAGTTTCTGCCTGCAATATGATTCTTTTTTTTTATTTTATCGTTATACTGTGTATTTATATTTTTAGGAAAAATGCAGAATTGGTGACAACACTTTACAACTTGGCTGTTACAATATTTAATTTCTGTTTTTGCATTCGAAAATATATCTGGGTTCCCGGAACCTCATCTTCGTATCTTATTATAAGGCTACGGAGGCCCTAACCCCTTTCTCTATCGAATCAAGCCTATTAAAGTTGACGGACAGGTCCCGAAGTTTGAGAAATTTAAAAAGTCAAAAGAGTCGGAAATTTTGGGTTGAAATAAGCTCACTTTATTTATATCTCTTATTGTATTTTGTTAACTTTGGGCCTAAGCCCTCGTTGTATTTCTTTTCCATAATTATTATTATTGTGTAATTAGCTTAGAACAGGAGAAAATGGGTCAAAAACCCAAAACAGGTGTGTCCAAAATTCCGGTCAAGGCAGACAGAGAATTTGGATTTGGACCCTAATCTCTCTGCCTCTCTTTCTCTCTCTCTCTCTCTCTCTCTCTCTGTCTCTCTCTCTCTCTCTCTCTCTCTTTACTTGTTTTGATAGTTTGTTCCTTGATTGTCGTTAGTTTAAAGTTAAAAAATCTGAATCCCGGCAAACGCCTTAAATGTTTTATCAACTTAAAATTAATAATTTTGTAAATAACTCACTTTAGATAATAATTTAATATTTTAGCTCTCTACCATTCTAAACATTTTTCCATTCAAGTTAAATCAAGTTTTAGCCAAACTAAGTTAGTTGTGGTTAACCGTATTAAGAGGATATTTTAGGTGCTTAACCCCTTCCTAAAAATATAAATAGGAATCCCCGAACCCCCTTAAAGTTTTCAAATGATTTTTTCTATTTAACTCTTTTGAAAATATAGTTTTCTTGATTTTTGTCAAAAATTAAGTGGCGACTCTAAAAAGTCAAAAATTTATAAAATACAAATATTTTTCCTTTTCCAAAAATATTCAAATAAAATAGATGAGGCCTCGATCGATGGACCGTTGGTCCACTTATGGTCCGTGCTGCACATCCGTAAGTCCGTTCAAAGACTGAAGTAGATGAGGCTTTTCCCAAATTTTCTAAATGTAGGACGACGGTGGAATCGATGCCCCGTCGATCCACACACGGACCGTAGCCTACACCTCCTCACTCCGTCAATGATTCTAGAAACTATGTAGGTGAGGGATAATCTCCACCATCCTAAGTGTGGGACGACGGTGGCATCAACACCTCGTCGATCCACACACGGGTCGTCGTCTGTCCCGTCGGTGCACACTGCCAAGCAGTGCTGCATCAAACTGTAGGGGTCCTCCTCAAGGGCCCTTGGTTGGTCCTTGGGGAGTTGTACCCAGACCTTTTAACCATGGAACAACTCAAACACCCATTAGCTATATTTCCACCAATATTTGAAAAATCCGACTCCTAAAACATAGTCAAGTAGGCTAAGGCACACTATCATCCCGTTGAACCAACTTCTTGGATGTTTTGGTTCTTAAATCTCCAAAATGACCTATATTCATTAAAAATGGACTTAGAAATGGTGTTTAGACTTTTTGACACCTATGTTAGGCTTTACAATGAGTCTTGGATTTTCAAGGTGTTACATTATCCCCCCTTAGGAACATTCATCCCCGAATGACACTAAAATTCTTTTGAAGGAAGGAATAGACTCAAGACTAGAAGCCCAACCAATCAACAATATCAATTCAACATATGTCAAATATTAAAACTCATATTACGACACATAAGTCTAAAAACACTTTATCATTAGGCATTTCCTTTTCACAACACTTATGAGCTCAACATACATTATATGAGTCAATTAGCATAAAGTTCAACTTAACAACATGCTACCTATCATTTTAGGAAGACTCACCACATCAAAATGCATAACATAACTCAAAACAAGCGAAAAGAAAGATTTCAAGTTTTTTTTAATAGCAATACTACAGTAACTTCACTGTAAGTTCTTTAAAAAATGCATACTGTGCAAAACTTCACCTAAAAATCAAGAAACTTCAAATTCTAGTCATTTTTATATCATTAAAAAGAATGACTAACCTTAATTCTCAAAAAGATGAGGGTAACAGAACTTCATGTTGGTCTAGGCCTCCCATGTTGCACCCTCAACTAGATGATTTTTCCATAACACCTTTATGGAAACCACTTCTTTATTCCTACACTTCTTGACACCAAGACCCTTAATTGGAAGAATGGAATCGGGATCACCGATACACTTTTTCAACATAGAAACATGGAAAACCGGATGAACCGAAGCCAATTAACTAGGAAGTTTCAATTCATAGGCAACCTTACCACCCCTTTTCAAGATCTCATAGGGACCCACATAACGAGGACTCAATATCCATCTCTTGCCAAATCTAACCACCCCTTTCATTAGTGAGATTTTTAAATACACTTTATCACCTTCTTCAAACTAAAAATCCCTTCTCCTGTGATCGACATAAGACTTTTGCCGACTATAGGTCATTTGCAACCGGTTCCTTATGAGGTGGACTTTTTCCAAAGTCTTATAAGTTAACTCGGGATCAATAAGCGATGGATCACCCACTTCAAACCATCCAATAGGAGACGTACACCTCCTACTATACAAGGCTTCCTAGGGAGCCATGGAAATGGATGAATGAACACTATTGTTGTAGGAAAACTCCACCAAAGGTAAGTGTCTATCGAACTCTCTTTAAAATCAATGATGCGCACCCTAAGCATATCTTCAAGGGTTCGTATCGTACGCTCCGCTTGACCATTCGTATATGGGGATGAAAAGCAGTGCTCAACTTCACTATAGTACCAACCCTTTTTGGAACGACCTCCAAAATCTTGATGTGAATTGTGTGCCCTGATCCGATATGATGGATAACGGAATGCCATTGCAGTATACAATCTGATCTAGGAAGATTCTTGCATAATACTCCACCTAATATGAAGACTTGACGGCAATAAAGCGAGCGAACTTAGTCAATCGATCCACAACCACCCATATGGAATCATAGGACTTTTGGGTCCGAGGTAAACCTACTACAAAGTCCATATTGATGTCTTCCCACTTCCAAGTAGAAATTTGGACCTCTTGTAGTAAGCCACCCGACTTTAGGTGTTCGGCCTTTACTTGTTGGCAATTTGGACACTTAGCGACAAACTCTGCTATGTCCCTTTTTAGACCTTTCCACCAATATATCTCCCTTAGGTCATGGTACATTTTTGTCGACCCTGGATGAATTGAGTAGCGGGACCCATGTGCTTCTTCTAGAATCCAATCCATCAACCCATCGACATCGGGAACACATAATATCCCTTAGTACCTTAACACACTATTCCCCCCTAAGTAGAATGATTCATTCAACTTGCCGAGAACTGATTCTTTTAACTCCACTAAGGCTAAATTAATGTGTTGTTTGGACTTCACCTCAGCCACCAAAGATGACTCAGAGTTATAATGAACTATGGCACCCCCATTCGGAGAACTCTCCAACCTCATCCCCAACCTATCCAACCTATGTACTTCCCTTGCTAGGTCCTTTTTGGCTTCGTCAAGATGGAATACACTACCCATAGTCATTCGACTTAGGGCAGCCGCGACTACATTATCCTTGTCGGGGTGATAAAGGACATTCATATCATAATCTTTCAACAACTCAAGCCATCTTCTTTGTCGGAGATTCAACTCCTTTTGGGTAAACACATATTGGAGAGTCTTATGATCGATAAAAACATCAACATGAACCCCATACAAGTAATGCCTCCAAATTTTAAAAGCAAACACCCTGGCCGCTAATTAAGGTCATGAGTGGGGTAGTTTCTCTCATGTACCTTTAGTTGCCTAGAGGCATAAACTATCACCTTTCCATGTTGCACAAGCACACACCCCAATTCCACTCGGGATGCGTCACAATACACCACGAACCCTTTGTACCCTCCGGTAAGGTCAACACCGGAACGGAAGTAAGCCTATCTTTCAACAATTTGAAACTCTTCTCACATGCCTCTAACCACTCAAACTTTTTACTCTTTTGGGTCAAAGTAGTCAAAGGAGATGCAATGGACGCGAACCCATCCACAAACCTCCAGTAGCAACCCGCTAAACCCAAGAAACTCCTAATATCTGTCGGAGTCAATGGTCCAGGCCATTTTTTCACTGCTTCTGTTTTCCTTGGGTCTACCTCAACTCCCTCACTAGAGATGATGTACCCAATAAAAGTCACCGACCTCAACCAAAACTTACACTTACGATATTTGGTATACAATTGATGTTGTTTAAGGGTTTGCAACACTACCCTAAAATGACCCATATGATCATCTTCATTCTTCGCATATACCAAGATATCATCAATAAACATAATGACAAATGAATCTAGGTAATTTCGAAACATCCTATTCATTAGGTCCATAAACACCGTCGGAGCATTAGTGAGACCAAAAGACATCACCAAGAACTCATAGTGCCCATACCAAGTCTGAAAGGCCATGTTTGGGATATTCTCACCCTCACCCTAAGTTGGTGATACCCCAACCTCAAATCTATCTTTGAAAAGTAACTCGGCCCTTGGAGTTGATCAAACAAATCATCAATCAGAGCAAGAGGATACTTATTCTTGATAATAGCTTTGTTGAGTTGACGATAGTCTATACACATTCGCAAATACCCATGATTCTTTTTTAGAAATAACATCGGAGCACCCCATGGAGATATACTAGGCCTTATAAAACCCTTATCCAATAAATCCTTGATTTGAGCCTTCAACTCTTTCAATTCGGCCAGAGCCATCTGATATGGAGGGATTAAAATGGGATTTGTTTCTGGTAGCAAATCGATACAAAAATCAATTTCTCATTTGGGATGAATATCAGGAAGGTCATTGGGAAAAACCTCCGGAAATTCACTCACTTGGGGACCGACTTAATAAGAGGAATTTCAGAATCCGAATCTTGGACTCATACTATGTGATAGAGACAACCCTTTGAGATCATTTTACATGCTTTTAGACAATATATGATGCGACCTCCAGGAATAGAATTCCCACCCTTTCACTCAACAACGGGTTCATTTGGGAAATTAAAACTCACAACTCTTGTCCTACAATCAATAGTAGCAAAACTATCATGAAACCAATCCATACCCAAAATCATATCAAAATCAAGCATATCTAGTTCAACTAGATCTACATTAGAAACTCTATTTGGGCAATGAAACAGGACAATTTCAATAAACTCTTTTAGTAACAACTAACTCTCCTGCCTGAGTAGACACTAGAAAAGGTTCATGCAAAATATTGGATAAAATTTCAAACCTTTTAGCTATAAGGGGTGTAACAAATGATAAAGTAGTGTCGGTATCAAGTAAGTACATCAAGAGAGAAAACATTCAGCATACCAGTCATCACATTGGGAGAGCTCTCTTGCTCACCCCTAGAGCGGAGATCATAGAAGTGGTTCTTCTTTGGAGCATCACTAGAACCACTTGCTTGAGCTTGGCCACTACCCTTTTCTTGACTCTACAAGTTTGAACAATCTCTCATCTTGTGACCACTCTTGCCACAACAAAAGCAATTATTTGTCCCCTTTAGGCAATCACCATAGTGCTTTTTACCACACTTTACACAAGTTGTCTTCTCATTTGGTTAATTAGTACCTTTTTCCCTCTTGAATTTAGGGTTAGACACCCTATCACCAATAGCTCTTAAGAATTTGCCAGGAACTTGATTTGAAACCCGCTTTTTAAATTTTGGCTTGTCTTGTATCTCAAGCCTGTTCTTTGAAGAATCTCCATAAAATGACCTTGCCCTCTTAGCATCTCTACTTTTTCGTTTAGCTCTTGCCTCTTTAAACCTTCTTGCATAAACCATAAGACGGGAAATTTTCATGTTGTGATGCAGCATGGCCGATCGACACTCCTCTTGTAATTCCTCCGACACGCCCGTCACAAAAGGGCTTATTTGGTCTCTAGGATCGGAGACCGAAGAAGGATCATATTTGGAAAACTTAATGAATTCCAAAGAGTTCTCATGGACACTCTTCCCTCCTTGACGAAGATTGATGAAATCCGTCACTTTCTCCTCCCTCATCTCTCTAGGGAAGAACCGATCAAGAAAATCTGCCTTAAAGATCTCTCAATTCACTGGACCACCCCTCAATAGCCTATTATTCCTCCATTAAACATACCAAGTTTGAGCCACATCGTTGAGTTGATATGAGGCCCATTCGGCCTTCTAACTTAAAGACACTCCCATAACATATAGTACCGTGTAGACCTAATTGAGAAAATTCTTGGGGGTCTTCATCAACCTTAGACCCATAGAAAATAGGAGGGTTCATCCGAGGAAGTCCCTTACACGAGAAGCCATAGTAGTGACTTGTTGATGAGGACGGGGAGCAACATCCCGATTGGCTTGAGCCGTCATAGCTTGGGCTTGAACCGTCGTGGATTGTGCTTGAGTTGTCATGTCTTGAGCCGTTTGAGCAAGAATATCCCTCTTCTCCGCCTCCGTCATAGGTGGAGGGTTAACCAGGGCTTGATCAACATTAGCATTTTTCTCAAGTGAAGGGGCTTTGTCATCATGGGGAGGAGCTCCTGCATTAGCAACTTCCTCTTCAAGTCTTCGAGCCGCATTCCTTCTAGTGTTCATGCTTCCTATAAGCACAAAAATAGGATTAGATGCAAAAGCACACCATAAGTATACTCTATCGGCACGATATAAGATTTTCAAGAAAGAGCTCTTAATCATCATATAGGTTCCTAGTCATAAGTATGGCGCGCTTCACAATTATGAATACAAACCTAGATAGACGTGGTAGAGAGAGACATAAATCAACAATATTCAACCTCATGCTCTGATACCAAGTTTGTCACATTCGAGTTTACCCCCTAGACGTAACCGGCGTTGTCGTATTTTTGAAGGACTAAGACTAGCCTCTTAGTTTCATGTCATTACATTCATAGGTTAAAAAATGCGAAAAAATTTAAAAATTTCATTATCCCTATTTAGAGGTTTACATAGACCTCTACATACACATAATATATATATATATTCATATTGATTATACATAGACCCTTAATATAGGAAGGTTACATAGCCTTCTTTTTTTATTGCACATACATATATAAGAATATAGAAATAGTTCAATGATTGTCTCATCTCATACCATCTTAACGGATATCACAACATAGGCATAACCCTTACATCAATTCAACAAGACCATGTATAGGTCATACGAATGTACAATATTCAATTAACAAGGAAAAAAATTATAGAGAAAATAAGCTCATAATAAAATCCAAAGCTAGAATATGGCATTTACCGGGGAAGTTGAGGACCTACCCCACTTGGATGAAAGGAAGAACCCAAACCTTCAATAATGTCGCCTCCCAAAACTCCTCAACGACTGGAACCTAAAATGTTTGGGAAAAAAAGGAAGAAAATGGGGTTAGTACTTCACATGTACTAAGTATGAGATCTTGTGCACATACATAGTGCTTCACATGTACTAAGTATGAGATCTTGTGCACATACACAAACAAAACATGCTAAATGGGACTTTTTATCAAAACATGTCAAGTTACCCCTTTAGGACCTAATGCAAAGTCAAGTAAGTCATCAACTAACCAAACATGCTTACTATCTCAACAAGTAATACTTATCCCAACATACTTGAAACCATGATTTACTGCAACCCTAACATCAAGGAATTATATCACAAGAATTAATAAGAGTCAAGCATATCATAATAAGCAAGAAAACTATTCACAAGTCCTTATCAAGTCAACAAGTGCAATGACCAAGCAAAGCCCCATAACCTTACTAAATCAAGTATCCTAACAAGAAAACATGACCAATGTCCAACTTTACATATCATGGCATTTAGGCTTGCATTTCATCGTATATTATCATTATAATCCAAGGCATATTCATAAATGAACTAATTAACATATAGTATCAATAATGTGCCATGGTCATCATATATACGTCATATATAATCATAACATAAACATATAAGAACCTCCTCCTAAGACTCCCCTCAATGCTAACTAGTGCAATGTCTAGGTAGAGTCACATACCCATACCTAGACTAAGCTAGACCCCTTAGGTTATCCAAGTTAAGGTTCAAATCCTTTAATTTATTTTACCTTTTGGGAACATCTTGCCCTAACTGACATAGACCACATAAGCTAGTGTGGAATCTGTGTCATAAAACCCTACACCAAAAGAAGGTGAACTACTTGCCAAGGTAGAACAAAAACATAAAATATAGCAACTACATGGATCCACTAGCTAGTATTCCTATGGGGCAACATAGTTCAACAACTAGGAGATTTAGTTGGGACCCTATTTATGTGCCATGCATTATAGTCTCAATCTCAAGAGTAATGTAGTGTTCCTACCTTCCCTATGTAGGAAAGGACACTTCTCTATCTAGTTCACTCGGTGCTAAGCTAGAATCCCCTTTTGAAATGTCTTTAAGTATCAATCATAACTTAATTTAGGCCATAGGGTCTGCCCCTCGTGTAATCAACATCATCAATAGCTCAATAAGAATTTGAGAATAAGTCCCTTTATCACAATTCATATAAGTGAGGTTAACACTTTAGCATTTCATAACATATTAAAGCTCATTGATAGTTTTCACCATCCTTATAGCGCATACACCTTAATCAACCTCACAATATAGTTAAGACATTTCAATTCAATAACATACCACCCTAGCATACTCCAATGTAAAATATCATGACTTAACAACAAATAATCACAATTGGAAGTAAAGATAGATATTCTAAGACTTACCAAGTCTTCCTCATAGTCTATCATGAAGGTCTTACCATCAACTCATAAATCAACCCAACTCGGGGACTAACATCATCACACAATGATAACTAAAAAGATAACAAGGCCAATTGCATCTTTATAACACAATTCATCTTTAGATCATAACTTGAGACAAGGTACATAGGCTAATTTCACATTATAGTTCATAACCCTAAACCACATCCCAAGAACTAGCATGATAGGCCTATAACTCATTTTAATTTAATCATAATAACACCATAGGATAGTAATCTAATCAATAACCAACTTAATTGAATGATCACAGTACAATACAGGTCCGTATGGCTAGGGATAGAGAATTATACTCTTCAATTTAGACCAAACCATCAACAATTACCATAAAAAAGTTGTATTACATGTCAATCTACTCAATATAACCCTAATAATTTATTAATAACTCAATCATAACTTTAATTTCGTAATTGAATGAAACCCATGAGAAAACTCAACTTTTTGAAATCTATTTTGAAGGAACCCTTTGAGGAAAGGATCTCAAAGGTTAATAGAACTCATACCTAAATGTTTCTTAACAATTTTATGAAGAATCCATCCTTTTCCAGCCCCCCAATTCACCTTTCAAGCAAGATTCTATAGAGTCTTCCAATTGGAGAGAGAAAGAAAAGAGAAGGAAGAGGGTTTATTTGAGAGTTGTGTTTTGATTAATGAGGGTTGAGGGTATTTATAGTAGGACTTTATCAGCGTAATTAGTCTCTCTTTAATTCCCAACTAACCCCTAAACCACTTAATTAATTAAATGAACTTAATTTAAAACGTGCAGGAATTTGTAGACCCCATCGACGAGACCTTGATCGACGAAACGTTGATCCACCGACGGTTCATGTTGCACATCCATAAGTCCGGTCAAAGAATGATGCAGGTGAGGCTTTTCTACAATTTTCTAAGTGTGGAGCGATGGTGGCATCGATGCCCCGTCGATCCACACACGGACCGTAGCCTGCACCTCCGCACTCTGTCGATGATTCCAGAAACTATGCAGAAGAAGGGACCTTATCCACTAGCCTAAGTGTGGGATGACGGTGGCATCAACGCCCTGTCAATCCACACACGGGCCGTCGTCTGTCCCGTCGGTGCACACTTCCAGGAAGTGTTGCATCAAACTGTAGGGGTCCTTCTCAAGAGCCCCTGGTTGATCCTTGAAGAGTCGTACCCAGATGTTTTAACAATGGAACAACTCAAACACCCATTAGTTACCTTTCCACCAACGTTCGTACTAATTCGACTCCTAAAACTTAGTCAAGTAGGCTAAGGCACACTATTATCTCTTTGAACTAACTTCCCAGACGTTTTGGACGTTTTGGTTCTTAAATCTCCTAAATGACCTATATTCATTAAAAATGAACTTGAAAACAGTGTTACACTTTATGACACCTATGTTAGCTTTACAATGACTCTTTGATTTTTAAGGTGTTACATATTTGAAAGTATAACATGCATGAAGTCACTTATCTCCAGAATAACATCAAAATCTAATATATAAAGCTCTACAAGATCTCTATGAGAAACGAAAATAGAATTTTTTTTGTAGACTGTCTTAGACACAATAGCATCACTAACAAGAGTAGCGACATGAAAATGGATTAGAAAGGCTTTTCAGACCAACATCAAGTCTCATAATTTATAAGAAGTAACAAACGATAAGATATTATCGGGATCAAGTAAAGCATAAACATAAAAATGAAAAACTTTCAATATACCGATCTCCACATTCGAAAAACCTTCACGATCTTGTCGAGTCTGAAGGGCATAAAATATATTTTGCTTTGGAGCATTAAAACCGGGACCACTAGGTTGAACTTGCCTACCATTCCTTCCCTTAGTAAGGAGCAATGAGAAATCTCTTATCTTGTGACCACTCTTTCCATACTCAAATAAACCACCCGTACATGTCAAATACTTGTCATCGTGTTTCTTACCACATCTGGTGCAAAATAATTTGGGATAATTCTATTAGGAGAGACACATTTATGATGATTTTTTCCTTCCTTTAATGAAGGAATTTTCCACATAAAAATGATTGTGTTGATTAACTTTTTCACACTTTTACTTCTAGCATAGTCGGTTGTGAACAACCTAAATCCATATTCCTATTTGTATATCTTAACATGGAAAAACTTTTTCAAAATAATTGCGTTTAAGGTAGAAGGTTAGTGTATAATTGAGTATTGTCTCATTTTTAGCGGGATATGCATGTTACTAGTCTAGAATATCGTGTCTATGGTTGTATTATGCCTATTCATGTAGTTTTATTGGCTATCATAGTTATTGCCTTTTGATGTATTTTATCCTTCATTATTTAATTTATTTTAATTATCGAACTATTTTGTGATTGTTATTGTTCTTTTTCTTAATGCTATGTAATGCTTCCCTTAAATTATTAACCGTCATGTTTCTTCACTTTTTATTTTATCTTTCATAGCTATTTTGATTTACTACACCTGGACCAGAAGTTTACGAAAATAAGTTTCTCTGCCTCCATGAGATAGAGACATGAGCCGCTCAAGAAAGTTCATGGTCTAAAGCCAAAAATTAATTTGAGGCCTTAAAATAAAATTTAATATGTAGTTTATTTTGATTTTCTTAAAACTTTTTGTGTGACATTAATTTTTCAATTGATAATATAATCAATTATGGGTTATATGAATTCTAACAAAAAAATACAACTATAAAATAAAAATATTTAAAATAACAAAATTTTGATGAAAAATAGGGTAATTTTAGATTAAAAGAAGTTGAAAATCTAATATCAATGTATAATATTTCATCACTTTAATATAATTGTTGTAATACTTAAAAAGGTGAGAAACAATCGAAAGTGTAGCCTTATCTTAATTCATTCACATTCAACTCTTATATCTTATATTTTTATTTTAAATCTTAATTTAATCACATTCTTACTGAATTAATATTTACATTCAGCTTTTTTCAATTTATAGTTCAAACTGGCGCATTAATCAATATCAAGAAAATAATCTTAAACTCTTTTTTAAGAGAAAAACTAGTACACTATTTCCGTTTCTTTAAAAGATAAAGAATAATCTACTACGCTAATTAGTCTATTGCCTTAAATTGAGGCCCCAAATTTTTTGGGCCTAAAGGTGTTGCTTGAGTCTTGACCTGCTTTATTGTTTGATCGGCTCGGAATAAGAATAAAATATTATATCCTCTATTATTTTTACGAAAAAAGGCCTAAATACCCTTGAAGTACCAGAAATAGTACAAAATTACCCTCCATCCACCTATTGGCTCCAAAATATCAGTCTCATCCACCTATTGACTCCAAAATACCCTTCTCGTCCATCTTTGGGTCCAAAAGCAACCACTTATGTAACGATTTTAAATTTAAACTATTTAAATATTTTTTAATACACGACGCTCAACTATTTGCTATAATTGAACTTATTAATATAATTTATTAACCAATCTACCCATTACTAACTAAACCACACTCAATTAATAAACCCCCTTTATTACTAATGCACAACAAAAAAGCTACTACAAATGAGTGTTTCTAAATATTTAAGGTGAAAATGTCTATAGAAGTACATTATCATACGTTCAAGTCCTCAATAAAAATTATAATTTAAGTGTTGAAATAAAAATTATCGATAAACTTAAAAGTTTGACTATGTTCATGTTAATTATTCATTCGTCTCAATTATGTGATGTTACTTAATAGATAACTTTTTTTTTAAAAAGAATATATTAAAGTTTTAATATTTAAAACAAATAATAAATATTTATAAAATTATATTTAAAAGTGCATGAATTAATTTGAGGGGTGCTACTTCTTTACCTTTAATCATAAATTTTGAATTTAAGTTTGGAAAAAAAATCCTATTGAAAGTTTCCTCCTAAATAAGCAGCTCAAGCTAACTTTAATTGGGACTTCAATTCGGACTCAATAATTTTGAATATCATTTTCATGAATCGGTAATTTCGTCATGCATTAGTAGTGATTAGGGTGATTGTGATATTAGAAATGGTTTATTAATTGGATGGGGCTTAATAAGTAATGGGTGGGTAGTGTGTTGATTTATAAATAATGTTAATAAATTAAATTATATCCAATAGTTAAGCGACAAGTATTTTAAAAAATATTTAAATAGTTTAAATTTGAAACTGTTAAATAAGTGATCAATTTTGAAACCAAAGATGGATGACAAGGGTATTTTGGAGTCAATGGGTGGGTGAAAAGGGTATTTTGGAGTCAATAGGTGGGTGAAAAGGATAATTTTGTATCACTTTCAATAGTTCGAGGGTATTTTAGGCTCTTTTTTGTTCTTTTTATTATATTCATGAAATTATTCTAAATTTATTATTTAAGGATGTGTTTGGTATGGAGGAAAATATTTTCTATAGAAAATATTTCCCGTAAATATAAGTAGATTTTGGACTTATTTTTTCATGTTTAGTTGGTGAGTAGAAAATATTTTTGGAAAATGATTTTTAGTGTTTGATTTATATATGAAAAATGTATTTGAGAGACATCTATATTTTTACTAGAGTAAAAAATAAGTTATGAAATTGAAAATATTTTTTAAAAATAAAATTATTATTTTTCTGGGGTGGTGGTGGTGGTGGGGTAGTAGGTGGAGGCAGGGGATAGGAGAGAAAAAATAAAAATTTGAAGTTGATAGTTTTTTAAAAAATAAAATTAATTTTTTGGGGGGTTTGGGGTGGGTGGGGGCTGGCCGAGGGGGGGTAGGAGTTTAAAAATAAAATTTTGAAGTTTACAATATTTTTTAAAAACAAAATTAGTTTTTTGGGGAGGGGTTGGGGTTGGGGGGCAGGCCGGTGGTGGGTGGATGGTGGGATCAGGGATCGGGTGAAAAAATAAAATTTGAAACTGAAAATATTTTTTTAAAATTGATGTTTTCCCCAAAAAAAATGTCATTTGAAATTGGAGGAGAGTTTTGAAAAATGTTTTCCTCAATTTTTTGAAGGGAAGTCATTTTCCTTAATTTTGAGGAAAATGAGGTGATTTGAAAAACATTTTCCAAAACTTTTGTCCCAATCAAACTTGACAAAATTGGAAAACATTTTTCAGAAAATGTTTCCTCCATACCAAACACACTCTAAAAATTTATTCTTTGTGAGGTTTGATTTCTAGAATATCAAATAAACATTTTAAATTTGAAAAAAAAAATAGTTATAACAATAAATCATTTTCCACAAGGTATAAATCCTCATTTTTTTCAAATAAATATTTTTTTTTTGACTTGGTCCATAACTTTGCTTGGATAAGACATAGTTAAGAGGAGGACCATATACACAGTTGTGGAAAAAATTGAGAGGGGAACATAAGAAAGAGAGAAAAAATGTTTTAAATATTATTAATCTCGAAGTGAATGATATTAATCTCGAATTGAATGATGTTTACCACGTGAATAATGTATTATCAATGTAGGTATAGATACATGATGTATATAATAAATATATATAGATTAGATTTGGAAAATAAAAAGAGAATCAAGCTTTTAGTCTCCTTTTTAGTATTTATTATTAGAAAGAAGTATACAAAGTCGTTTGTGTGGTCCTCTCAAACTCTACTTTTATTCCAAGTACTAAATTAATCTCTATTTCAGCACGTTGGCTTTGAAATTTCTAAACCTTAAATAGTTTTTAATTTTTTTTGGATTTATTTCATATGTGATATCTCCATTGGAGTCAGAAACAAAATCAAAATTATGAGTTTGGGGTTTTAAATTTCAATAGAGTTCAAAATACTAGCGTGAAAAGTATTTTTACCACCCATATAAACATACTTACTATTGAGTTGTCAATCGATTTTGTACATATATATTTATTTGATTTTCTAATACAAATACAAAGTCAACTGACCACGAAAGGTGAACTCCACCTGGCTTCACCTCTAATTGGAGCTCGACTAATTCATATTTATACTTCATTCGGATGTAAGCTTTCCTATGCATGGGCGGAGCTAGCATATTGTTAGGGGTCCATATGAACCCTGTTCCACGGAAAATAATACTCTCTCTGTTACATTTAAAGTGACACTTTTGAGATTTCGAGATCAAACAAGTTTATCTTTGATCGTAATTTTATCATAGATTTTTTAAACATTTTGAATTATCGACTATTGTGACTTATAGTACTTTTTATGTAGTTTACAAATATATAAATTTCATTTAATTTTTTTTGATGATTTCATGTGTAAATTTTCAGTCAAACTTAAATTATTTAACTATAAAAAAAAAATAAAAAGTGTCACATAAATTAGGACAGATGGAGTATTATTTGTACCTAGTTAAAATATTTTTTTTTTAATCTATATAAAGTAGATATCAAATCCCTTTCGCTTAGTTAGGGTGCTTACTTCTTCCGATTATAAATGTTCTTATTAAAAATTTTAACTTTATCATTATTTCTACAAATAATTTTTCCATATTCAGAATCAAACTCGAGATGTCTAGTTAATAGAATAGCTTAGTTATCACTACACTTTTAAATAGTTAGTACTACCTCTTTCATTCATAGCTCAATTATTCTTCTTTGCTTCAAAAAAATGGAAAACCACTACTCTTCCTATTTGTTCTACTTAACTATCTTTTCGTTTTTTACTCCAATTTTATTCAGATATTTTTATCATAGAAGAAGAAATCTCCCACCAAGTCCATTTTCATTTCCAATAATTGGTCATATTTACCTTCTCAAAAATACTCTGCATCTTACCCTAACATTTTTATCAGCTAAATATGGCCCTGTTTTATACCTCAAATTAGGCTATAATATGCCTGTTATTGTTGTGTCTTCTCCATCTGCTGTCGAAGAATGTTTAACAAAAAATGATGTTATATTTGCAAACAGACCTAAAACATTAGCTGGTGATAAATTCACCTTCAATTATATTGTTTACGTTTGGGCACCTTATGGACAACTTTGGAGAATTCTTCGTCGTTTAACTGTTGTTGAGTTATTTTCATCACAGAGCCTTTCAAAGAGTTCTATTCTTCGAGATCAAGGGATTGGAACTTTTATCCGTTCATTATACAGATTTTCAACAAGTAATGGTAATGGTAGTAAGAAAGTAGATTTGACGAATTGGGCGTTTATTTTAGTTTTTAATCTGATGACTAAAATTATTGCTGGAAAACATGTTGTAATGAACAAGATGCTGGTATGGAGAAAGGGATCGAAATAATTGAAAAACTTCGAGGGACTTTCTTAGTCAACATATCATTTTTGAATATGATTGATTTCTTGCCAATTTTGATATGGTTTGTTTATAAAGAACTTGAGAAGAAGATGGATGTTATTCATGATAAAAGAAATGAATTCTTCAATAGCTTGCTTGATGAATTTCGACACAATAAAATTAGTGGCCTAAAGTCAAATGGTACTACACTGATTGAACTCTGTTGTCTTTTCAGGAATCAGAACCTGAATTCTACACAGACCATATCATCAAAAGTATTATGTTGGTTCGTATTCCAAACTTTGTTTAATTTAGATGTGATTGCTTAAAGGTTTGTTCCATTTGGTTATCTATGTTGACTTTGGATAATAAGGGTTAGAGTTTCAATTGTTGATAAAAGAGGGTCCAAATTGATTGGTTTATATCTTTTCTCTGTTGTCTGTCACTTTCAAGTACGTGAATTCCATATGCATTTTATCTGAGCTGATTGTTAGATCGATAAACAAGGAGCAAAAACAATGGATATGTACCTTAATATAATGGAAGAATCGTGGTCTTGCTACCCTGATACAACTTTGAATCACTAGGAAACAAAGTTTTCAATCCACAAACTAAGGGCCCGTTTGGCCATAAGATTTCCCAAATAATATTTGGAAAAAATTTGACAAATAATGTTTGTCCATACAATTTGCTATTATTTGGCAAATATTCCAAATTTCCAAATACTAGTTTTTTCTACTATTTGGGCCAAATCTCATTATTTGGGATCTTTTGAAAATTAAATTTTTACCTCAAACTTTTATCTTTTACAAAAATACCCTCCATAGTAGTTGTTTGCGTTGTATTACATATTTTTTTACGTGGAACACCAAAATAGTGATGAAATATTTACTGAATATTAAGTAATGATTTGATTGTTGATGAAAATGATGAAAAATTGGCTCAAGGTAACAAAGTGATGCATTTTGGATACTTCATGATGTATGTAGTGATGTTTGTTGCGCTCACTCCAAATTATCACATTGCTCTAGTATCATGGACACTATTTGTTATTGTCGTAACGAACATCCAAGTGACTTGTAATACAAACCTATAGTTAGTTTTGATAGTTCTAAAACTTATGGGTATAAATCATATTTTTCTAAAAAGGTGAAATATATTTTTCAAATCCTATGGCCAAACACATGGTGAAATTTTACTCAAATTTTCATTAAAATAATATTTGCCAAGAATATTTAGAAATCTATGATCAAACGCTAGCTAAATGTATTGTGTGTGTGTTGTTAGAGAATTAGAAAGGAAGAAGGGCTAGGTTACCATAAGAGGTGTGGAAATTTTCGACTTGAACTCTCCTTATCTTTTTCTCTTAACTAGATCAAATTAGTCCACATGAGCAACCCGTCCAAAGTAAGTATGCAACATAGGTTATCATGTAGTCCTCATTCTATACGATATATATTTTCTGATGAAAGTGCTTTATGTGGATGAACTTCTTGTTATCTCTAGTTTTCTCGGCCTTACAATATAGGATATATATTTGGCATAATCAGAGTAGGAGCAAAGCCTCTTGTCTGATAAATTATAAACTTTGTCTATCATTTTTCGATGTACAAACATGAGCACTTGCTTTTGCAGTTTAAACATGACTAGTAGTATTATCCAACAGAATGTAGATATGTTGATAGCTGCATTTGTTAAAATGCAGATTGTTTTTGTTGCAGGAACAGAAACCTCGACAATGATAATCCCATGGGTAATGAGGCTTCTATTAGCTCATCCTGAGGTATTGCATATGCTAAAATATTTATTTAAAATTTTATTTCTATAATAAGTTGACAAATATTGAATAAATATAAGAGTTAGAACCATAGAATCTCATAAAGTTAATAACTTGGTATACCTCATTTTAATATGCTTGTTGTAATGCTTGAAGTTAATTTTTTTTAAAAAAATAACAATTTATAATTCACCTTATTCAACATTTTTCATTATAAATTATTATTATTAACGAAGTATAAAAAATGTTAAAGTGAGTAAAACAATATATTTTTAAAATATTATACTTTTAATCATAAATAATCATTTTTTCTATTAAATTTTTAACACAAATTTAACGTTGATAAAAATTTGGGGCTAAGGAACAAGCCTTATTTTACAAAGCATAGCCTTTGCTCAGATACATCACTTTAAGCGATGTAATGATCGGATACATCAATTTAGGCGAAGTAATGATCAAATACATCACTTTAGGCGATATATCAATTGGATATACTACTATGCGATGTACCAGAACGTAATACATAATTTTGCGTGTTATATCAGTCGAATACATTACTATACACGATATATCAAAACATAATACATTACTTTACATGATGTATTGGTCAGATACATCTCCATACATAATGTATCGAGAGGTTGAGTGACATATTTGAAATCAAAAAATAATGTAGGAAAGCATTGAGTTATGTATTTAAAATCGAAATATGATATATCAGAATATCGAGTGATGTATTCATAACTGGAATATTATATGCTGCTTTCTAGTGTAATTGTAAGATAAGCTGATGACATTTGTAGTGCGAGCCAACTTAAATCTGAAGTTCTCCAATCAATTAGTTTATTTCCCTTTAATTAACCTCTCGTTGAAAAAGTACTAATTCTTACCTTCTGTTTTCTTTGCATAAATCTTCTGGATGAGTCCATTGGACTCCATCTCTCTTCAATTTCCAAACGGGCCATATAGGCCCAACTATGATAATCTTAGAGAATCTTTTAAATATAAGCATTTTATAGCTATAGTTTGTTTAATTATGAATAATAACAAAATGTTAGGAGAGGGAGAAAAGAGGAGAGTGATATATGGGAGAGTGAGAAGAGAAAGTGTATTTTTCACGGATTTTGGAGAAAAACTTATAAATACAAACTGATTTGTATCCAAATAAATACATATTAAAAGAAGAGAGACAAACGAGATTGAGAGAAGAAGGAGAGAGGTAAGGAAGATCAAGAGAAAGGAAGGAGATAGACGACCGAGACCGAGAGAGGGAGGGGAGCAAGACCAAGAGAGGGAGTAGATCAGACGCGAAGAAGATCGAGAGGAGGAGAGAGGATTGTAATTTTTATATATTTTGCATTATATTCTGTATTTATTTTGTATCAATTGTACTCAAAATACATCGAATTAAATTTTATATTTGTTTTGTATTATATTTTTTATTTATTGTGTATCAATTATATTCGAAATACATTTATAAACAAATACAAAA